>NC_056728.1:902188124-902553124 GCF_019279795.1 Protopterus annectens
AACAGATGCCATATGCTGCCCGGTTAAAGAAACTCCAGCTCTACTCAGTGGCATACTGCCTGCTCAGAGGCGATCTGTGCCTGACGTATAAATCCATGTCCAACCCGGAATTAATGGACATGCTGCACCTCAGAAAATCCAAATGCCATCAAGCTACGCACTCGAGAGACTTGAACCTCAGCACTGAAATAAATAGGACATGCTGGAGGGACAGATTCATAACCCAGAGGCTCCCTTCACTCTGGAATAAAATCCCAGTCCAGGTTAGGCAGAGTCCCTCATTGACTCTCTTCAAAAGGAATCTTGATGAGTGGATGGGAGATTGTAGGTTTACCCCGGGTATCACTTCTGTCTCACTGTTAGACAGAGGCAGAGTATACTAACCTCGAAAAAGGGCATAGCAAATTTCATTTAAAATGGGTGGCAAAAGCCAAACACATTCTGGCTAGGCTTATAAATGCCCTAGGAAAGATAGCCTAGTATGAACCTATGAACCTATGGAGAGACCAGTATGTGTCTCAAGTACCCCTTTTCTGGAACAGGCTTCCCATCCATGTGATCAGTAATTATAGTGTGTTTTAGAAGACTATTTCAGCATGAATTGTTTTTATGGTTCTCATCCATGTGAAGTAGAGTTCTTCCCTAACACAATTCAAAGGTAATTTGGAACAGGGAATGGGGAAGCAGAAATTAACCCCTAGTGTGACACTGGTAAATGCTTGACCATCCAAGCCTAGATATACCCCTTAAAATAATCTTACAGTCCCTTATCTTATCAGATGCATTTAGGATGCTTGGCTAGGCTTAAAAAGGCCCTATGTTACATTAGCCTAGTATACACCTGGGAACAAATGAGCATTTAAGAAGAAGATAATGCAAGGTGTCACATAAAGCCAAAACAGTGTGCTGAGAAACTGCCCATTTGCAGGCTGGCAGGAGAACAGGGACTAAGATTTAAATTATGCTTTTTCTATGTATAGTACTCTTGGAACAGGATTAAAGAGGAGAAGAAAAAGGTTTTCTGATGAGAAAAACTTGAGCTTTGGGTGCCATTGTCCTTTAAATTCCAAAATGTGTATTCAGCTGCACTAACCAGTACACAGTGTAGGGAGGAAGATGAGTAGAGATCAGTAGAGAAGAGGCCAGCAGGAAATGTTGGGGTTGGTATGATGCTTAAACTGTTCACAGACACAAGGTAGAGGGTTTGGTTCTCACCTTTGAAAGGGAAATTGGCTAAGCTTAAAATGACCCCAAGGGCATCTTGCCTAGTGCTTACATATGAATCTATGAACTTATGAACTAGAAAAAGGAAAAAGACAGACAAATACAATGAAAGGAGGCCTAAACAAGAGTGCATAAGATATAACATAGGGAAATTAAAGGGGTAATAAAACAAAAACCCAAGGAGGGTAAACACTGAGAAAAAATGAAACCAAACAATTACAGACTGTGCCGAGTGCCATTTAATGAAAAGCTAAACAACAAGCTCCAATATACTAAGCGCTTTCACCATCAATACAATAGCTTCTTCAGAGTACTCTTAAACAGAAGTAATATTTCACAATTTTCCCCTAAGAGCACAACAGGAACACACTCTATTTTCTGGACTGGACTATATACCTCTGTCCACCCAAATGTATTTTCTTATTACACACTTCAGAGCAAAGTGTCCCAGTTTAAGACCTGTGATACACTCACACTCAAAGTAAATTTAACCTTCACACATTCAAACACTTCTTGGAAAGCTTGACACAGATTTCCAGCTGTGTCTGTTTCCCAAAATAATACAGTAACACTGCCACCAATTAGAGTGTCTTTATGCCCTTCCAAAGAGGTGTCCAATTATGAAAATTAATTATCAAAATAAATGATAGCTATGACCAGAACAGCCAGGCCTTCGAGGTGACCTGGGGAGTATCAAACAGGAAGCACTCCCTAATCTCTAAAGAAAAACACTGGTTTCTAGCCACAATGCTGCTGGAAAACCAATGCAGTCTCAACTGTCTAATTTCAAAACACTCAGATGTTAAAAAAATTGTTTTACTGTCAATCAGCTGTTTAAATAATCTCTTAGCAACCAGGAACATTCTTATGACATCACTCACTGTTCAGTTGATTCTCTACAGTTTGTACTTTAGAATGTCCCTCTCAAACATGCACAGTTAGAAATGTATAAAAGTAGTGACATATTCTTTAAACATTCTGGGCAGGATTCACAAAGCCTCCGTGTAAGAGTTACAAGGCTTACACGGAGGCTGTTAAATGGTGTGACGTCAGCATGTCATGCATATGCATGAGGGCATGCTGAATCACACCTAAGGCTAACATGGTCCGTGGAAGACAGTAGGGGGCATGTTCGTAGGGCGAGCCCTGCAAACGGACACGCCCCCAGAAGAGTAAAAGTCCCGAAAGTAAACCCCCATGACAGAGTCCGTGTAAATGTGAATAAACACAACACAACACATGCCCCCACAGACTATGAACATAAAATGTATAAATGAACATCTTATATTTTTTTTATAAGTTGTAAAGATGTTTTCCCATGAGTGCGCTCATTTGCGCAGGCGTGCCCGTCGCTTAGCCACAGTTAGCAGTCAGTGGAAAAGCATATAAGAACTAAATATGCAAAATAAGCCAAGAAGCAATAGTGTAGCAGTAGAGACGTTGGCTGAAGAGGAGGCAGTCATGGTTCGAGCCCCCACAACATCAATTTTTATTTTTAGTGAAATAAGCACGAAACAAGTCCCTGCCATATATGTACATATATAAAATTATATTTTATGTAAAATGTAATGAAATGGGCCATGTATTTTGAAGAAATGTGAGATAAAAAAATTAAAAAAAAATGTGAGATGTGCCCATAGCTGAGCTACAGTCTAACAAGTTGAGGATATCTGCTTGTAGGTGAGCAGTGTTACAGGTGTAAAATGAGTGCCCATAGGAGGACAATGTTACAACAGGTGTAAAATGAGTGCCCGTAGGTGAGCAGTGGTTTAATAGGTGTAAAATGAGTGACCGGGGTTGAGCAGCATTTTAACACGATGAAACTGTGTGCCTGTAGCTGAGTTGAGCGTAATATGCGTGTTGACAGCCAAACCACGTGTAAACCAGCATGATCCGTTTGCGCGGAGCTGTGCACCGCGCCAACAAGCTAACCAACGGGCAACGTTGAGCAAGCTGTATCAAAACTGCCTTTACACAGACACACCTCCTAGCCTGTGTAGACAGTCATAAAATATAAAAAGCCATGACCAGGTTTGAACCCAGGATAGCATGCACCATAGTCAAAGTACTGAACCACTAAGCCATGACAGTTGCACTTGGAAATGCAGTAATAGCATATATATAGGAATGAATAGAAAGAGGAGCATGACAAAGCAGGTTTTGTGAAGCTGATACAATTCCAAAATGGCCAATCACAAATAAGTGCGGGAAAAACGACATATATAAGCCCCATAGGTTGGAATACACAGCATAACCAATTGTAGAACCGACTTGCATCCAGGATGTCAGGTGTAGGTGAGGGTAGTTGCTTCCGAGCACAGAGGTGGGGTTGTTGAGGAGTCCAAATATATGGTTTGGCTCCTCGTCCATAATCATGAGGCCCAACTCATGCAGGGCCAGGTCCTGTGGGGAACATATAGGGCTGAGGCGTGGGACCGGTTGGCTCATGATCTCACCAGTGCCACAGAATACCAAGGACGGGTGAGCAGGCCCATCACCACCATGCGGACCTGAAGAGACGGAAGCAGGACCAACTGAACCGTTGGATCCAGGAGGCCCGGCAAATGCCCAACGCCCCATTACTGAGTAAGTTACATCTAATTATTTATATAAGAAATTAACCTAGCTGATATTATGGAGATGTGTATTCCAATATTACTTTATTTATATTACAGCTGCAGGTGTCCGTTCTGCGAACCGTCGAACCTATGGCGATAGGCTGGTGCGGTTGCGCCACCAGGCAGGTCAGTAATTCTCTCCCTGCAACTGTAAATAAATATATAAGTATGACAGTTAGCAAAAGAGTGCAGTGTAGTCACTAATTAATAAAATGTGCAAGCAACAGTGTAAGAGGGTTTGCAAGTATTGCTTGATTACAAAAGTGTGATGCAGCCTGTAATCCAAACATAAAAATGAAACAAGTCTGAAATAAAGATGTCCCACCTGTAATATAATAGTACATAACCTGCAGCAGGCTGAAAAGTACAGCTGCAGAAGCTGAGTAAAACACATGTGTGAAATATATCCCTGTTGAAATACAGAAACATGACATAAGTGAGACTGTTGGAAAGGATTGTTATAACTACAGGTAAAACATGTCAATAAAGCCTAGAATTAAGTACCATCCTGAATTGTAAAAATAAAACAAGTGAGAGAGTGTGAGAAAGAGGAATGAATCCACCAATAAAATAGTAATAACTCCTGAATAAAGTATACTGCAGTCAATACATAATGAAATGAATGTGACAGGCAGAACCAAACAGTAACATGTGTTGAAAATGGTACTGCAGCTGGAATGTGTGTCCCAAAATCTGGATATGTTGCTCTCAGTCTGCAATATGCAGATAGTATGGTTGTCTGAAATACCAAACATCCACAATTGTTTATAGCTATATAAAGCAAATGTAGCAGGATGATGTAGCTGAATAGAGCCAGATATGAATGTGTATGAATAAAAATGAAATGTATATTGATGTAGCAGTAACATTCCTATCACCAACCTGAAGTAGTTATCACATAGGAAACTGTAGGCAGAACTGTAGTGTGTATATATCTGCAGCTAGTAGAAATGTACAGCATATGTATTGGTATTTGAAGTTGTTAATTAAATTTTCTTCACCCTACCCTATAACCACACATAATCCATTCCACGTGAAATTGGTATGTGCAATCACAATTAAAACCCCTGGACATTTGTCCTGTTGGTTCATACATATTTGCATGTTGATGCATCTGCCCTGTTCATACATCCAAATCTGATGGCCTGTTGCCATCAATCAACCCTGCATGGTTTTGGATTGTGTATTGCTGTTCAAATTATGCATGTGTTATGCTTGCTGTTCAATGGCTTGAATTTATGGGTGTTTGGTTAATGGGAATAATAATGCATGCTGTTACAACTAATTGTGAATGGTATTGTACGTTACTAACCCAAACTGTCATAACATAATGCAAAACATAGGACGACAGGGAAGGCGGGTTCCAGCGGACCCATCTCTCCCTCTTTAGCTGGTGAGTGCACCTGGCAGTAGTGCCCAGGCCGGACCCTCCTCTGATGGCCCTGTGCCACCTGCAGGTGGAAGCACTGCAGGGGATGGGGCTCATCCCCCCTCTGCAAGAGTGGCTGGAGGAGTACATCCACTCACCCTCTGTAGTGTCCGGACTGTGGTGCGTAGGGATATCCGGCACGCTGTGCTTGGGCCCCTACACCAGCTTGAGGCACGGGTGGCACAAATCACAGGCGTGCCTGCAGCCCAGCCTACACAGCCCCCAGCACAGCCCCATCCTGGGCAGTGAAGGCACGGTGGCAACTGCCCATGGGTGGGGATCTCAGTTCCACTGTTGCCATCTGTGGGCTCATGGGCTCGAGATATCCAAACATCCGTCCCCGTCAATTGTGTAACCCCCCCACATGTGTCATACACCGCCCCTGTATGCGTCTTGTTTGTCTTGTCTGTTAACCTACCCAACCTACCTCCCCAGCTATACCGACTTCCTTTACCTGACATACCACTCTCACCTGAAAAAAAAAAAAAAAAGGGGGCACTCTGTACCCACAAAAAATTACGCCCCATACATAGCTGCCATTTTGCACACATGTCTGCTAGACATGTAAACTGTCAATTACAATTGGCTGTACAACAAGTATTATTGTCCTTACACCTCTCTCAGGGGTGGAAGGTTTCAAATGTCACACCAAATTACAAATATATGCACAGCTGTTGCTGATGAAGAAATGGGCAGCTATGGGCCTTACCTACATCCCTCCTGCAAAACCCAAGCTTGTTTCCGTACTGTCCTACCCTCTTTGTGACCCCTTTTTCACCACTTTCCTGTCTCCCCATTTTAATTTCTTTCAAAGAAATTAGCACGGGTGTGCGCAAGAGTAAGCACTTTTAAGCAGTTGTAAGTGGGTATGCGCAGAGCTGAACACCAGTGCGCATGTGTGAGCTCTGTGCAAACCAGCGCTAACCCGCTTACAACTGCTTAAAAGTGCCTTAGTCACTCTGAATGACAAGGCCTGTAGTCTGCTCAAAAGCAAAATAAAATCTCACTGTCAGTCCCGAACCCAGGACCTTGGAAACAGTAGTCTGCATGACTTACCACTAAGCCATGGCTGCTATATCAAAGCATTGTGCTACAATAAATATATCATGCAATAGTAGGAATGAATGTAAAGGGAATATAGGATGTGTAGTACACAAAGCATGTCATGTATATTTACTGTCAAATGTAGTGGATTTCTATAATAGTAGTGTGTGAACAGAAACAGCCATGCTAGTTGGTAGCTAGTAGGTAATAATGTCACTGTAGCACCTTGCAAGCCACACACATACTCGCAGCAGGATAATCACTGCCCATACCCCACAACCTCTTACGGCAACACATCTGGACTAAGTAATAAAAAATGTGGAGCAAAGGCCCAAAAACAGGGACACATTTCAAATATTGCTCCGACAAACTTAGACAGTTGAGAGAGTAACAGGTTTTGCATTATGTTGGATGCTTGGAAGGGTACGAAGTCTGAAACTTACATGTTTGTCACTATAGTCTGACTTGAGCCCTGAGTGATTTGCCAGAAAAAGCTGTTTTATGAGATATGGACAAAAATATGAGGCAAAAATGTGGACATCCTGCAAATATCTGTACACTTGAGAGGTCCGAAACTGCCATATTTGAATAGTTAAGAGCCTAAACATAGCAACAGTGACTGAGTTACAGGGATGCCCCACAGACTCCCTGTGAAATGTACAAACAGTAGGCAGAAAGGTGTTACAACACATGCAATGGTAACTATGAAGTACTGAAAGTATGCACCACTTGCACGGCAGAAATAGTGTAGTAATACACATGCTCATGCTAACCCACAGTCACAACTGCAGAATACCAGACAATTTAATGGGTGTACCCCACTGATATGTACCATTCCATGAGGCAGATAAAAGATGCACCTGAGAGTCTCTGGGACCTGCTCAGCAGCATACTCAAATACCCTAATAGATGTCAAGGCCCACACCATGGCCAGACCACACTGTATGCAGTAACACCCTATCAGATATAGCAAGCATTCCAAGGTGTGAATGTACATGGAAAATAGGAAAGCCACAGCAACACACTACAGTCAAGACACCTAGCAGGCATACAAGTAGTGAATGTAAAGGGCAAATATTGAAGCCATAGCAACAAAGTGCAAGAGCCACTGCTATATATAAGTTACACCACATGTCCCACAGGAAAGCACACACACCCACATTAACAGTAGTAGTAGTCTTAGGTGTCAGTGTACATACACACTTAGTACAGGAAACTGGAGAAATGAATGGAGAAATGTTAATCTACAACACGGCCGGAAATATGAGAGAGATACTAACCTTTACACTCACAGAACAGTGTCCACAGCATACCAGCATGGTCCCTGCCCTTAAAACCTGAAAGGGCTACGCCTATCTCACATACCTTTTTATAGCACTGTCCTGAAATCACAGTGAGAACTGCAATCAGTACACAACTGGCTGCATGCAATTAGCAAATGCTGGCTAACAATTGGTGCAGAGGCCATCACATGGACATATGCAGATATCTACAAAAGCATGCTGTACTCCCAATCCACACATGCAATACTTTCATTGCACCCTCTGGAGGTAGAGAGAGAGAGAGAGAGAGAGAGAGAAATACACAAACAAAAACACTTATTAACAAAACCTGCTAGAAAGCTGTCATCTGTCAACTGGAGCAGCAGCAGGACACCGATCCAAAAGGCAACGCAAGCAGCTGTGACAAACACAGGTAATGTAAAGTAATACTTTAAAAGTCTACATACTGTGAACCCTCCATATGTGTCATTGGTCTGTATCTATATGTATATGAAAATGTGCATAGAGCAGGGGACATACAGCAACTATCAGTGAAGGCTGTACATACATATGCATGTGAGGGCATCTATGTGCACATATCAATGTAGGTTGAATGTAGGTTGTAGTGCAATGTACAATGTAGGTTTCACAGTTATGTATGTTTAGCAGTATGTTAGTGTCTGTAATAAACAAACATGTTGATATACCTATCTATCATATGGATACGTATGTATGTCAATATATGTATGTATATATATATATATATATATATATATATATATATATATATATATATATATATATATTATATATATAAATATATAATATGCATATATGTATACATAGAGAGGGATGCAGGAATACATAGACAGATGTAGATAGAATATGTGCAAACATATATATGTAATACACACATACAGATATAGATATATGTAGATACATATACATAGACAGACAGATCTGACTATCTACAGATATGACTGTATATGACTATCTCACACACCCCCCCTGTCCCACTCCCTCTGTCACTCTCACCCCCTCTCTGTCACACCCCCCCTCTCCATATCTATAGCAATATATGTATATCAATATATATATGTGTATATGTATACAGACATATATATATATATATATATATATATATATATATATATATATATATATATATATATATATATATATATATATATATATATATACATATATATATATATATATATATATATATATATATATATATATATATATATATATATATATATAGAGAGAGAGAGAGATATTCTGAGTGAGGCACATGTGTACAGATGTATTGCAACAGGTGCCTGGTGACAAAGGCATGGAGTGAACACCAGTGTCGAAACTGGAGTACCATACCCCATTTCAAATCACCTACACCAGTAACCACCAGATATGTGATTGGCTGCCCACCACTGCATGTGTCAGGGGTGAACAGGGTCATAAACGTGTACAATAGGCCCCCCAATGATAGTCACAGTGGCACACTATTCCTGGAATACCTGTACATGGTATGTGTCAGCAGACATGGTGCGTCAGCTATGGACAAGTAGGTCAGTGTACACCTCCACACCACACAATGTCTGCCACGGTATGTACCTCACATGACAGCTACAGATATGGAAAAGGACACAGTGACATGTACGACACTGTGACAATGCACTCAAACACAGTACCAATGCACAGTGACTGACAACACCACAGAGTGCACACATACTACCCACATAGAGGTTACCACTCCTGGATTTACATACTTAAGTCACACCCATGACAGATGTCCAACAACCATAGTAACACCTCACACCATCCACAACCTAAATGACCGCTGTGTGTCATCCTTGACACCACAGTAGAGAGCACATGGCGGAGGTACAGGTTCCTACCCACAGATAAGACATACCATGCAATAAACCACACAGCGTTAAGAAGCAAGACTCCCCATGAGTACATGTCACAAATACCCCTGCTGAATGTTAGTCAGATAGGTAATATGCCATATGAGTCACCCTGTGTAACTGTTTGACAGGAGCAGGTACCATCACATCACATGTGTCACAAGGGTCAGGGTAGCAGAACAGTATGCTGCTGTAGTCCCAGGGGCAATAGCATATTGTATTGTATTGTATTGTATTGTATTGTATTGTGTTGTATTGTATTGGTATGTAGAGGTGCCTCCTTTGTGGAGTGGAACCACTGCTGCTGTATGCCAGTGTACAGGTACACATCCTGTAGTCAGGCTAGTGTTGCATAGCACTTCTATATGCGGGTTTAGCTCCTCTTGGAGTTCATGTAGCATGCAACCGGGGATACCATCAGGTCCCATTGATGCTGTGTTTTTTGCTTTTCTGAGGGCGGCTCTCACCTGGACATCTGTGATGACAGGGAGGTTACATTCAGCTGGGATAAGTATGTCTTTGTTTGGGGGAGAGGGAGGGGGGAAAATTGCACTGAACCTGTCTGCCACAATGTTGCCAATATCTGTGGGTTCAGTGAATTATTTGTTGTTGTGTACTAACTATGAGCATATTGGAGGGTTTCTGACCAGGTTTCTAACATAACTGAAGAAGGCCTTGTGGTTATTTGTAGTGTCCCTGGTGATTTCCTTCTCAAAGTTGCCCATGGATGTTTGTATGAGAGAACATAGCTCTTTACTAGTGCTGATCAGACATGCCTTCCCTTTATGGAATTATGCTCTGTCTTGCAGTAGTTTCCATCTTTTGTTATGCAATCTGTTTATGGCTGGGGTCCACCAGACATGATGCTTTCCCTTTGTGGAGAGTGTCTTGGTCTTATATGGGATTGCATGATCCATGCATTCTCAGAGATGTCCGTAGAAATCATTTGTGAAGGAGTCAGCATTGTGGTTTGTGGCTTCCACTGGCCCAGTGGGCTTAAAGGATACCATCTCAGTCTTAAGAAGTGTAAAGTTTGCATTTGAAATGTTATTCACTGTAGTCGTTTGTGCTGGTGGTGGAGGTGGGATATGTATATCCAGGGTGATTAGTTTGTGGTCAGATCACAGTAGTTGATGATGTTCCCTATACAGTACCTCGATACAAACCCCCAGAGTGAGGAGGTGCTTTGGACCTGAATCAGTGTGCTGACTGCTGGGGTTTGGTAGTATGTCGTATGGAGTGTGCCAGGTACTGTTGCACAGTTGTTGGCTGAGCACTGATACCTGGCCATTTACATGTGTATCCACCAATAGACAGACAGATGCTATATATGGTAGATATGTTGTATCACAACAGTCGAGTAGCATGTGTAGTATGTGTGCCAAATTCTGCTGACATATTTTGCTGATATCATTATATTTTCTTTTTCAGGACCATGGTTCACCAGCGCAATCCGGCATACTCTGCAGCCGAGGATGAGGAAATACACCAGAGCCTGGTGTGGGATTTTGCAATACTCTTTTCCCGCACCAGCCAGAATCAGCAGGAGAGGGCTGCACTGTGGCAAGACCTGGCCCGTCGGGTAAATGACATAGGCATGCAAAATAGGACATATGAGCAGGTACGACACCACTGCAGTGATTTAATCAGAAATGTCCGTCAGCGTGCATCGGATATCCACAGGCAACAGGTTGCCACAGGTGGTGGGGTCGCTACACATCCCCCACTCACCAGACTGGAGGGACTACTCCTAAGTGTTGTGGCTCCAGCCTACCAACAACAACAGCAGCAGACCTGCATTATGATGGAGGCTGGAGCCACACAGCACCATGACTATGAGCGTGCAGGTAATATGCCATATGTATAGTTGACTGTTGTGTACACTGGTAGTTAATGCATGAGTGTGGTGTGTCCTTGGTTTGTAGCTGTCATCATAGTATTTAATGTGCAAGTGTGATATTCTCAATATCAGCAGCTGACCTGTGAAAGGCAGCTGTTGTACTACTGACCTGTATCATACTCAGTAACAATGGCACAGTTGTGCCCACTGACATTAATTTCCTCACTTCTGCAGGTCCCTCCAGTGTAACAGCAATGCAGCCTATCCATGCTGGTGAGTGTGTATTAACAATACCTTTAATAGTCTTGATAGTAATAGTAATATTAGGCTCAATCAGTAGTGCTCTGTGTATGCATGCAGGTGTGTCTGTGTCTGTGTGTTGATATCTCGCATACTAAGTAGTGTGCAAGTGTGCAAGTGTGCAACTGTGTGCACCTGTGTGCGTGTGCGCATGTGTGCATGTGTGCATGTGTGCACGTGTGCATGTATGCACCTGTGCATGTGGGCATGTGTGCATGTGTGCACCTGTGCATGTGTGCACCTGTGCATGTGTGCATGTGTGCACGTGTGCACGTGTGCATTTATGCATCACTGGTAACATTGTGTAGACATTGTAAACTGTGTTTCCTGTTTCCCTCCCACAGGTTCTGGTGCTGCTCTGGTGTCATGGAGCAGGGAACCTGAATCAGGTGCCACGGGTAGTGATGATGATATCTGTGCAATGGCAAAGGAAAGTGTGCCAGGGTCTGTCATTGGTCAGCCAATTGACAGTACACATCTGTCAACCTCATCAATGCACACAGTCATCCTGCCAATACATCCTTTGTCACCAATGTCCCTAGGTGATGGACAGGATACAGTGGGCATTGACCAGGGTAATGTGGTATCTGTGGCACATGCTTCCCCACACAGCAGCCATGGGCATGGCCCTGAGATGGTACTACACAGACAGATGTCCAGGGGTTCTCATGGGAGCATCCATGGGTGTACTGCCCCTGTCAGACGTGCCCACAGAGGTCTTACAATCTCAGCTATGTTTCAGGCTGTCATGCAGGCACAGTCACGTATGGAACGGTACACCAGACAGGGTCTGAGGGAGGTGACAGCATGTCGCACAGCCATGAGTGACAGTATGCGTGACATTGCGGCTGCCATCCGTAATTTCACCAATGTCATAGACAGACGTTGTGGGGACATATTAGATCAGTTCCACAACTACATGTCCATGAGCCAGGGCAATGGTGGACGGTTGAGGCATCGACGTGGGCATATGCCAGCAACAGCAGCAGCTGGCAGTCGTTGCAGATGACAACAGGGCCGCGGCCACCCCCATAGTGCCAGCAGCAGCCCCAGCAATGCTGGGTCTGTGCTGTCATCAGACCACCCCAGGAGACCACGTGCATGTGGCTCTGGACAGGCCCAACACTGAACACCTGCTTCTGATGACAGTACCCAGTCTGGATTAGTACCGGATATGGTCCCTAGCACCCCTGCAAGGCACAGGTACCATGTCCGTGGCCAGAGACACTGATCTGTATGACCTGGCAGGTACAGTCTGTGACTGTCCACAAACACCGGTATATGGCAGCCATGAGGTGGAACTGTGTGCATCCATACACACATGCGAATTGACAACACCTAGGGCTACCGCATACATGCACACACTGCATCAACATTGCCCCACCTTGTACTGCTGTCCCTCACCAACACACATACACATACATGTCAATTGGTGGTATCAGTGGCAGACTCAGGCATACCAAGTTCACACCCTGTGCATATGATGAAACTATGCCACCTCCTGCAATCTGTAACATCAGTGCAGGTACAGGTTAACATGTTGCTGATGCACAGAGTGAGTACATAGATGTGTAGTAATAGTATCATGTTGTTAACAGTACAGTGTGCTGATATAATTGTGAGTATATCCCAGCATGCCTGATGCAGTAAGGGTATGATTGTCTTGTACTGTTTTCTACACCCATGGTAAGTACCATAGTGTATCATCTGCACATGTTTGCATACTGGTGGTAAGGATGTCAACAGAAGGCCACATACATAGGTAGCATAGGGGATAAGGTAATGAAAGTATAGATACACAATGATGGACATGTAAACTGAAAGTGGCATGTTGCCCACACTGGACTCTGCAATGCGGATGTTTGAGGATGTTGATATGTGTGCAGTACTACACGACTGGTACAGGACACACAGAAGCACCCTAGCACTGCAAGCTCACACCTCATACCATGCTAGACAGCCCCAACACACAAACCTAACTTTCACAGGAGGGAGAGTCCCCATAAATGTCAGGGATACTGTGGTGGCAGGACAGGTAGCATACATCCTATTAAGTATGGAACCACTGAGTGAAGGCTCAGTGTCTGTTATTTGACGTGTATTAGTGCAGGTATGAGCACCTGGGTTTCCGTCTGGTTATTGTACATCCTGACGGTACATGGTCTGTACACTTGTGTGCGCTGAGAATGGACCCTGGCCATCTGACCTGTGTATTTCCATGCACATGTGTATAGTGCCTGCATATTTGCACTGTTACCTACTGGAAGTGGTACAACTTGTTTGTTGTACAATGGACTACATGCAGCCCTGCTTACTGTAGCTTTGTTTGCATTCATGTTTGCTTGCAGTTACCCTGGAACACTGATTCCACCTGCAATGCAGATTTACAGAGCTTCTGTGGATTCCTAGTGACATCTGCATAGCTTACTATATGTATGTCCATGTCTCACTTGACAGAACGTCACTGTTTGTCCTGTTCGCATGTACGTTGCCTGTGACACATTGCATATGACTTACCTGGCATTTGACCACGTGAGCAGTCATATATGCCAGTGCTAACTAATCACAGGCACTACACCCTCACATAATCACCTTCTGTACCTTGTTCCCCATTGGCCCTATGTGCTGTTAATCACCATGGCAATCACAATACTATGATAGCATGTGCAAAGGTCACTTGTCAGTCACCACTATGGTACAGTTGTGGAATATGTGAGTCATGTGGCAATGTCACAGCTGCCACATGTACACAGTCAACACTCTCCCCTACCCATGAATGTACAACACATGTGTAAGATGCAACCACATAGCTAAACTGGGGACTAAGCACTCTGAACCCAGTACTGGCATAACCTGTAAGGTGGCATGAAATACTACAGTGACTACAATACCAGTCTGATGTAGACCTACACTGACAGCAATCCAAACACATGAACACACTGGGGGATTCTTGGAGCCTCAGAATAGCATCCTACCTGAGCAGCAGACACCTCTGCAGCTAGCACACAGGCATATGTTAAGCCGGAACACAGCACGTGCAACACATAGCACACAAATCCTGTGTGCCAAACAGTCACAGCCTGTACGGCTAGACAACACACCTGCTACAGTTGTGTTAGGTACCTTTATTGTCTGGTACTGTGAGGTCCCGCTCACCAGGCTGGACAAGGTGAAGGTCACAGTGATATGCCTGTGGGGCACTATGGTCCACCACATAACACAAGCATACAGGTCAGTCAGAGGCATGGACACATATGACTCAGTCATTGTCCATGCCACTATGGCTGACCTGTGATGTACCTTCCTGGACTACATGATAGGGAACATAGAAGGGCTCTCTGAGCATGTAGCACAGGCTGGTATGACCCTGACCTTGGTTGGCATCATACCCTCACCAAGAATGCTGAAGTATTACTGAATGCTGATGAATTACTGTATCTACAACACCCTAGCTGAAAGGTTCCTAGCATGTAGTCACTGCATTGCTATGGAAAAACTTGTTACCACTCCCACAACAGGTGAAAACATGCAGCACCTGTACATCAACAACATGTAGACTATATGCCCCAGACCAGATGTGTATCCCTCGCTGCTAGGATGATACCATATACAACTCACACTGTATATACACATACCACATGCAGCACCCGCACAGAAAACCACAGTCATAATGTTATCCAGTGCAAATACCATATGTTCACATGTGGCAGGTGTCAGACATGGGAACTATTGAAGGTCACAGGTATATATGTGTATTTGGCACACACACATACATCATATGTGTGTATTGCCATTACTGGTTTAATCGATGTCATGCATTATTGTGAACAACAACCCACACACATGGACATTCTGTGTGACAAAAACACACGTGGCATTTGTGGAATTCAAAGCCATAACTAACTGCGCTATGACAGTAATGAGAGATGCAGTAGCAGAGTGTGCTATTTGCATTACTGGGAGATTTGCCCTCTTCTGCTGTACTTGTAGGGTGCTGACATCATCTCTGTTTAGAGATTGGAATATGCAGCAGCTGGTGTGCTGTACTGGTTGCCAAAAGGGTCAGTTCTCTTATACCTGCAATTGCACACACCCTACTTCCACCCCCCCACACACACACTTGCAGGATTCAAACCCCTACCTAGCTATGTTATGACACTAGTAAAAGATGCAGTAGCTGAGCACGCTATTTGCACTACTAGGAGGTTTCTCTTCTCCAGCTGTACTTATAGGGTGCTGACATCATCAGTGTTTAGAAAGAGGAATGTGCATCATGTAGTGCGTTCTCCTAGTTACAAAAGAGACATTTCTTTCATACAGAATTGCACACACACTAACCCCCCTCCACCCACACTGAGCATTTGCAGGATTCAAACCCCTACCTAACTATGCTATGACACTCGAGACAGACGCATTAGCAGAGTACACTATTCACATTACTTGGAGGTTTTCCTTCTCCGGCTGTATGTACATCCTGTAGTGTGTTCTCCTAGTTGCCAAAAGGGACATTTTTCTCACACACACTAACCCCCCTCACCCAAACACTGAGCATTTGCAAGATTCAATCCCATACCTAACTATGTTTTGACACTTGAGATGGATGCATTAGCGGAGCATGTTATTCGCATTATTAGGAGGTTTCCCTTCTCCTGCTGTACTTATAGGGTGCTGACATCATCAGTGTTTAGAAAGGGGAATGTGCATCCTGTAGTGTGTTCTCAAAGTTGCCAAATGGGACATTTTTTTCACACAGAATTCTACACACACTAACTCCCCCCTCACCCAAACACACACCCCTACCTAACTATGTTATGACACTCAAGACAGACGCATTAGCGGAGCACGCTATTCACATTACTGGAAAGTATTCCTTCTCCTGCTATACTTATAGGGTGCTGACATCATCAGTGTTTAGAAAGGAGAATGTACATCCTCTCTCTCACACAGAATTGCACACACACCAACCCCGCTCATCCACTGAGCATTTGCAGGATCCCAACCCCTACCTAACTATATTATGACACTTGAGAGAGATGCATTAGCAGAGCGCACTATCCGAACTACTGGGCATCTGTTCTGCACCTGCAGTATTTATAGGGTGCTGACATCATTATTTATACAGAGGTATGTACATCTATTACTACCTGTCAGGTGGGGGATAGCATATATATGCATTTGCAGCCACCTACTTCAGGGTCAGATATGCACATCAGCACTGGCAGGTTATGTTTTATACCATGCTTTGTGACCACAGGACCTGTAACACACAACACAACCAGTTCAGACCACCCCTCCCACATCCAGGACACACACTTTGCTTCCCTGGGAACAGTGTCAAGATATGAAGGTGTTCACATACACCATTGCAGTTGTTAACGTCAGGTACAGGTATATTGTGTGTGGGAACTACTCAGGCCTCTACACCATTACCCTACAGCCACTACAATTTGTGAGTCCATGTGCTATGGCAGGACCACTCACCACAGCCACAAGGGGGAATACATATTGCACCTGACCATCTGCAACATGGGTACTCACTGTTCCACACCAGAGGTAGACCACCATTGTTGATATCTGACCATACCCACCTTTCCCTGGGCATCCATATCTCATCCCCACCCCCAGGCAAGGTTGTCACTGCAAACAAAGTGTATTTATCAAAAGCAGACTTTGCACTTGTGAAGACTGTGGTGGAAGACTTCAAAGGACCCATGCTGGGGGAGTATACAGGCCACTCTGCATAATCCTTGACAATTGCATTCTATGAGCATGTGGAAGGTTTGCATTGATCATGCTTTCCCAAATATACCCATGACTCCTCCACAACAGGACACCTGTCAGGTGTACACCAGCCATATATGAGCTGTCCAACAGATGGAGTGAGCTAATACATTGCAGAGCAGTTACCCACAGAGGGAGGACATCTCTGAACAGTACTGGCATGACACTTCAATCCCTCATAATCATCACGACAAAGTGTTGACAGTGAAATTGTCCAGACACTGCAGATAAGGCTCCCCTCAGTCTGTTATTGACGCCCACTTACTGTTAGAGGTCCTCACCAACCCTCTTCCAGAAAACACCAGCCACATGGATGTGGCATAGCAAATTCTACCCCTGGGATCTCCACTGTGTCCCTGCTTGACAGAGGCACAGCACAGTAGCCTCAAACGGTGCCTTATGTGACCTACTTTACAGTGGCACAGTAGCCTACTGTACTGGGGAGGCAGACGCCAAGCACACTCTGGCTAAGCTTTCATTCCCTAGGGCAAACAGCCTAGTATTGACCTCTACACCCATATGTTTAATTGTCAGATGCACAATATTTGTTGCTGATAGACTGTTTGCAGGTCTTTATTGCCATAGCATTCCCTGTTTCTATGAACAACTTGTGTATCTGTGGAAGATGTTTGAATATGAGAGGGATCCACTATATCACTTATGTCTCTGTAGTCATTTAACTGTGTGCACTGGGCAGATTGCTGTAATGTGGTTGGTTCCTGGAATAACACGTACAAATACCAGATATGTGTGGCCAACTGCTAAACTGAGATATGGCCTAAGTGTGTGAGCATGCCCACTTTAGGCTTTCCATGGCATGTTGTCTGACATATGCCTCATTTATCAAAGTGTGCGAGCATGCCCAGTGTGAGCTTTCCATATGTTGAACTCTGCAGTCCACCACATTTGTGGATGAGTGTGAACTTCAACAATATCTCACGTTTATGGTTGTGTGTTGGGTGTCATGTTATGTACTTACTGGCCAACTGCTTTGTGTCTGAACACAACAGGGATTATACTGTGCCTGCAGGGTTTGCATGGGATACTTTGCATACAGTTGTCAACATCCTTTCATACTGACCAAACACTGTAGTACCGTATAGTGTACTGGTTCAGTACTTTCACTGTGGTGGACAGTATCCTGGGCTTTAGTCCTATCACTGCTTTAAATTTTCATAGTGAGCACAACAGACTGGTTAGGGGCCAGTTGTGCACATATGACCATGTTGCATTATGTTCAGATATGGACTACTTAAACCAGGCTTGTCCAACATTGGTAGTGTATTCCAACAACATAGGTGGACATTGGCAAACACTAGCGATGTGCCCTAGGCCATTTCTAATGCTAGTCAAAGAGTGTGTTTGTCCTTCAACACACATTGCAACTGGAGTTTGCCATGACATATGTCTTGGTTAGTATACTGTGCCTCTATCTACCCGTGACATAACAGTGATACCCAGGGTAAACCTACCATCTCCCATCCACTCATCAAGATTCCTCTTGAGGAGAATCGATGAGTGACTCTCTGGCTAACCTGTACTGGGAGTTTACTCAAGAGTGGGGGTGGCTTCTGTGTTATGGATCATTCAGTACAGCATGTCCTATGTATGTCAGTGCTGGGGTTCAGGTCTCTCATGTGCATAGCTCACTGCCATTCAGATTGTACAAGGTGCAGCATGCTCATTGATTCCAGCTTGGACATGGCTTTATACATCAGGCACAGCTTGCCTCTGGGCGGGCAATATGGCACTGTGTGGAGCTGCAGTTTGTTTAATCAGGCACCACATGGCATCTGTTCAAGCTCTTTGATACTCCTGGTGAGGTACTTTTGGGGTCTTTCCAGTTGATGGAGGTGTCTGCTGAGGTACATCCCACAGGGGCCATGGTAGCCAATTGTGAGGCTGATGAAGGATGACTGCAGAGCCGCAATGACCTCCCCTGATCTAGATCTGACTACCTTCATGATTAGGTGGGTATATGGTATGTTTCTGTAACCATTACAGCCACATGCTTGTCCAATGCAAGATATCTATCAACTTGTGTCCCCAGGTCTCTTATTACATCTTAAGTACTTAATGGGTTAACACCTATGTGGTAATTGGTGGGCACTTACTGTATATCCGCAGGGGTTGACTATACACTTTTCTGCAATTAGCTTGCTGACATGGCTGTGGCACCACTTGTCTGTTTCTATGTGGCCCTTTTGTGGGATGCTTGTGTCAGCTGGAGGGTCAGATATGGTGGCCAGTTTGTAGTCCTCTGCAAACTTGTACAGACACAGTCCTTCCATGTTGGCCTGTACCTATGGGACATATATACCAAACAAGGGAGGTCCCAGGACCGAGCCTTTTGGGATGCCAGTTATATCTGGTTTGTAGTCTGACATGGCTGCAGCATTTCTGACCATGTCAGTTCTGTCCTTGGTCTGGTTTGCAACCCCTCTACTGACATAGGGGTTTATATTTAAGCTGGTGAGCTTATCTATAATGAACACGTGGGGTATTGTATGGAAGCCTTTTGCAAGGACCAGCTAGGCTGTGTGGACCACATTCCCCTCATCAATGACCTTAATGACTGTTTCAAATGAGTCAAACATGTTTAAGGGGCAGGATCTGCACTTAAGAAAGCCACACTGGGTAGGGTCCAGTGTCAGTAGGTCCCCAATATCTTTATGTCTGAGGTACATGCTGATCCTTTCCATAGCTTTGCAGACCAAGCTTGTCAGGATTCTGGGGTGGTAGTTTGCAGTATCCATTCAGGCAACACCTTTGTGGAGAAGGACCACTGTTGTTGTACACTGCTCTTTGGGTACATATCCTGTGGTAAGGCTGACATTGAGCAGTAGTGTTATTTGGCATTCCATTCTTCTTGGAGTCCATGTTGGACTCAGCCCAGGACACTTTGCTTTGTAGATGCTGGCTGTTACCTCAGCATCTGCAATGTCATGGGGCCAGCACTCTGCTGGGATAGATATTTGGCATTTGGGGGGGGGGGGTTTGCACTGCACCTGTCAGGTTGGATGTTGGCAATATGTGTGTGTGTGTTTGGTATATTGTTTGTAATATTTGAGTGATTCAGAGCATATCTGTGAATTCCCAACAAGGTTCCTAACATCAGTTAAGAAAGCCTTGTGATTCTCCTTAGTGTCCTGTACAATTTGTATCTTCATAGGTTCATAGGTTCATACTAGGCTATCCACCCTAGGGCATTTATAAGCATAGCCAGAGTGTGTGTGGCTTTCGCCACCCCTTGCTATGTGAATATTATGGCCATTTAGGATTTACTTTACTGTGCCTCTGTCTGGACGTGACACAGTGAAGACCCCCAGTGTACATCTATGATCACCCATCCACTTGACAAGATTCCTGTTGAAGAGAGTCAGTGAGGAGCTCTGCCTAACATGGAGTGGGATTCCGTTCCAGGGTGTAGGGAGCCTCTGTATTATGTATCTTTCCCTCCAGCACATCCTATTTTATTATGTGTTGAGGCTGACATCTCTCGCTCTCACAGCTTCGATAGATTTGGGTTTTCTGGGGTGGAGCATGTCCATTAATCTTGTGTTGGACATGGCCTTGTACAACAGGCATACAACGCCTCTGCATAGGCAGTATGTGACTGCATACAGCTGGGGTGTCTACAGCCAGGCAGCATATGACATATATTTGAGACCCTTTATCCTCTTGGTGATGTACCTTTGAGGTCTTTCTAACTGCTGCAGGTGTCGGGTAAGGTACATCCCAAATTAGGCATTGTACTAAATTATGGGCCTGATAAGAGAACAGTATAGGGGCACAATGACCTCTGTTGATGTAGATGTGAATCCTTTCATGATAATGTGGCCAATATAGACGGTCTTCCTAGCCACGTTGGCAATGTGAGTGTCACATGACAGGTTACTGTCCACTTGTGTCCCTAGGTCCCTGATTACTCCTTCCATACATAATGGATTACCACCTATGTGGTAATTTGTGAGTACCTTGTTTGTTATTTGGTGAGACATTTATACTGTCCAGTGTCTTCAGGAAGGCTGAGTGGGGTTCCTGTGTGTGAGAGTGTGGTCTGTAGCATGCTACAGACTGTACAGCAGTTTTGCCTACGGTTAGTTGCACATGGGTGGTCTCCGATGCTTCATGCATTGTCAGTTACCTGGACATGTGGGTATCTTTGCTGAATATGGATACTCCCCCTCCTTTTATGGTTTGGTCCAGGTTTTGGGGCCATAACGCATGATATGAGGTATAACCTGGTAGTGCTGGTGTGCTGTTAGGAGCCTTGCTGCAGGTTTCTGTCACTGCATGGACATCGATGTTCTCCATACTGGGGAGGGCCTCAGGAGCATGCATGTTAAGGTTTAGACATCTGGCATTGGGCAGCATTACCCTTATGTTTCTTTCCACTTATGTTTTCTAGGGAGGTGGGTTAGTCTTTTCAGCCGTGCCTACAAAAGGCTCTATGGAGGTGGCAAGAGCCTTAGCCAATATCCAGATGCCCAGGGGTAACAGGTGCAAGCCATCCCTGGCAAAGCAGCGTGGCTTGTCAAGCATGACATCCCAAGCAAACAGACATTGGATCCCTTTGGAATGACACCAGTAATTGTGCCACTTGTTAAAGCTGATCATTCTGTGTTTGTACTGTGGCATCATTCTTGGTGAGGGTAGGATGCTGCACAAGGTCAGTGTCATACCGGCCTGGACTACATAATCAGAGAGCTCATCTATGTCTCTTTTCATGTAGTCCGGGGAGGTACATCTCAGGTCATTCACACCAGCATGGACAATGACTGCATCATATTTGTACTCGCTTTGGGGTGACCTGCGTACTTGTGTTATGTGGCGTATTGTAGCAGCCTACAGGCAGCTTACTGTAGCCTTTCCCTTGTTCAGTCTGGTGAGTGGGACAGCAGTGTGTCTGACTATGGAGTCACCTATTGCAACTGTATCAGGCATGTTGTTTCTCCTTCTGGCCTGTGACTGTTTGGCACACCAGCTTTGTGTACTATGTGTTGCATGTGCTATGTTTGGAGGTAGTGGTTGCTTGGGTGTCTGCTTTGGAGGCCTCTGTTGATGTGGTGTGTTTGTAATTAGAGCCTCCGGGAATGTTTTTCTGTGTTTATGTCTTTGGTTTGCAGTTGTGATAGGTCTATGTGAGACTGGGTTTGTGGTGTGTGTGGTTACCTTCTCCTCCTGACTAGTTTTGACAGTACTGAGTTGAGAGAGCTCAGCCTCCGGTTTGGATAAATGGTTGCATCTCTCACATATATTTGTATTTCTTGGGGGGAGGAGAGGGTTGTCTGTGTACATGGGGCAGGTGTAACATTGCCTCAAGATTCACAGATTCAACTTGTTGTAGCTGGCCTTAGTGGATTGTATGAGTGGGCATATTTTATTGCCATACTACTGATCAGAGATTACTTCCCTTTTTATGTTTGCTCTATCATGTAGTAGATTCCTCATTCTCTTGCATGGTTTGGTAATGGCTGGGGTCCACCATGCCAGATGCCTGCGTGTATGGCATTGTGTCTTGGCTTTATTTGGGATTACATAATCCATGCATTCCTGGCAGTGTTCATGGAATGCCTGTATAACGGGTTCTGAGGTGTGGCCCATATTTTGCACCTGCACAGGGCCTTTAATGGATTCCACATCAGTTTGGAGGAGTGCAACATTTGCTTTACACATGTTTTTCACTGTGGTTTTCTGGCCAGGGACTGTGGTCAGGATGTGTATATCCGGTGTGATTACTCTATGGTCTGATCTTACCAGTGAGGGATACACTTCTCATCTTGCCATCCAGTACCCATGTTGCTGATTATCACATCCAGTATGCTTACCCCTCTTGTGGGAGTGGTACGTTGTTCCTGAGCATTTTGGTTTATGGATTCTAGGAACCTTTGTCCTAGGGTGTTGGAGCTAGAATAATGCTCCCAGTCTATGTTTGGGTATTTTCAGTCACCCAATATAATGTGGTTTGGAGAGCTTGATATATTCATGTATTCCAACATAGGCCAAGTGCAGTTCCTGGTGTTAGGATGGTAGTCTGTAGCAGGCTATAAACTGGGAGGCAGTTTTAGCCACTGTTACTTGACCATGGCTAGTCCATGCTGCTTCTTGTTGTGGTACCAACATGGGGGTGTGGTTATCCTTGACAATTATTGCTAGTCACCCTCCTTTTGTAGCTTGTTCCATGTTTTGAGGCTGTACAGCACAGTATGAGGTGTAACCTGGTAGTGTTAGGGTGCTGTTGTGAGCCTTGACCCAGTTTTCTGTTACAGAACAGATATCAACATTCTCCATACTGGGGGAGTTTAGACTGCATGCATCTTGCTGTTTAGACATCTGGCATTGGGTAGCATTACATCTAGGTTCTTATCCCTTGTGATACCTATGGAGGTGGGTTTGTGTTTTGAGCCTTACCTATTCAAGGCACGCTGGGGGTAACAACAGCCTTTGCCAGTATCCATAAGGCCAGGACTGATAGGTGCATGCTACCCCCAGCAGGTCGAGCATCATGTCATGCTCAGCATGTCATCCCAGGCTGGCACACATTGGATCCCCTTTGACTAACAGCAATACTTCAGCCAATTATTTCAATTGATCATCTCATCTTCATATTGTGGCATCATGCTTGGTGAGGGTAGGATGTTAGTCAGGGTCATCAAGTTTGCATATACTACATGGTGTTACATTGCTTAACACATGGCAATCATGCCTCAGGTGGTGCTGCAGGGCTGCCTCTGTTGGATGCACATGCTACACTCCCTGTACATGTTTGAGAGCAGATTATGTCATTTTAGGCATCCCTGTTATTATATGAGTGAGTCAGAGAGGGGTATCATTCCCAGAGTTCCTACTGAGCCAGTGTATGTGCTATGCGTTGCCTCTTTGCCAAGGCCAGGGCATACTGGGCACTCCTCCTTCTGCCTACTGGGGCAGGCTCAGGTTGTTCCTCCTCTGAGTCACGCTCTGCCTGTGATGGCCTTGGCAATGGTGGGGGGCTGTTTGGCCCGGCCCTATGCTGGTCCTGCTGCAGCTGTTTTTGCAGGATCATATTATGTAGCATAGCACATACCATGACAATTTGGGTACATGTAGTTGGTGGGTACTGCAAGGCTCCACCAGATGTGTCCAGACACCAGAACCATGACTTGAGCAGCCCAAATACACGCTCTATTACATTACGTGTTTGTGCGTGTGCCTCATTGTGGCATTCCTGTTCAGGTGTGTGTGTGTTTCTGATGGGTGTCATCAGCCACGGCTCCAGTGCATAACCTGCATCCCCCACTAGGTGTCCATGCGGGATGTCCCCATTGGCAAATGTCTGGTACAGCTGCGTCAAATGCCAGATATGGGAATCATGGTAGCTCCCAGGGCAGCCAGCACACACATTCATTATTATGCCCTGGGCATCACACACGACCTGGCAGTTGATGGAGGGGAAGACCTTGCGGTTAATGTAGGCCCTACCCCGCTCACCGGCTGGTGCTTTGATGCATATGTGCGTGCAGTCTATTGCACCCACTACCTCAGGGTATTCCGCTATTTGCTGGAAGAGATGCATATTGCTGGCCAATACCTCACAGGCATTGGGGAAATATACATGATCACCAACGTGCTGACTTGGCATCCAGGAACTGTTGCAGTACCCTGGAGGCTGATGCCTGTGATATCCCCATCATATCACCAGTTGGTCTCTGGAAGGTACCTGTTGCTAGTATTCTTAGGCCAACACATACCTTGGTTTCCACTGGGATGGGTTCCCCTCTATTGGTTCTGTGTGTGAGGCGTGGCCTGCACAGCTCGACAATTTGCTGCAGGAGGTCTCTGTCCACTCTATAGCGCTCCACTATCTCCAGCTCATGTAACCCGTGGTAGGTGACCCTGGGCCTGTACACTCTTCTCTGTCTCCTCACTGTGGGTTATCTGGCACCATTTGCATTGTCACCACCCTCAGCAAGTTGCCTATGTCTCCTTATGACAGCTATGGTAGCCCCTAGCATTTCTGCTCTGAGTTAAGCTTTTTCAGTTTTCACTTCTAATAGCTTACTCCTGTCTTGCAGTGTCTCTTGAGAGAAACATCCTGCACTGCTGTTTGCAGAGTTTTAAGTGCGGGGCTGGGCTACTATTCTGCCTGTGTAATTGCCTGCTTCTAATTGTTTTCACCTGCTAGCTCCAGCAGTATTGCCTGCTAGCTTCCTACTATTTGTGTTGCTTCCTTTTTCCTTTCTGTTTCCTCAGGGGGGAGCAATGCGCATACCAGCGGAAACACACTCACAGTGGCTTACACGCACGCACACATGCTTACACAGTTTAGAATCTACTTATTCGGGTTAAAACACGTGCACACCAGCGCAAACAGTCTTACAAGTCTGCCTACAGGCTCCCACATGCTCAGTCTACCTTACACGCGTGCACACTGCCCTACTCGCGCCTCCTGGCGTGCACACGTGAGCATGCACGCCCAGCAAGAAACTTTGGTGTTGGCAACAGTGTACACCTTCCATTTCTTGTCTTTCCCATGCTTATCTTGTGGCACTCCTCTTTCCATGATATGTGTCTGACATCTGTCACGTAACACTGACCTCCAATGAACTGCATTTCTTTCTGCCATTCCCCCCTGTGATGTCACCTATCTCCTACTCTGTTCCTCCTCCTTATGTAACTCTTACACTACTCGGAATGTGCTCATTTGCTATGTGACAGTGGGATTCAGTATCCTAACACACATTTACATCAGATTGCCTACTAATGCTTAGTTACATGTCTTAGACTCAGCTTCCCCCATTAGCAACCACTAAATGGTGGCCATGTTGTTTTTGGTCTGCTGGTCCCTGCATTGTAAATCCATGTATTGCATAAAAATGTTTATGTTTTATATAGCACAGCCAGTTTGCGCGGGGCTGCACTGATCGCCGAAAAAAAAATTATTTTCTCATATTTGCATCGGGGTACCTTGCCAATGGCCACATATTTGGTCTTTGGCATGCTGCCTGACACATATGCACCCTTTATTTGGAGCTGACATGGCTCCATTGTGTTATTTGCAGAAACGTACTCAGTTGTCAACTGAGTACATTTCTGCAGCTAACACGACTCTTACACGGGCTGGTTTCAGCTTTGTGGATCGCTAATCTACCTCATTTGCATGCATTTCAGCTGCAAGTGAGGTGATTAGCATATCCATGCCCAGTCCGTGTAAGAGATGTTTTAGCTGGTCTCTTACATGGAATTTCGGGCTGTTCCTGGATCGCGAGGGCTGCATGGAGTCTTACACGACTCTTAGACTCCATGCAAGCCTTCTTGAATCCTGCCCTCTGTTTAAACAGGGAAATACTCAACATTTTAAAACTTATTTACATTTTCACAATTAGGCATGCTGGCATACAATACAAGTTAATCTCAAAATATGCACAAATCTCCTGCCAGACATGGCAACACAGATTACAGTGTTTTCAGTTTCTTCACATATGCCAAAGGGGGCATTATATTTATGATTGTTCTAATGAAGGCTGAGTAAAGGGGACAATCCATAGATCTAGACACAACCCTTTTGTTTATAAGCTTTGCAATATAGAAAGGCTTTCTTACAACAATAGATACAGGTTGGTCAAAAGTTAGGTTAATGTCCACATCAGTTCAAAAAAATCTCAAACTGGGTCAACTCTTAGGGGCATATTGTCAATATGGTAGTTCCCTGTGGTAGATGACTTCCTAAAGGATCTACTGTTTAATGAATACTAGTTTAACATTTCCCAGATGATGTCACCCCCCATTACCATCATGGCCTACATCTGGATGGTTTCCAATTTCTTCACATTTCTCCCTGTAAAGTCACCAACCATGCACACTGAATTCTAGACGTAATTTACCAGTTTGTGTATTAAAGTGGACTCATGGAACAATCTGAAAGAATGATGATTTATGAATCCACAGGAGCCTTAAGGAGGGCATAGAATAACTGGAGGCTGTTGGGTAGCCCCAGGTGGTAATGCACCCACAGTGATATACCAAAAAGTGTCCCTTTGCCATCACTTTATGCAAAGTAATATACAATGAAATTTCTTTCTCTCTCTCTCTCTCTGTCGTTACACACACACACACACACACACACACACACACACACACACACACACACACACACACACACACACACACACACACACACACACACACACACACACACACACACTTCTATGTATAACAATATGTATATTCTCAAGACACTGACTTGAAACCTTGAGCTGCAGTAAAAGAATATGGAATGGTGTTAACATAACATTGTGGTAATTTTGTTCTCATTTCTTTATTTCCTTTTTTTGGACAGGTGCCCTTTTTTATTAAGAAAGGTAGATAGAGAACAATGTAAGTAGAAGTCTAGGGCTGGAAAGAGGGTGGAGGTGCAGAGGCTCCAAGAAACCACTGCTCAGTACCAAAAAACAAAGTTCATGTTATATGGCATTCATAAAAATATCCAAATATCCCCAGTCTTATTCTTCTTTTTGATTCTTTGCTGTTCAAAATTCTCAAACTAGACATCCCTTTCCCTCTCTCTTCCAAACTTTTTACTGCTACCCAAACCTATAACATAAGAAGGCCAGCTAAAGCTATTCCTTCCCTACAAACTCCTTCTCTCAGACTGCACTCTGCTAGCCATTGCTGCTCTGTACTGCCGAAATCTGTGGCAGTCACTTCCTCTTGATTTAACTGATCACACAAACTACTCCCTGTTCAAGCCACAGTTCAAGCAATAATAATCAAAGTTGTCCAAAACCATGAACAACAGTATAGATAAAAATAAGAACTTTAATTAAGCTTCACAAGTTACACTTTCACTAAAAAGCTTCATCAGGGAAATGACTACATTAATCAAAAACATTCTATTTACACATATTAACAAAATCACACAACACAGAACATTAATTAAAAATCACATGACCACAAATCATTTGATAAATACAAACTGTTAAACCAGACCTTTAAAGAAACATTCACTTGACTTTATTCCTCACGTCCTTCAATATAGGTTTAATAATAAATGTTTAATTTGAGCCCGGATACTGTTGTACCCTAAATCTAATAATCCATATATTTTCTTCCTTTCCTGTCTCATTTTTTATGTCTTGTCCTCTTATACATTCATAAACAGCATTCAGAATTTCAGACTTAAAAAATTGCTTATTATCAGTATCTTTAATATGTTTAGATAGGGAGTTTGTTTCTAGAGATCTTCATATTTCTGACACATGGTCACCTATTTGTTCTTTTAATTTGCAATTAGATTTGCCTATATAAAATGCATCACATTTTTGGCAAAGGGCCATACAAACTAAATTCCTTGTCACAAGTACCATATGCCTTTATACAAACATTTTCCTTATTTACTGGATATTTAATAAATTTGTCTCTCTATATATTTACAATAAAGACACATTGGGCCAGATTCAGGAATCCTCCGTGTAAGAGTTATAACTCTTACACGGAGGCTGCAATTAAACGATGTGATGTCAGCATGTCATGAATATGCATGAGGTGCATGAGGCATGCTGAATCACACCGTAACTCTTACACGGTCCATGTAAGACAGTAGGGGGCATGTCCGTAGGCTAAGCCCTGCAAGCGGACACGCCCCCGGAAGTCTAGAATGGCTGAAAGTAAACAGCCACGAGAGAGGCCATGGAAATGTGAATAAACACACTACACAACACATGCCCCCACATACCAGCAATGTAAAAAGTGAACAGATGTTATAAAATGAAAATGAAAACTGTTTTATTTTTTTTAAAACCCCGTAAATGTTTGCTACTGCGTGCGCTCGTGTGCGCGGGTGTGCTACTAGCGCAACTGCAGTTAGCAATCAGTGGGAAAAGGATATAAGAACTAAATATGCAAAGTAAGCCAACAAGTAATAGCGTAGCGGTAGAGTTGTCGGCTTAAAAACAGGCAGGCAAGGTTTGAGCCCACGCAACAACCTTTTTTTTTTTTGTAAATAAGCACTAAAAAGGCCCCTGACAGTATTGTACAAATGTAAAAGTATTTCCTTTTGTGAAATGGAGCATATATTTCAAGTAATACAATAATAAAATTATTTAGAAATGTAGTGATAGCTAAGCTGCTGTGAGACAGAGTGCCCGTAGCTGAGTAGTGTTTCAAAGACTGCAAATTGCTTGGCCGTAGCTAATCACCGGTTTAACAGGCTCAAACTGTGTGCAACTAGGTGTACTTAGCTGAACATGTGTGTTACTAGCCAATTAAGGTTTAACCCAGCGCACACCGTTTGCGTGTCGCGCCCACAAGCTAACCGCCAGTGTGCATGCGTTAGCTCTGCGCAAATGAGCGCAGACCTGGTTTTAAGTGCTTAAAAGTGCTTTTGGCATGTTTGATTGATAGGTCCTCAACTCATTTCTAGACAGTCATGAAAATTAAAAATCAGTGGTCAGATTCAAACCGAGGATACCATGCACTAGAGACAAGGTACTATACCACTAAGCCATGACAGCAGTACTTAGAAATGCAGAAATAGCATATATATAGGATATAATCCAAAATGGAGCATGAGAAAGCAGTTTCTGTGAAGTAGATACAATTCCAAAATGGACAATCAGAGCAATGTGCGGGAAAATCGGCATATATAAGCCCCATAGGCGGGAATACACAGCATAAACGATTGTAGAATACACCTGCAGGCAGAATGAGTGGAGTAGGTGAGGGACGTTGCTTTCGAGCACAGCGGTGGGGTGTTGAGGAGTCCAGATACATGGTCTGGCTCCTAGTTCACCATCATGAGGCCCAACTCATGCAGGGCCAGGTCTCATGGGGAGCGTACAGGGCGGATGCATGGGACCAGTTGGCTCATGATCTCACTAGTGCTACTGGGATTCCACGTACTGGTGAGCAGGTCCGTCACCACCATGCGGACCTGAAGCGACGTAAACAAGACCAGTTGACCCAATGGATCCAGGAGGCCTGGGATATGCCCAACGCCCCACTACTGAGTAAGTTACATTTTACTTATGTATGTAAGGAATTCAACTAGCTGATACCATGGAGATGTGTAGTCCAATATTACTCATTTTGCATTACAGCTGCAGGTGTCTGCTCTATGAATCAACAGGCATATGACCGCAGGCTGGCGCGGCTGCGCCACCATGCAGGTTAGTAACCCCACCTAGTACTTGTAAATAAATATTATAGTGTAGCATGTAGCAGAACACTGCAGTGTATTGATTAAAAGTAATATAATGTGCAAGCAACAAGTGAAAGTCTGCAGGTATGGCTGCAACAAGTTCATCAGTATGCAAGTGTAACTGGAAATATAATTGATAGAAATAAATAGTGCTGTAATACAGATGTCCCACCATTAATTAAATGTAGTATAACCTGCAGTAGTCTCAAGAGTACAGCTTCAGAATCTGAGGTAATCACATGTGAGATATATCCCCTGTTGAAATGCTGAATCATGACAAAAGTGAGACTGCTGGAAAGTGTTGGAATCACCACAGGTCTAATATGTGAACAAAGCCTAGAAGTACCAGCCTGAACTGTGAAATTGCAGGATGTGTGAGAGTGACAGAAAGGGACATGTATCAATGAATAAAGTAGTAATAACTCCTGAATATATAGGCTTCAGTGTGGTTCTACAGAACTAAATGCATGTGGGAATTAAAACTTAACATCCCAAACTGATTTCAGTGTGTCTGAATCTTGAATGTTCAGGCCAAAATCTGTATATGGTGATGGCAGTCAACAATTTGCAGATAGAATGAATGATTGTCTGACATACTAAACATCCATAGTTGTCCCCTGCTCTGTCATCAAAGTGTAGCAGGATGATGCATCTGATCAAATTCAAAATAACTAGGATAGTGATGTATCTGTAACAGGTCTAGCATGACAGTCAATTAAAATTCATTTTGAAACTATCACCCACAAGTTAATTGTGTTTCTATTACAAATGTATATCAATGTATAACTTATGAATGTGTCATCATTTTCTTTCTCCACCCCACCCTATAATTGCAAATTAAAACACTCACTAAATATTGGTATGTGAACATTTCATTAACCATGGACATTTGTCCTGTTTCAAAAATATATGCATGTCTGTTGTTGCATGTGCCCTGTTCATACCTGCAAACCTCATGGCCTGTTGCCATTAATCAACCCTGCATGTTGTTTGATTGTGTATTTCCGTTCAAATAATGCATGTGATATTGATATGCCTGTTGTTCAATGGTGTTAATATCTGGGTGTTTGTTTAATGGGAATACCAATGCATGCTGTTACAACTAACTTGAATGGAATAATATGCCACTAACCCAAACTAACATAACATACTCACAAACCTAGAACACTTGGGAAGGCAGGTCCCAGTGGACCCACCTCTCCCACCTCAGCTGGCAACTGCACCTGGCACTAGTGCCCAGGCTGGACCCTCCTCCGGTGGCCCTGTGCCACCTTCAGGTGGAAGCGCTGCAGGGGATGGGGCCCGTCCCCCCTCTGCAAGCATGGCCGTAGGAGCTCGTCCACTCACCCTCCAAGGTGTCCGGTCTGTGGTGCGAAGGGAGATCCAAGACTCTGTTATTGGGCCCCTACGCCAGCTTGAGGCCCGGGTGGCACAGCTTATGGGCATGCCCGTTGTCCCACCTGCACAGCCCCCAGCACAGCCCCATCCTGGGCTGTGAAGGAACAGTGGCAACTGCCTATGGGTGGGGATATCAGTTCCACTGTTGCCATCTGTGGGCTCATGTGCCCTGGATATCCCAACCTCCGTCCCCGTCAATTGCGTAACCCCCCACACGTGTCATACACCGCCCCTGTATGCGTCTTGTCTGTCTTGTCTGTTAACCTACCCAACCTACCTCCCCAGCTATACAGACTACCTCACCTGACATACCACTCTCACCTGAAAAAAAAAAAAGGGCACTCTGTACCCACAAAAAAATTACGCCCCATACATAGCTGTCCATGTTGCACACATGTCCGCTGGACATCGAAACTGTTACTTACAATTGGCTGTACAACAGGTATTAATGTTGTCCGGACACGTCTCTCAGGGGTGGAAGGTTCCAAATGTCACACCAAATTGCATACAAATGCACAGCTGTTGCTGAGAAAGACATGGGCAGCTATGGGCCTCACCTACATCCTTCCTGCAAATTCCAAGCTTGTTTCCCTACTGTTGTACCCTCTTTATGACCCCTTTTTCACCACTTTCCTGTCACCCCTTTTTCTTTTCTTTCAAAGAAAATAGCGCGGGTGTGCGCTTCTGTGTGCGGAGCTCACCGCTAGTGCGCATGCGTGAGCTCCGCACAAACGAGCGCAGACCTGGTTTTAAGTGCTTAAAAGTGCCTTTGGCACTTTTGATTGAGAGGTCCTGTACTCATTCCGAAAGAAAAATAAATTCCCACTGTCAGTCTTGAACCCAGGACCTATGTAACATGAGTCTGTATGACCTACCACTAAGCCATGACTCTCATACAAGAATATAGTGCTAAAATAAATATAACATGTAATAGTAGGAATCAATATAAAGGCAATATAGGATGTGTACTACCCAAAGCATGTCAGGTAGATTTTTAATGTCCGAATTACTGGATTCCCATACTAGTTTAGTGTTAACAGAAACAGCCCTGCTAATTGTTAGCTTGTACCCAATAATGTCAGCTAATGTACATATATGAAGGTATGTATATGCACACATACACACACACACACACACACACACATATATATATATATATATATATATATATATATATATATATATATATATATATATATATATATATTAATACATATGAAATATAGTGGTAGGTGTCAGTATCCATACACACTCACTACAGGAAACAGTGAAGATAAATGCAGCAACTAGAATCTGCAACACAGCCTGACTCCTGTGAGACCTACTAACCCCTTTAACTACTTAAAGGTGCCTCCAGCACTTTGATTGATAGACCCTGTACTCAATTTGAAAGCAAAATAAAAGCATTCTAGTAGGCCCTACCACAACACCATTGTAACACTAGTCTGTATGACCTACCAGTAAGCCATGACTCTCATACAGGAATATAGTGCTAAAATAAGTAGAACATGTAATAGTAGGAATGAAGATAAAGGCAATATAGGATGTGTACTACCCAATGCATGTCAGGCAGACTTTTACTGTCCCAATTACTGGATTCCCATACTAGTTTAGTGTTAACAGAAACAGCCCTGCTAATTGTTAGCCTGTACCCAATAATGTCAGCTAATGTACATATATGAAAGTATGTATATGTACATATATATATACATATATATAGATATATATATATATATATATATATATATATATATATATATATATCAATACATATGAAATATAGTTGTAGGTGTCATTATGCATACACACTCACTACTACAGGGAACAGGTGAGAGAAATGCAGCAACCTGAATTTACAACACAGCATGAAGCATGAGAGATGTACTAACCTTCACACTCACAGAACACTGTCGACAGCATACCAACATGGTCCACGCCCTTACAATCTGAAAGGGCAACGCCTATCTCACATACCCTTTTATAGCACTGTCCTGAAATCACAGTGAGACATGCAATCAGTACACAACTGGCTGCATGCAATTAGCAAATGCTGCCTTACAATTGGTGCAGAGGCCATCACATGGACCTATGCAGATACCTACAAAAGCATCCAGTACTCACACTCCACACATGCAATACATTCATTGCACAAAACTGACAGAGAAAGAGAGAGAGAGAGATAGAGAGAGAAAAAAAAAGAAATAAAGACAGCCAGCAACAAAACCAGCAGCAGCAGCAAACAGCAAGTAGCACCACTGACACAGGAACAGCTGACACAAACACAGGTAATGCAAAGTAGCAGGTTAATACTGTGTTTTCTGTGAAACCTCCAAATGTATCATAGTTCACTATCTATAGGTATGTCCATGAGACAGGTTGTGTGTACATAGTCCTGATATATATACATATGTAATATTGCTGTACAAGTCGTCCATACTTAAAACTTCCATAGCTTAGAACACAAGGCCAGTTATGCATATGATGCAGTAGTTCCCAGGGTCAGTAGAGGTTCCTCCTCATTGGTGTGGGACCACTGTGTATGCATGGCACTGTTCAGGTACATATCCTGTAGTATGGCCAGGGTTTAATATCAGTCTGTAATGTGGTGCTATGTCCTCTAGGGATGAACGTATCACACATCCAGGGATACCATTTTGTAACAGTGATGCTGTGTGTTCTGCAATGTTGAGGGTGGCCCTCACCTGGACATGTGAGATGATAGGGAGGTTACATTCATCTGTGATAACTAATTCCACTTGTGTAGGAGAATGGGGGGGATACCTGCACCTAAACTGTCTGCAACAATGTTGCCAATATCTGTGCATTTGGTGAATGTGAAGCATCTTACCACTGCTGACCACAGATGCCTTGCCTTCATGTGAATCTGCCCTGTGCTGCAGTAGCCTCCTGCTATTGTTATACAATGTGCCTGTATCTGTAGTACACTGGACAGGATAAATAAGTGGTGTGCATACGGCCTGGGTTAGATATGTGTGTGCACATTACATGCACTATGTGGGATGTCTGTGGTAAGCTTTTGCAAAGGGGCCAGCAGTGTATGTTGTGGCTTCCACTGGCCCAGTGGGCTGCATGGATAGCATCACAGTCCTAACTAGTGAATAACTGTGTAAGTACATACATACATAGCAAGGTAGTGTACTGTGCTTGTGGTGTTGTTGGGATATGTATATCCAGGCTGCGTAATGTGTGTCCACATCACAGGGTTGGATGGCAACACACATACAGTATGTAGGGATGAACACCCAGAGTGTTTCAGACGTGTTGCCTGTGCAGAAATATCTGGCCATTACCTGAGCATCCCCCACAACACACACACATGCAACATATGGCAGAAGTACTATAGCAGTACACATAGGTTCATAGGTTCATACTAGGCTATTTGCCCAAGGGCATTGATAAGCCTAGTAGAATGTGTTTGTCTTTTGCCACCCAATTAACATTTAAGTTGCTATGCCCTTTTCCGAGGTTAGTATACTGTGCCTCTGTCTAACAGTGACATAGAAGTGATACCGGGGTACAACTATGATCTCCATCCACTCATCCAGATTTCTATGGAAGAGAGTCAATGAGGGACTCTGCCTAACCTGTACTGTGAGTTCATTACAGAGTGAAGAGAGCCTCTGGGTTAGGAATATGTCCCTCCAGCATGTCCTATTTATGTCAGTGCAAAGGTTCAGGTCTCCTGAGCGTGTGGCTGTATGGGAGTTTGATTTCCTGAGGTGCAGCATGTCCATTACTTCTGGGTTGGACATGGCTGTATATGTCAGGCACAGATTGCCTCTGAACAGGCAGTATGCCACTGAGTCCAGCTGGCTTTTCTTTAACTGGGTAGCATATGGCATCTGTTTGAGCCCTTTGATCCTCTTGATGAGGTACTGTTGGGGTTTTTCCAGTTGCTGTAGGTGTCTGGTTAGGTACATCCTATAAGGGGCATTGTACTCAATTATAGGCCTGATGATGGATGAGTAAAGAGGCACGATGACCTCCCCTGCTGTACATGGGAATCCCTTCATGATTAGCTGGGCTATATAACATGTCTTTCAATCCACTTTGGCCACGTGGTTGACAAATGACAGATTGCTATCAAGTGTGTTCCCCAGGTCCCCAGTTACTTCTTCTGTACTTAATGGCTTAACACCTATGTGGTACTTTGCCACCAATGTGGAGGTGTGGGAATCTTTGATGAATATTGATACTCCCCCTCCTTTTGTTGTTTGGTCCAAGTGTTGGGGCCGACAAGAATGGTAACAGGTATAACTTGGTAGTGCTGGTGTGCTCCCAGGAAACCTGAACCAGGTTTCTGTTACTGCACAGATATCGATGTCCATAATGCTAAGTAGAGTTTTGAGTGCGTGTATCATGAGGTCTAGACTTCTGGTGTTGAGTAGCATTACTCTTAGTTCCTCATCCTTTGTGATACGTATGGATGTGGGTTTGCCTTATGAGCCTTGCTATGTATCTGTTCTGTCACACATGCATTTACACACACCCTGCTACCCCCACACAGGCACACGCTCACCCGACATTTCCATTATTTATGACCCTACATGAGTAGCTGTCAATACATGACAGGTACACATTTGAAAAGTGCACTATGTGGATTACTACAGATTTCCTCTTCTCTACCTGTACTCACAGGGTGCAGGCAACCTCATTAGTTTAAAAGTGTAATGTGCATCAGGTACTGTGGCACCCTGATTGCCACATCAAACATGTTTTCCATACGGAAATGCACACACAGAAACATCCCACATCCACACACTTGCCACATTCAGGTTTCAAAACACTATCTAGGTATATTCTGGTACATGTGCGTGTTACAGTAGCATGTAGCACCATACTGAGTACTGGCAGTTGTCTGTTGTCATGTTGTTTGTATAGGGTGCTGTCAACATCACTGTTTAAGGGAAATGTGCACCCTGCAGTACATAGCCCCATTTGGCAAAAGCCACATCCCACCCCCAGCATTGTGCACACACACTAAAACACATACTTTCTATTTGCAAGATTCAAACCCCTACCTTACTGTGTTATGACACTAGAGACAGACACATTAGCAGAGTGTGCTATTTGCATTAGTGGGAGAAATTTTTCTAATGCTGTACTTAGAGGGTGCTGACATCATCTGTGTTTAGGAAGAGGGATGTGCACCCTGTAGTGTATTCTCCCAGTTGGCAAAAAGCACTTTTCCCTCACAGCATTATGCACACACACAAACCCCACTCATACTAACACACATACATTCCCTTTGCAGGATTCAAACCCCGACCTAACTATGTTATGACACGGGAGAAAGATGCATTAGCAGAGCACGCTATATGAATTACTGGAGAACTTTAATTCAGGTAATATAGTTATAGAGTGCTGACATCATCAGTGTTTCAAAAGGGGAATCTGCATCCTGTAGTGTACTGTCACAGTTGCTAATAGGGGCATTTCCCACACACACATCGATGTGTTTGAGGTTTGCATATGTGGGGCATCCAGTACTCCAGTGTGATTAGTATATGGTTTGATTGCAGCAATGAGGGATATACTTCAAGTGGTGAGCATTTTGTACTTATGTTTGTGATGATCAGGTCTAGTATATTTTCCCCTCTTGTGGGAATGTTGACTACCTGTTCCATAGCTAAAGAGTTTCTGAACTATGGGAACCCTAGAGCTTGGGTATTGTGGCTTGAGTAATGTTCACAGTCTATGTTTGGGTAGTTGACGTCACCCAGTATGATGGTGTTTGCAGAGAAATCTATACTCTCCTGTGTCATCATGAAGGCTGTGTGGGATTCCTGAGTTTGAGAGGGTGATGTAAGAGTTCCTCTGTGTCTCTTTCCATGTGGTCCAGGGAGGTACGTCTCAGGTTGTTCACACCAGCATGGACAATGACTGCCTCATACTTGTACTTGCTGTGGAGTGACCTGAATGCTTGTGTTATGTGGCACATTCTATCACCCAACAGGTAGCTAAATGTGACCCTCACCTTGCTCAGTCTGGAGGGCGGGACGTCAGTGTGTCTGACTATGGCATCACCTATTATAGGTGTGTCACACATTGTGTTTGGCCTTATGGGCTGTGCCTGTTATGAACACTGACATTGTGAGGTCTGTGTTGCTTGAGATATGTGTTCATGTGGGATGCAGCGTGTCTGGCCATGTCATTTCTGTCCGTGGTCTGGTAAGTATCACCTTTGGTGACATAGGTATTCATATGTCAGCTGGTGAGCATTTGCAGTGTTACCTACTGATAGTGGTACAGCTTGTTTGTTGTACAATGGACTGCATGCAGCCCTGCTTACAGTAGCTATGTTTGCATGCATGTTTCCTTGCAGTTACCCTGGAATACTGATCTGACCTGCCATGCAGAGTTACACAGCTTCTGTGGACTCCTAGTGACATCTGCATAGCTTACTATATGTATGTTCATGTCTCACTTGACAGAATGTCACTGTTTCTCCTGTGCACATGTACGTTGCCTGTGACACTTTGCATATGACTTACCTGGCATCTGTCCACGTGAGCAGTCATATATACCACTGCAGGACTCTAAACCTGATGATGCACACACTCACAACATTCCTCAGCATGGGGAACATCACTATCTGTGCAGTAACAGATACCGGATTCAGGGCTACCAACAGCACTCCAACACTACCAAGTTATACCTCATACCATGCTTTTCAGGCCCAAAACTTGCACAAAACCACAAAAGGAGGGGGTGTATTGATATTCATCCAAGATACCCACACCTCCAGGTTGGTGGCAAAGCACCAAACATCAGAGACTATCCATATGCAGGTAACAATGGGTAAAACTGCCTTCCAGGTTATAGCCTGCTACAGACCACCCTCACAAACACAAGGACCACACTTGGCCTTCCTGAAAACAGTTGGAAATATGTAGGTCTGTCCATACACCATTATATTGGGTGGGTTAAACTACCCAAACATAGACTGGGAGCATGACTGTAGCTCCAACACCCTAGCCCACAGATTACTGGAATTTATATACCAATATGCTATGAAACAACTTGTTACCACTCACACAAAAGGGGAAAACATACTGAACCTGATCATCACCAACATGGGGACTCTATGCTCCAGACCAGAAGTGTATCCCTCACTGGTAAGATCAGACCATAAACTAATCTCACTGGATATTCACATCCCAAGACCACCCCCTGCACAGAAGAATACAGTCAACAACTCATGTCAAGCATGTTCACACTCCTCATAAATGATGTGGAAACCTTCAAAGCCCCCAGGCCTGTTGAAAATATGGACCAGACTGCAGATACCTGTATAAAGGCATTCTATGGACACATTCAGGAATGCATGGATCATGCAATCCCAAATGAAAGCAAGACCCAATCCTCCAAAGGCAGACATCCTGTGTGCTGGACACCAGCCATAAACAAACTATACAATAGAAGGCTGAAGCAACTACATGATACAACAAACTCCCAAAATGTGAAGGCATCACTGATGAGTATTAGAAGACAACTACAGGCACCCATAAGATTGTCTAAGGCCATCTTTGAGAGAAGATTCCATAAGACACTGAGGATAATCACAAGGCTTTCTGTAGTTATGTTAGGAACCTGGGTGGTAATACCCAGATATGCTCAGAGGTAGTCCAAGATGTCACACGAAATACCAAACACACAGACATTGCCAACATCCTAGTGGACAGGTTCACTGCTACCTTCTCCCCCCCTCCACACCAAAAGGGCAAATATTTCTCCCAGCAGAGTGCTGCCCCCCCTGACATCTGAGATGCTCAGGTAAGAGCTGCCCTCTCCAAAGCAATAAACACTGCATCAGTGGGACCAGACAGTGTCCCAGGCTGTGTCCTACATGAACCCCAAGAAGAGCTACACCCAGACATAACACTACTGTTCAATCCCAGCCTTACTACATGATATGTGGCCAAAGAGTGGCATACAGCAACAGTGGCCCCTCTACATTCAGGTGGTGCCTTAACGGATCCTGGACACTATTCGCCCCATACGCCTGAATAGCTTGGTCTGCAAAGCTATGGCAAGGATCAGCATGAACCTCATAAATATAGATATTGGGGACCTACAGACACGTCATCATACACAGTTTGGCTTTGTTAATGGCAGATCCTGCCTCTCAAACCTGTTTGATTTCTTTGAAACAGTCACCAAGGCCACTGTCAAGGGGAAGGTGGTCTACACAGCCTACCTGGACCTTGCATAAGCCTTTGATACAATACCCCACTTGTGCATTGTAGGGAAGATCACCAGTGTACATATTAACCCCTATGTCACTACAGATATTGCACAGTGGCTCAAGGGCAGAACACAAATGGTTAGAATTGCTGGAGCCATGTCAGCCTCAAAACCAGTTACAAGTGGTGTCCCACAAGGCTCAGCCCTGGGTTCTGTCTTGTTCAGTATATATTTATCAGAGGTACAGGCCAACATGGAAGTACTGTGGCTGAGCAAGTCGCAGATGACTGCAAACTGGACGCCATAATCAACTCTCCAGCTAACACATGCATCCTCCAAAAGAGCCTCTTGGAAACACACGACCTGTGCCACAGCCATGGCCTCAAGCTGAATGCCAAAAAGTGTATAGTCATCCCCTTTGTCAAAAACAAAGTAACCATAACGTACCACATATGTGTTAATCCATTAAGTGCAGATGAAGGAGTTATGGACCTTGGGGTACACAAGTTGATAGCATTCTCTCATTTGACAACAACATGGCCAAAGTGGTTAGGAAAACATATTATATAGGCCACATCATCATGAAGGGATTCACATGTAGATCAGGGGAGGACATTGTGGCTCTTTACTCATCCCTCATCATGCCCATAATTGACTACAATGCCCCTGTCGGCATGCACCTTACCAGACACCTGCAGCAACTGACTGGAAAGACCACAAAAGTACCTCAACAAGAGGATCAAAGGGCTCAAACAGATGCCACATACTGACTGGTTAAAGAAACAGCAGCTCTACTCAGTGGCATACTGCCTCTTCATAGGCAATCTGTGCCTGACATATAAAGCCATGTCAAACCCTGACTTAATGGCCATGCTGCACCTCAGTATATCCAGATCCCATCAGGCTACACGCTGGAAAGACTTGAACCTCAGGAGTGATATACATAGGACATGCTGGAGGGACACATTCATAACTCAGAGGCTCCCTTCACACTGGAATATTATCCCAATTGAGATTAGGCAGAGTCACTCAGTGACTATCTTCAAGAGGGATATTAATGACTGGATGTGACATTGTAGGTTTACCCTGGGTATCACTTATGTGTCACTGTTAGACAGAGGCACAGTATACTAACCTTGGAAAAGGGCATAGCAAGATAGATTTACAATGCATGGTGAAAGCCACACACATTCTGGCTAGGTGTATAAATGCCCTAGGGCAGATAGCCTAGTATGAACCTATGGACCTATGTATCTTGTTCACCATTGGCCCTATGTGCTGTTAATCACCAATGCAATCTCAATACTATGGTAGCATGTGCAAAGGTCAGTTGTCAGTCACCTCTATGGTACAGTTGTGGAATATGTGAGTCATGTAGTAATGTCACAGCTGCCACATGTACACAGTCAACCCTATCCCCTACCCATGGATGTACAACACATGTATGAGATGGAAACACATGGCCAAACTGTGGACTAAGCACTCTGAACCCAGTACTGGCATAACCTGTCAGGTGGCATGAAATACCACAGTGACTGCAATACCAGTCTGATGTGGACCTACACTGACAGCAATACAAGCACAGAAACACACCAGGCCATTTGTGGAGCCTAAGGATAGCATCCTGCCTGAGTGGTCGACACCTCTGCAGCTGGCACACAGGCATACGTTAGGCCTGAACAGAGCACGCATAACACATAGCACACAAATCCTGTGTGCCAAACAAGCACAGTCTGTACAGCTATACAACACTACTGCTGCAGTTGTGTTAGGTACTTTTATTGTCCAGTACAGTGAGGTCATGCTCACCAGGCTGGACAAGGTGAAGGTCACAGTGATATGCTCATGGGGCACTATGGTCCACCACATAACACAAGCATACAGGTCAGTCAGATGCATGGACACATATGACTCAGTCATTGTCCATGCCACTACAGCTGATGTGTGATGTCCCTCACTGGGATACATGATAGGGAACATGGAAGGGCTCACTGAGCAAGTGACACAGGCTGGTAGAACCCTGACCTTGGTTGGCATCAGACCCTCACCAGGAATGCTGACATATTACTGAATGGTAATGAATTACTGTAGCTACAACACTCTAGCTGAACGGTTCTTACCATGTGGTCACTGCATTGCTATGGAACAACTTCTTACCACTCCCACAACAGGTGAAAACATGCAGCACCTGTTCATCAACAACATGTAGACTATATGCCCCAGACCGGGTGGGTATCCCTCACTACTAGGTTGATAGCATCTACATCTCACACTGTATATACACATCCCACATGCAGCACCTGCACAGAAGACCACAGTCATAATGTTACCCTGTGCAAATACCATGTATTCACATGTGGCAGGCATCACACATGGTAATTATTGAAGGTCACAGGTACATATGTGTATTTGGCACACACATACATCATGTGTGCAATGCCATAACTGGTTTAATCGATGTCATGCATTATTGTGAGAAACAACCCGCACACATGGGCATTCTGTGTGAGCAAAACACACGTGACATGTCTGGAATCAAAAGCCATAACTAATTGTGATATCGTTTAGAAAGGGGTATGTGCATCCTGTAGTGTGTTTTCCCAGTTGCCAAAATGGATGTTTTTTCATACACACTTACCCCCCTTTACAGGCATTTGGCACTTGCTGGATTCAAACCCCTATCTAACTATGTTATGACACTAGAGACGAATGCATTAGCAGAGTGTGCTATTCGGATTGCTGGGGGATTTTATTTCACCTGATATACTTATAGGGTGCTGACATCATCAGTGTTTAGAAAGGGGAATGAGCATCCTGTGGTGTGTTTTCACAGTTGCCAAAAGGGATGGTCCTTTCATACATACTTACTCAATTTCACACACACTTGCTGTATTTAAACCCCTACCTAACTATGTTATGACATTAGAAACAGACGCATTAGCAGAGCGCGCTATTCGGATTGCTGGGGGATTTCTTTTCACCTGATATACTTATAGGGTGCTGACATCATCAGTGTTTAGAAAGGGGAATGAGCATCCTGTGGTGTGTTTTCACAGTTGCCAAAATGGATGTTCTTTTCATATACACTTACCCCCCTTGACACACACTTGCTGGATTTAAACCCCTACCTAACTATGTTATGACACTAGAGACGGATGCATTAGCAGAGCGCACTATTCAGATTACTGGGTTATTTCTTTTCTCCTGATATACTTATAGGGTGCTGACATCATCAGTGTTTAGAAAGGGGAATGAGCATCCTGTGGTGTGTTTTCACAGTTGCCAAAAGGGATGTTTCTTTCATGCATACTTACACCCCATTACACACACTTGCTGGATTCAAACCCCTACCTAACCATGTTATGACACTAAAGACAGATGCATTAGCAGAGTGCGCTATTCAGATTACTGGGAGATTTCTTTTCTCCTGATATACTTATAGGGTGCTGACATCATCAGTGTTTAGAAAGGGGAATGAGCATCCTGTGGTGTGTTTTCCCAGTTGCTAAGAGGAACATTTGGACTAAGTGTGTGAGCATGCCCAGTTCAGCCTTCCCATGGCATGTTGTGTGAAAGATGTCTCATTTATCAAAGTGTGTGAGCATGCCCAGTGTGAGCTTTCCATATGTTGCACTCTGCAGCCCATCACATTTGTGGATGAGTGTGACCTTCAACAAATATCTCCAGTTTATGGTTGTGTGTTCTGTTCCATGTTGTGTAGTTACTGTCCAACTGCTTTTTGTGTGAACACAACAGTGATTATACTGTGCCTGCAGGTTTTGCATGGGATACTTTGCATACAATTGTCAATATCCATTCATACTGACCTAACACTGTAGTACTGTATAGTGTAGTGGTTCAGTACTTTCACTGTGGTGGACAGTATCCTGGGCTTTAGTCCTATCACTGCTTTACATTTCCATAGTGTGCACAACAGCCTGGTTAGGGTCCAGTTGTGCACATCTGCACAAAGGCGGTGTCTCTACAGACCCTGGTAATTACCACCCCATAAGCTTAACAAGTCTAGTCTGCAAAGCTATGGAGAGGATCATAATGGAGCTCATAAACAAAGATATAGGGGACATGCAGACATTGGACCCGTCCCAGTTTGGCTTGGTCAAGGGCAGATCATGCCTTTTGAACTTGGTCGACTTCTTCAAAACAGTCACTAAGGCCATTGATGAGGGAAAGGCAGTCCATACAGCCTACCTTGACCTTGCAAAGGCTTTCGACACAATACCCCACTCGGGTATTGTAGAAAAACCTACCAACTTAAATGTGAACCCATATGTCACAAGATGGGTTGCAAACTGGCTTAAGGACAGGACCCACAGGGTTAGAGTTGCTGGCGCTATGTCAGACTCCAAGCCGGTCACAAGTGGTGTCCCACAGGGCTTGGTCCTTGGCCCCCTATTGTTCGTCATCTACTTCTCAGAAGTACAGGCCAACATGGGAGGACTTTGGCTGACAAAGTTTGCAGATGACTGCAAACTGGGCGCCATAGTGGACAGTGCATCAGACATGGATATCCTTCAGAAGGGACTCACAGGAACTGATAGCTGGTGCCAGAGCCATGGCCTGAAGTTAAATGCCAAAACATGTATAGTCATACCCTTCGGGAAGAGCAAGGTAACCCCAAGCTACCATATAGGTGGCAATCCTCTAAGCACAGAGGAGGTTATCATGGACCTGGGGACCCAGGTTGACAGTGGCCTTTCTTCTGACACTCACTTTGCTAAAGTGGTTAGAAAGACCTTCTACATTGCCCACCTGATCATGAAGGGATTCACATCCAGATCTAGTGAGATCATTGTTCCCCTGTACTCTTCACTTATCAGACCAATGATTGAGTACAATGCCCCATTCGGGATGTATCTCACCCGACATCTGCAGCAATTGGAGAGACCCCAAAAGTCCCCCACCAGAAGGATAAAGGGACTCCAACATCTGTCATATGCTGCCAGATTGAAGACACTCCAGCTCTATTCAGTCACATACCATCTGCTTAGAGGTGACATGTGCCTGACATGCAAGGCCATGTCCAACCAGGAAGTAATGGACATGCTCCACCTCAAAATCTCCAAATCCACCAGAACCACTAGGGCAAGTGACTTAAACCTTAGCAGGGATATAAGTAGGACATGTTGGAGGGATAGATTTATCACTCAGAGACTCCCTATGCTGTGGAATACAATCCCGGTCCATGTGAGGCAGAGCACCTCGCTGGCTCTGTTCAAGAGGAATCTTGACCTGTGGATGGGAGATCATAGGTTTACCCGGGATCGTCTCTGTGTCACTGCTGGACAGAGGCACAACAAACTAATGGGCACAGTATTGTTTCCATATAAGGGGTGGCGTAAGCCACAAAACTCTGGGCTAGGCTTATAACTGCCTTAGGGCAGATAGCCTAGTATAAACCTATGAACCTATGAACCTATCTGACCATGTTGCATTATGTTCAGATATGAACTACTTACAACAGCCTCATCCAACATCAGTAGAGTATTCCACAACATAGGTGTACATTGGCAAACACTACCGATGTGCCCTAGGCCATGTCTAATGCTAGTCAGAGAGCGTGTTTGTCCTTCGACACATTGTAAGTGTAGTTTGCCATGACATATGTCTTGTTTAGTATACTGTGCCTCTGTCTACCTGTGACATAACATTGATACCCAGGGTAAACCTACCATCTCCCATCCACTCATTAAGATTCCTGTTGAGGAGAATCAATGAGTGACTCTATGGATAACCTGTACTGGTAGTTTACTCATGCGTGGGGGTGGCTTCTGTGTTATGGATAATGCAGTACAGCTTGTCCTATGTATGTCAGTGCTGGGGTTCAGGTCCCTAATGTGCATAGCTCACTGCCATTCAGATTGTACAAGGTGCAGCATGTTCATTGATTCCAGCTTGGACATGGCTTTCTACATCAGGCACAGCTTGCATCTGGGTGGCCAGCATGGCAGTGTGTGGAGTTGCACTCTGTTTAATCAGGCAACACATTACATGTGTTCAAGCTCTTTGATACTCCTGGTGAGGTACTGTTGTGGACTTTACAGTTGATGGAGGTGTCTGCTGAGGTACACCCCAGAGGGGCTGTTGTGGTCATTTGTAACGCTGATGAAGGATAACTGCAGAACCACAATGACCTCCCTTATCTAGATGTCATAACCTTCATGATTAGGTTGGTATATGGATTGTTTCTGTTAACACTACAGCCACACGTTTGTCCAATGCAGGATATCTATCACCTTGTGTACCCAGGTCTGTCATTACATGTTATGTATGTAATGGGTTAACACCTATGTGGTAATTGTTGGTCACTTACTGTATATCCACAGAGGTTGACTATACAGTTTTCTCCATTTATCATGCTGACATGGCTATGGCACCGGTTGTCTGTTTCTATGTGGCCCTTTTGTGAGATGCTTGTGTCAGCTGGAGTGTCAGATATGCTAGGCTGTTTGTAGTCCTCTACAAACATGTTCAGGTACAGTCCTTACATGTTGGCCTGTACCTATGGGGCATATATACCAGACGGGGAAGGTCCCAGGACCAAGCTTTGTGGGATACCTGTTATATGTGGTTTGTAGTCTGACATGGCTGCAGCATGTCTGACCATGTCAGTTCTGTCATTGGTCTGGTTTGCAACCCCTCTAGTGACATTGGGGTGTATATATAAGCTGGTGAGCATATCTATATTGAACACATAGGGTATTGTATGGAAGGCTTTGCAAGGTCCAGCTACACTGTGTGGACCACATTGCCCTCACCAGTGACCTCAATTACTGTTTCAACTGAGTCACACATGTTTAGGGGCGGGGTCTGTACTTCATAAACCCACACTGGGTAGGGTCAGGTGTCAATAGATCCCCAATATAGTTATGTCTGCGGTACATGCTGATCCTTTCTATAGCTGTGCAGACCAAGCTTCTCAGGATTCTGTGGTGGTTGTTTTTAGTATCCATTCAGACGACACCTTTCTTGAGAACAACCACTGTTGTTGTACACTGCTCTTTGGGTACATATCCTGTGGTAAGGATGACATAGTGTCAGGGAGGCAGCAGTCTGCTGGGAAAGATATTTTGCATTATGAGGGGGGGAGATTTGCACTGCACCTGTCAGGATGTATGTTGGCAATACGTGTGTGTATTTGGTATGTTGTTTGTAATATTTGTGTGATCCAGAGCATATCCGGGAATTCACAACACGCTTACTACCATCAGTTGCAGCAGCCTTGGGGTTATCCTTAGTGTCCTGTACAATTTGTATCGTAATAGGTTCATAGGTTCATACTAGGCTATCCACCCTAGGGCATTTGTAAGCCTAGCCACAGTGTGTGTGGCTTTTGCCACCCTTGCTATGTGAATATTATGGCCATTTATGATTTACTTAGCTGTGCCACTGTCTGGACATGACACAGTAAAGACCCCCAGTGTACATCTACAATTATCCATCCATTTTGCTAACTTCCTGTTGAAGAGTGTCAGTGAGGGGCTCTGCATAACATGTAGTGGTATTCTGTTCCAGGGTGTGGAGAGACTCAGGGTTAGGTATCTGTCCCTCCAGCACATCCTATTTGATTATGTGTTAAGGTTGACATCTCTGACTCACACAGCTCTGATGGCTTTGAGTTTTCTGGGGTGGAGCATGTCCATTACTTCTGTGTTGGACATGGACTTGTACAACAGACATACAATGCCTCTGTGTAGGCAGTATGTGACTGCATTCAGCTGTGGTGTCTACAGCCAGGCAGCATATGAGATATATTTGGGACCCTTTATGACTCTTGCTGAGGTACCTTTGAGGTCTTTCTAACTGCTGCAGGTGCCAGGTAATGTACATCCCAAATGAGGCATTGTATTACAATATGGTCTGATAGGGGAACAGTATAGGGGCACAATGACCTTTGTTGACGTAGATGTGAATCCTTTCATGATACAGTGTCCAATATAGACAGTCTTCCTAGACAAATTGGTGATGTGACTGTCACATAACAGGTGACTGTCCACTTGTGTCACTAGGTCCCTGATTACTCCTTCCACACATAATGGTTCACCACCTATGTGGTAATTTGTGTGTACCTTGTTTTGTATTTGGTGGTACATTCATACTGTCCACTGTCTTCAGGACAGTGGGGTGGGGTTCCTGTGTGTGAGAGTGTGGTCTGTAGCATGCTACAGACTGTACAGCAGTCTTGCCTACGGTTAGTTGCACATGAGTGGACTGCAATGACATAAGCATTGTCAGTTAACTGGACGTATGGGTGTCTGTGCTGAATATGGATACTCACCCTCCTTTTATGTTTTGTTACAGGTTTTGTGGCCATAACACATGATATGTGGTATTACCTGGTAGTGCTGGTGTGCTGTCACGAGGCTTGCAGCAGGTTTCTATCACTGGACAGACATCGATGTTCTCCATACTGGGGAGGGCCTCAGGAGCATGCCTATTGAGGTTTACATATCTGACATTGATCAGCATTACACTTCTGTTTCTTTCCAGTTTTGTTTTCTATGGTGGTGGGTTGGTCTTTTCGGCCTTGCCTACAAAAGGATCTCTGTAGGTTGCAAAAGCCTTAGGCAATATCCAGATGCTCATGGGTAACAGGTGCAAGCCATCCCTGGAACAGCAGCATGTCTCACTATGGAGTCACCTATTACAACTGTATCAGGCATGTTGTTTCTCCTTCTGTCCTGTGACTGTTTGGCACACCAGCTTTGTGTACTATGTGTTACATGTGCTATGTCTGGAGGTTGTTTTATTGGGTGTCTGCTTTGGAGGCTTGTGTTAGTGTTGTGTGTTTGTAATTAGGGCCTCTGGGAATGTTTTTGTGTTTATGTGTTTGGTTTACAGTCGTTGTAGGTCTATGTGGGACTGGGTTTGTGGTGTATGTGGTTACCTTGTCCTCCTGACTAGTTTTGACAGTACTGATTTGGGGGTGCTCAGGCTCCGGTTTGGCTACCTGGTTGCATCTATCACATACATTTGTATTTATTGGGTTGAGCTGTTGTTGTGTGTGTACCTGGGACAGGTGTCACATTGCCACTGGATTCACAGATTCTACTTGTTTTGCCTGGCCTTAGTGGATTGTATGTGTGGACACATTTTATTGCCATACTAGTGATCACTGATTACTTCACCTTTTATGTTTGATCTATCATGTGGTAGCTTCCTCATTCTCTTCAATGGTTTAGTAATTGCTGGAGTCCAGCATGCCAGATGCCTGGGTGTATGGCATTGTGTCTTGTTGTTTGTGATTGCAGACTCCAAGCACTCTTGGCTGTGTTCATGGTATGCCTGTATAACATGTTCTGCAGTGTGTCCCATATTCTGGACCTGCACAGGGCTTTTCATGGATTCCACATTGGTTTGTAGGGGTGCAAGCTATGCTTTATACATGTGTTTCACTGTGGTAATTTGGCCAGGGATTGGGGTCGGGATATGTAACTACAGTGTGATTACTCTATGGTCTGGTCTTACCAGTGAGGGATACACTTCTCATCTTGACATCCAGTACACATATTTCTGATTATCACATCCAGTATGCTTACCCCTCTTGTGGAAGTGTTACATTTTGCATGTCCATTTTGTTTGATGGATTCTGGGAAATTGTCTACACTTGTGTCAGTGCTAGTATAATACAAAGAGTATAGTGACAAACATCTCAAAAGCTGACTTCACACTTCTTTGTACTGAGATGGTATCTGTTAAGCCCACTGGGCAAGTGGAAACCACAACACACATTGGTGACTCCTTCACAGACGCTTTCTACGGACATCTCCGAGAATGCATGGACCATGCAATCACAAATAAAAACAAGACACTCTCCACCAAGGGAAAGTGGCCTGTCTGGTGGGCCCCAGCCATAAACAAACTGTATAACAGATGAAGGATACTAATGCAAGACAGAGCTACATCTCCTAAAGGGAAGGCAGCTGTGATCAGCACTAGTAAAAAGCTACATTCTCTCATAAAGACATCCAAGGTCAACTTGGAGACATAAATCACCAAAGACAATGAAGATAACCACACTGCCTTCTTCAGTTATGTCAGAAACCTGGGTGGGAACCCTCAGATATGCTCAGAGTTGGTACACAACAACATATATTTCAGTGACCTGACAGATATTGGCAACATTCTGGCAGACTGGTTCAGTGCAATTTTCCCCCTCCCTCACCACCAAAAGAAGATAGTTATCACAGCTGAATGTAACCTCACTGTCATCTTGGATGTCCATGTGAGAGCCGCACTCAGCAAAGACAAGTACACAGCATCAATGGGACCTGATGGTATCCCCAGTTGCATGCTATGTGAACTCCGGAAGGAGCTAAACCCGTATATACAAATGCTATTTAACCTTAGCCTTGCTACAGGATATGTACTTGAACACTGGCATACAGCAACAGTGGTCCCACTCCACAAAGAAGATGCCTCCACAGACCCTGGCAACTACCACCACACAAGCTTAACCAGCCTTGTCTGCAAAGCTATGGAAAGGGTCATTATTGAGCTCTTAAACAGAGACATTGGTGACCTACAGACCCTTGATCCCACCCAGTTCAGCTTTGTACAGGGCAGATCCTGCCTTTTGCACCTAGTTGACTATTTTGAAACTGTCAGTAGGGCCATTGATGAGGGCTACACAGTCCACACAGCCTACTTGTACTTGGCTAAGGCCTTTGACACAATACCTCACTCAGGCATCATTGACAAGCTCAACAGCTGACATATAAAACCATATGTCACAGGATAGGTTGCAAAATGGCTTGGAAACAGGACCCATAAAGTTGACATTGCAGGTGCCTTGTCAGATTCAAAGCCAGTCACAAGTGGTGTCCCACAAGGATCTGTCCTGGGACCCCTCTTATTTGGCATTTACTTTTCAGATGTGGAAGCAAACATGGGAGGGTTGTGGCTGACAAAGTTTGCAGATGACTGCAACCTAGGCACCATAGTGAATACATCAGCCGGCACACACATCCTACAGACTGCCGTCACAAAGACAGATAACTGGTGCCGGAATCATGGCCTGAAACTGAATGCAACTGATGTGTAGTCATCCCCTTTGGGAGGAACACAGTACCCACACATCAATACATAGACAGCAACCCACTGAGCACAGAAAACAAATCAGACACCTGGGGACACATGTAGATAGTGACGTCTCATTTGACACCCATGTTGCCAAAGTGGTTAGACAGACATTCTATCTTGCCCACCTTATCATGAAGGGTTTTACATCCAGATCAAAGGAGGTCATTGTACCACTATACGTCTCCCTTATCAGGCCCATGATTGAATACAAAGCCCCATTTGGTATGTACCTCACCCAGCACTTGCACCAGCTGGGAAGACCCCAAAAGTACCTTACCAAGAGGATCACGGGTCTACAACACATATCATATGCTTCCGGACTAAAGGAAATCCAGCTTTATTCAGTAGCATACCGCCTACTTACAGGTGACCTATGCCTGATATACCAGACCATGTCCAATCAGGATTTGGTGGACATGCTCCACTGCAAGCAATCCAGATCCACCAGAGCCATGAGAGCTAAGGATTTGAACCTCAGCACATACATGTATAGGACATGCTGGAGGGACAGAGTCATAACTCAGAGGCTTCTCACACTCTAGCAAAGAATCCCAGTTCATGTTAGACAGAGTCCCTCACTGACTCTCTTCAAGAGAAATCTGGACAACTGGATGTGGGATTGTAGGTTTACCCCAGGGGTCCTCCCTGTGTCACTACTAGACAGAGGCACAGTCATGTTATTCGATTACGTAAGGGGGTCATAATGTGTCACTACTATGTCAGAGGCACAATATTTGGAATCTATTCTGTACACTTATTACCACTATAAGGGGTGGCAATAGCCACATCACTATGGCTAGGCTTATGAATGCAGTAGGGCAGATAGCCTAGTAGTTAACTATGAAACTATGGTGTATGTGTAGGTATTGTCAGTCAAGCAATATAATGTGGTTTGGGGGGCTTGATATCTTCCTGTATTCCAACATTTGTTGTCTATTCCTTCTAGCATGTCAAGGGATCAGTTGCTAGTGTCCTCTCCTGCTCAGCTGGTGAACCTGGGAATATTGAGGCAATGTTACAATTGCCTCATGTACACAGACAACCCTCTCCTTCTCCCACAAAACACAAATACATGCGAGAGATGCAACTATATAGCCAAACTGGAGGCTGAGCTCTCTCAACATAGGATTGGCAAGACCAGAGAGGGGGAGAAGATAACCACACACACCACAAACCCAGTCTCACATAGCACTATCACAATTTCAAATCATACACATAAACACACAAAGACATACTCGGAGGCTCTGATCAGAAATCTACCACAACAGCAGAGGCCACCAAAGCAGACACCCAAACAACTGCCTCCACAGGGCACAGCACATGTGACACATAGACCACAGAGTCAGTATGCCAAACAGTCACAGCCCTTAAGGCCAAACACAATGCCAGACACACTTGTCATAGGTGACTCCATAGTCAGACACACTGACGTCCCGCTCACCAGATTGAGTAAGGAGAAGGTCACAGTAAGCTGCCTATCGGGCGCTGGAATCCACCACATAATGCAAGCACTCAGGTCACTCAACTGCAAGTACAAGTATGACTCAGTCATTGTCCATGCTGGTGTGAACAACCGGAGATGTACCTCCCTGGACTACATGAAAAGAGACATAGAGGAGCTCTGTGATTATGTAGCCCAGGCAGGTATGCCCCTGACATTGAGCAGTATCCTACCTTCACCAAGAATGATGCCACAATACAGAGACAAGATGATCAGCTGTAATAATTGGCTTAAACTATGGTGTCATTCAAAGGGGATCAAATGTCTGTCTGCCTGGGATGACATGCTGGACAAGCCACGCTGATTCGCAAGGGACAGCTTGCACCTGTCACCCCTGGGCTTCCGGATTTTGGCTAAGGCTCTTGCCACCCCCATTGTGCCTTTTGTAGGCAAGGCTCAGATTCTAAACCTACCACCCTAGAACACAAAAAAGGAAACAAACTAAGGGTGGTGCTTCTCAATGCCAGAAGTCTCAACCTCAAGATGCACGCACTCGAAGCCCTTCTCAGTATGGAGAACATCGATGTCTGTGCTGTGACTGAAACCTGGTTCAAGGCTCCTGACAGCACCCCGGCACTATCAGGTGTTACCTCATATCATGCGTTCCAGCCCCAAAATCCGGACAACACCAGGAAAGGAGGGTGGGTGTCCATATTCATCAAGGACACCCTCACCTCAAGGTTGGTGTCAACGCATGATGCATCGGAGACCATCCAGGTGCAATTAACCGTAGGCAAGACTGCTCTGCAGTTTGTAGCATGTTACAGGCCACCCTCTCAAACTCAGGAACCTCACACAGCTTTCCTGAAAACACTGGAGGGGATAAATGTATCTCCAAACACCATCATACTGGGTGATTTCAGCTATCCAAATATAGACTGGGATCACTACTCAAGCCCCAACACTCTAGCCAAAAGGTTCCTAGAGTTCATAAACTCAAATAGCATGGAACAACTAGTCACCATCCCCACAAGAGGAGACAACATACTAGATCTCATCATTATGAACATGGGGTCACAATGTTCAACACCAGAAGTATACCCATCATTGGTGAGATCAGATCATACACTAATCTCACTGGAAGTCCACATCCCGCCCCCACCCCAGATAAAAAAGACCACAGAGAAGAACTTCTCCGAAGCCGACTTCACACTTCTAAAGACTGGTGTGGTCTCTTTCAAGGCCCCCAAGCCAGTGGAAACCATTACCCAAGCTGCTGAATCACTTACAAATGCCTTCTACCAGCACCTCCAGGACTGCATAGATCAGGCAATCCCAAACAAAACAAAGACTCTTTGTACCAAAGGCAAGCGTCCAGTCTGGTGGACACCAGCCATTAACAAGCTGTACAACAGAAGGAAGGAGCTACTACAGGATAGAGCAAAATCCGTAGAAGGGAAGACACCCCTGCTCATCATAAGTAAAAAACTGAGATCTCCCATAAAATCATCCAAGGCAGATTTTGAGAGAAAACTCACTAAGGACTCACAAGACAATCATAAGACCTTTTTTAGCTATGTTAGAAACCTGGGAGGAAACTCCCAGATATGCTCAGAATTAGTTCAAAATGATGTAAAGATCACTGAACCTACAGACATTGCCAACATACTGGCTGACAGGTTCAGTGCAGATTTCTCCCCCCTCCCCCCCAAAAGGAGAGATATCTATACCAGAGGATTGTAGCCCCCCACACATCTCAAATGCTCAGGTGAGAAGTGCTCTATCCAAGGCGAAAAACACAGCATCCATGGGACCAGATGGTGTCCCCGGTTGTGTGCTCCACGAACTCAATGAGGAATTAAACCCACAGTTAGGGCAGCTGTTTAATCTTAGCCTCACCTCAGGATACATACCCAAGGGGTGGCGTACGGCAACGGTGGTCCCACTTCACAAAGGAGGTGCCTCCACCGACCCCAGAAACTACCGTACCATCAGCTTGACAAGCCTGGTCTGCAAAGCTATGGAGAGGATCATAATGGAACTCATAAATTAAGACATATGGGACTTGCAGACTTTGGATCCAACCCAGTTTGGCTTTGTCAAGGGCAGATCATGCCTTTTAAACTTGGTTGACTTTTTCAAAACAGTCACCAAGGCCATTGGCGAGGGCAAGGCAGTCCACACAGCCTACCTTGACCTGGCAAAGGCTTTCGACACAATACCCCACTCGGGTATCATTGGAAAACTCACCAGCTTAAATGTAAACCCATACGTCACACGATGGGTTGCAAACTGGCTAAGTGACAGAACCCACAGGGTCAGAGTTGCTGGCGCCATATCACACTCCAAGCCTGTCACAAGTGGTGTCCCACAGGGCTCAGTCCTGGGCCCACTTTTGTTCGGCATCTACTTTTCAGAAGAACAAGCAAACACAGGAGGATTATGGCTGACAAAGTTTGCAGATGACTGCAAACTGGGAACCATAGTTGAAAACCCATCTGACACAGACATCCTTCAGAAGGTCTCATAGAAACGGATAACTGGTGCCAGAGCCATGGCCCAAAGTTAAACGCTAAACAATGCATAGTCATACCCTTCGGGAAAAACAAGGTTACCCCTAGTTCCCATATAGGTGGCAATCCTCTAAGCACAGAAGAGGTTATCAGGGATCTGGGCACCCAGGTTGACAGTAACCTTTCGTTTGACACTCACATTGCCAAAGTAGTTCAGAAGACCTTCTACATTGCCCACCTGATCATGCAGGGATTCACATCTAGATCAAGGGAGGTCATTGTTCCCCTGTACTCATCACTCATCAGACCAATGATTGAGTACAATGCCCCATTCGGAATATATCTGACCCGACACCTGCAGCAATTGGAAAGGCCCCATAAATTCCTCACCAGAAGGATAAAGGGTCTCAAAGATATGTCTTATGCTGCCCAACTGAAGGAACTCCAGCTCTATTCAGTCGCGTACCGTCTGCTCAGAGGTGACCTGTGCCTGACATACGAGGCCATGTCCAACCCGGAATTAATGAACATGCTTCACCTCAGAACCTCTGAATCCATTAGCACTACAAGGGCAAGAGACTTAAACCTCAACACGGCTATTAATAGGACGTGCTTGAGGGACAGATGCATCACCCAGAGACTCCCTATGCTGTGGAACAACATCCTGGTACATGTGAGGCTGAGCACCTCACTGGCTTTGTTCAAGAGAAATCTTGACCAATGGATGGGAGATTGCAGGTATACCCCAGGGATAACCTCAGTGTCACTGCTTGACAGAGGCACAGCAAACTAATGGGCATATTATCCTTCAAACTGAAGGGGTGTTGGAAGCCACAAAACTCTGGGCTAGGCTTATAAATGCCCTAGGGCAGATAGCCTAGTATGAACCTATGAACATAGGCCTGGTGTGGTTCCTGCTATTAGGACAGTGGTCTGCAGCAAGCTATATAGTAGTAGGCAGTTTTAGCCATTGGTATTTGACCATGGCTAATCCATGTTGCTTCTTGTTGTGGTACCAACATGGGGGTGTGGTTATCCATGACATTTATTGCTAGTCACCCTCATTTTGTAGCTTGTTCCATGTTTTTGCACATGTACATCACTGTATGAGGTGTGACCTGGTAGTGTTAGGGTGCTGATGTGGGCTTTGACCCAGTTTTCTATTACAGCACCGATATCTACATTCTCTATACTGTGTGCGTTTACACTGCACGCATCTTGCTGTTTATACTTCTGGCATTGGGTAGCATTACATCTAGGTTCCTATCCCTTCTGGTACCTATGAAGGTGGGTTTGTGTTTTTGTGGTTTATGATTGGTGAGGGTGGATGTTAGTCAGGGTCCTCAGGTGTGCATATGGTACATGGTGTTACATTACTTAAAACATGGCATTCATGCCTCAGGTGGTGCTGCAGGGCTGCCTCTGTCAGATGCACATACTACACTCCCTGTAAATGTTTGGAAGCAGGTTGTGTCATGTTAGGCATCCCTGTTACTATATGAGTGAGTCAGAGCGGGTATCAGTCCCAGTGTTCCTACTGACCAAGTGTATGTGCTATGCGTTGCCTCTTTGCCAAGGCCAGGGCATACTGGGCACGCCTCCTTCTGCCTACTGGGGCAAGGTCAGGTTGTTCCTCCTCTGAGTCACCCTCTGCCTGTGGTGGCCTTGGCAATGGTGGGGGTATGTTTGGCCCAGCCCTATGCTGGTCCTGCTGCAGCTGTTTCCGCAGGATCATATTATGTAGCATAGCACATATCATGATCATTTGGGTACATGTAGTTGGTGTGTACTGCAAGTCTCCACCAGATGTGTCCAGACACCGGAACCGTGACTTGAGCAGCCCAAACACACGCTCTATGACATTATGTGTTTGTGCGTGTGCCTCATTATGGCATTCCTGTTCAGGTGTGTGTGCATTTCTGATGGGTGTCATCAGCCACAGCTCCAGTGCATAACCTGCATCCCCACTAGGTGTCCGTGTGGGAAGTCCCCACTGGCAAATGATTGGTACAGCTGCATCAGATGCCAGATGTGGGAATCGTGGTAGCTCCCAGGGCAGCCAGCACACACATTCATTATTATGCCCTGGGCATCACACATGACCTGGCAGTTGATGGAGGGGAATCCCTTGCGGTTAATATAGACTCTACCCCGCTCACCGGCTGGTGCTTTGATGCATATGTGCATGCAGTCTATTGCACCCAGTGCCTCAGGGTATCCCGCTATTTGCTGGAAGAGATGCATATTGCTGGCCACTACCTCACGGTCATTGGGGAAATATACATGATCACCGACATGTGCTGACATGGCATCCAGGAACTGGTGCAGTACCCTGGAGGCTGATGCCTGTGATATCCCCATCATATCACCAGTTGGTCTCTGGAAGGTACCTGTTGCTAGTATTCTTAGGCCAACACATACCTTGGTTTCCACTGGGATGGGACCCCTCTGTTGGTTCTGTGTGTGAGACGTGGCCTGCACAGATCAACAATTTGCTGCAGAAGGTCTCTGTCCACTCTGTAGCGCTCTACTATCTCCAGCTCATGTAACCCATGGTAGGTGACCCTGGGCCTGTATACTCTTCTCCTTCTCCTCACTCTGGGTTGTCTGTCAGCATCTGCATTGTCACCACCCTCAGCAATCCGCCTATGCCTGATTATAACAGCTATGGCAGCCCCTAGCATTTCTGCTCTGAGTTCAGCTTTTGTCAGTTTTCAATTCTGATAGCTTACTCCTTTCTTGCAGTATCTCTTGTGAGAAACAGCCTGCACTGCTGTTTGCAGTGTTTTAAGTGCTGGGTTGGGCTTCTGGTCTGCCTGTGTAATTGCCTGCTTCCAATTGTTTGCTCCAATTAACTTCAGCAGTCTCCTCTAGCAGCTTCTCTGTATTCTGGTTGTTTCCTTTTTCCTCTCTGTTTCCTGAGGGGGAGCAATGTGCACACCAGCTTAAGTACGCTCACAGTTACTTAAACGCGTGCACACGTCCTTACACGGTGTTAAACGCGCGCACACATCCTTACACGGTGCGAACTTGGCTGATTTATGTTAAAACACGCGCACACAGCCTTACACACGTGCACGCCCGCGCAAACCGTTGTAAATGGTTTGCAACACGCTCCCACATGTTGAGCCTGCCTTACACGCGCGCACACACGCGCATGCACGTATATCAAGAAAGTTTGAGTGCAGGGATAGTGTGCACCCTCTATTTCTTGACTTTCCTAGTGTTTTGTTGGGACACACCCCTCTCCCTGATGTCTGTCTGTCATCTGTCACGTTACACTGCCCTCCAATGTGATACACTTATTTCTATCATTCCCCCCGTGATGTCACCTACATCTTACTCTATTCCTCCCCCTTCTATAACTCTTACACTACTCAGAAAGTGCTCATTACCTATGTGGCAGTGTGATTCAGTATTGTAACCCTCATTTACATAGGATTGCCTAGTAATGCTTAGTTATATGTCTTACACGGAGCTTCCCCCCCTTGACAACCACTACATGGAGGCCATATTGTTTTTGGTCTGCTAGTCCCTGCATTGTCATTCCATGTAATAAATTAAACCCACAATTGTAGGCTTATAAGCTTCGGTTTTCACTTTTAGGCAGCGCACCCCGTTTGCGCGGGTGTGCGCTGCAATTACACATGAAAATCCCACGGAAAAAAAAGTTATTTTTAATATTTTTGCAACACTTTTTAATGCCAATGGCCACCTATTTGGCCACTGGCATGCTAGATGAACCATATGCACCCTTTATTTGGAGCTGACATAGCTCCATTGTCAATTTTGCAGAAATGTACTCAGTTGTCAGCTGAGTACATTTCTGCAGCTAACACGTCCGTTACACGGACTGGTTTAGGCTTCTTGGATCGCTCAAATACCTCATTTGCATATCTTTCAGCTGCAAATGAGGTATTGAGCATTTCCAAGCCCAGTCCGTGTAAGAGACGTGTTAGCTGTCTCTTACACGGAAGTTTGGGCTGTTCCTGAATCGGGAGGCTTACACGGAGGCTTACACTACTCTTAAACTCCATGTAAGCCTTCCTGAATCCTGCCCATTGTCTCTCATCTACACATCTACAGAAACAAGTCCATTCTAATTATAGCTGTATACCTCTCCCCAGGTAACAATTGCCATTCTGTTGAAAATCTGCTTAGCTAGGCCTCCTCTAACTTCAATCAAGAAACATTAATCTTAGGCGACTTCAATCTATACTGGACCTCATGCACCTCCACTACTCCAACTAACTTTGTAAACCTATTTTGCTTCTCCTAATTAATCACCACCCCTCACAAATCGATAAGCATAACAACAAACAATTCATACTAGACTGGATTCACTCAAACCGCCTCAGTCTCTGTACCCAAGCCAGCTGCCTCCCTGATACACTTAGTGACCACTCTCCAACCTACCTAATCAGGCAAAAAGCTAACTCAACTAAAAGCACAATTTATAAACAAATTCATACAAAAAAGTTTTTTCTGCAAACTCTAATTCCCTCCTTAAACACTACAACTGGACCCCCTTATGGCACCTTTCCCTGGATGAAGCCGTTGTATACTTTAATAACTCATCTTTAGATATCCTAAACTCACTAGCCCCTATCAGAATAACCCATTGCAAAAGCACCCCGACTCCTTGGCTAGCCAAAGAAACAAGTAACATCATGAAGCAAAGAGATGGAGCATGGCTAAGCTACAAATCCACTAAAACCCTGCCCTCCTTACAGAACTACCCCCAACTAAGAAATCTTGCTAAAAATAAAATCCACAATGACAAGAAATCATACTACACTCTAATCCAACACAAACATAACAATAACCCTATGAAATTCTGGCAGGCCATCAAACAACTCCTATCCCCGGTCAAACCTCCTCCACTTCCCCCTCAATCCCAAATAACAACACATCAACAGCAGTCGAATTCAACACACATTTCATCAACTCCATCCAAACCTTATTAAGCAACTGCAACCACTCCCCTCTAACAATACCCACTGCTCCCAATCCCCACTCCCCCACCTTCTCATTCCAACCCATCCAGACTAATGACATAAAAAAGCCTTCTCAAACTTAAATGCACTAGTCTTGCTGCCGATCAGCTCCCAGATGAATTTCTTAAACCCAAAGTTGACTCCATTTCCCACCCAATATCCGTGGTTATCAATCACTCCATCACTGAGCAATATGTACCAGTACTATGGAAAGTCTCTCATATCATTCCTCTGCACAAAGGAGGACCTTCCACAAACATAACCAACTACAGGCCCATTGCTATACTCTCCCCCCTTAGCAAAATATTGGAGAAATATATACATTCCCAATTTCTAACCTACCTATTAAAAAATAACCTGCTTTCCAACACACAACACAGCTTTAGACCAAAACACAGTACTACCACCGCTCTCTTAAGCTTCACAGATACCATCAATAACCACAAAAATAACAATAACCTTGTGTCTTCTCTATTCTCCATTCTTACCCATGTCCAAAGCCTTCAACACCATCTCACACCAAATACTACTACAAGAACTAGCCTCTACACACGTCTTCCTCAGTACTTGCTTGATTCCACAGCTACCTGTCTACTCGAAAGCAAGCTGTCAAGTGGGCTGATGACGTATCACCTCCTCTACCCATTACTGTTTATGTCCCACAAGGCTCAATACTCAGCCCCCTACTCTTCTCCATCTTTACAAATAAACTTAACTCCACTACCCCTCATGCTACCATAGTACAATATGCAGATGACTCAACAGTCATCTGTACTGCCCCCTCCTATCCAGAACTACAACTTAAAACACAACAATTTATTTTATTTTTATTTTATTTTTTTTATTTTACATTTGTTGACCGGGCTAGTCTAGCTGGATATATTTCCATTTTCAATAGAGGCCCGGGGAGAAAAGCTCCACATAAAACATAAGCAATGAGACATAAACAATGAGACATATTGTTAATAAACACATTGAATAAAAATAATAAAAAAGTAGTAATAAAAATAGTAATAATAATAAAACCTGGTGATAAAGTTAACAAAATTAATGCACACCATCAAAAAGTAGTGATTAGAGTTAGGTCAGTTTCAAAGCTTCTAACATAATTCAAACAGGCCATGCCATAAAGCTCCTACTATACAAGCCTTCTCAGATATAGAATTATCTCTCAAGGAGAACCAGCTCATATTAAACCCAAACAAAACAAAACTTATGATATTCATGGGAACACTTTATAATCCCGAAATTCTGAAATACCGAATTTCAGAATCTTAAGATCATAAAGCCGAAGGCTAAATACCGAAACACCAGAAGTGCGAAATTCAAAATCCTAAAGTTCGGAAATTTTGAATTAGCACTTCTGGTGTTGCGCTGTATGAATGGATAGGTGGAGATTCAGGTAAGTATTTATGTTTAAGGGTTTTGTTTAGGGGATTTAGAGTGTGTCAGTGTGTTGTGTTACTATGATGTGTGTGTGCAAGGGGAATGTAGCTTATATGGTGGTATTTTCATGTGTGTCTGTGCAGTGCGACCTTGGAGTTAGAATATTTAAGTAGGGGGGTGTGGGGGTGCAGCCCCCCACATGGTGGGGTGCAGGGGGGCTTGCCCCCCAGCTTGTCTGCAGTGTAGGTGCATGTGTTTGTGTGTGGGGGGAGTTGTGTGTATGTGCATGTGTGTATGTAATATTTGGGATTTCAAAATTCACACTTCTGGGGATTCGGTATTGTAAATTTTCAGCTTTATGATCTCGAGATTCTGAAATTCGGTATTTCAGAATTTCAGGATTATAAAGTGAATCCGATATTCACACATAATAAATCCACAGAACTCACATCCCCCTTTATATCCTCTCCTCCAATGGCACCAAACTTCTAGGAGTGACAATAGCCAGCTCATTAAGATATGACAAACACATAGCCATTACAGTCAAGAAGATCCATATTAATCTTGGCTGCCTACATAGATCCAGGACGTTCCTTATCCCACACACCAAACTGGCCCTAGCTAGAACCCACCTTGTGTTCACACTTCTATACACCTCCCCCATTTTTACTAACCTTAGAAAAATCAGAACTTTCCAAACTAGAGACTTGCTATCACAACATTGTTCATTTTGCTACTAACCTCTCCAGTAGAGCTCACCATTGCACTGCCCTTAAACAACCTCACTGGCTAGAACTACCACATCTACTATCACTTAATCAACTGACAATTGCCCATAACATCATTTATCATCCAGATGCCTGTCCATCACTAAAAAACCTAGTCCAATCCTACCAAGCCTCTCATACACTCCGCTCATCCAACAAACTACTTCTAAAACCCCACAAATCTAGTAACTCTTTTGGTGACTCTCTATTTGCCAATCACATTGCAAAAATCTGGAACTCAGTCCCACAAAACATACTAACAACCCCCACCGACATCAAATTTAAACAACTACTCAAATAACACCTTCTCAATAACTGGCTCTGCACATGTATCACCCTTGGATAATCTCCTCTTTCCCAGATTCACTTCCCACTTTACTATCAGTTCCTATATACAACCATATAATTATTTTTAGCTGTTCTGTTCTTCCTGTCTTTGTTGCAATATGATAAAGGATTGTGCCTAGTGTTCTGTAATATGTGTCATACTTGATAACAATGTTTGCTTATACTACAAATATTCTACTATCCCCTGTTGTTATTTTTCATAATGAGTGTGAAATGTTTGATATCTACCTTGTATAACATATGTACTAAGTATGTAACTATCTTTGGAGCTTTTCTTCCCGGGTCTTTGTTGAAAATGGGCTACTAGCCCAGTCGGACTATCCTGGTAAACAAATGTAAAATAAATTATAACCAAACCCTTCCAAAAAAACAGCTATTCTCGAGATGCCACCTCAAGACAATGTTCATGTCATGCAACGTCTTCTTGGCATGGTTAACTATTTAGGCAAGTTCATTCTGGACTTCAGCCAAAATTCAGCACCACTCAGAGAGCTAACACGTAAAGATGTAGCCTGGTCATAGTTAGATCAGCTCTAGAGAGCATTTGATGTCCTGAAACAGAGAATTGCCAGTCCACCAACTGTCAGATACTATGATGTCCACAAGGCAGTTACTCTTTCATGTGATGCTTCAAAGTTTGGTCTTGGTGCAGTCATTCTTCAGGAGGATCAACCTGTTGCCTGTGCATCCAGAACTCTCACCCAAACTGAAATGCAGTATGCTCAGATAGAAAAAGAACTCTTGGCAACTGTGTTTGCATGTCCAAAGTTCCATGATTATACTTATGGTAGACCTGTCCAGATCGAAATAGATCACCAACCTCTAGTCATTATTTTGAGAAAGCCTATGCATACAGCTCCTGCCAGATTGCAACGCATGATGTTGAAATTGCAAAAGTATAATTTCAATGTTGTCTACAAGAAAGGCAAACTTCTTTATCTTGCTGAAGTATTATCCAGCTCGCCCAGAAATACCACTGAACAGCATGAGAATGGCAATCTTGATATTGAAATCATGGAAGTGAGAAATATTTCTTCCAAACATCTTGATGAGCTTAGAAGTCATACAGCCAAGATACAGTTTTACAGAAGCTCACCCACTTTCTCAAACAAGGATGGCTGTCAAAGTAATCTAGTTTACCTCGAGAAGTACAACCTTAGTTTCCGTACAGAGATGAGATTTTGTCAGACAATGCTATTGTCATGAAAGGTCCTAAAGTTATTGTTCCAAAGTCCTTGCAACAAGGATACATTACTATTTTACTTCGTGCCCACCCAGGAGCAGACTCTACCAAAAGAAGGGCGAGAGGACTAGTATTTTGGCCTTCTATTTCACAAGATATTGAGAGAGTGCTATCATCTTATTCTGTGTGTAATAGTACTAAGTCGCATCAACAGAAAGAACCACTTCGGTTAAACCAGATTCCTGAACTACCTTGGTCGGCAGTAGCCACCAACATTTTCAAATGGAATAGTCATCATTACTTGGTGTCAGTATACTCTTATTCAAACTGGTTTGAGATTGGCCTACTTCCTAATCTACCATCCAGTACTGTCATTACTAAGATGAAGTGTCATTTTGCAGTCCATGGTAGTCCACACAGAGTTATTTCTGACAATGGCACACAGTTTACAAGCCAACAGTTCAAAAGATTTGCTGAAGAGTGGGACTTCACTCATGTTATGAGTAGCCCAGAGTATCCAAAGTCAAATGTTTTGGCAGAACGTGCAGTTCAAAGTGTGAAACAATTAGTAGAAAAGTTGAAAGGAGACAATAGTGATGTTTTCTTAAATCTTTTGAATCTCAGAAATATTCCTTGTGATAAACATCTTGGTTCACCTGCCCAGAGACTTCTGTCAAGACACACCATAACTACGTTACCAATTAGTAATCAATTGTTGTCTCCATGTGTCAAGAACAACAGCTTAGTGAAAGCCAATCTGTTCAAGAAGCGTTTAGCCCAGAAGTCCTATTACGATAAGACCAGCAAACCGCTCAATCCATTATGAGAGGGAGAAGTGGTAAGGATGCAAACGTCCAAAGGTTATGATCATATTGGACTCATGAAGAATGTTTGTTCAGAGCCAAGATCGTACATTGTAGAATCACAAGGAGTAGAGTTTAGGCGGAATCAGAAACATTTGATACCAGCATTCGAGCCTATACCACAGCACATAGCCTGTGAGAATGACTCTATATCTCAGTGAGATGTCCACCATTGCAGTTCCAGAAGGCATTCCAGTGAATATCCTTGTTCCTGTGATGAATACCAAAGATCCTGATATGAGTTGTTCACCAAAGACTGTCCCTGTTGCTAAAGTAGGTCTGTCCGACTGGACACAAGATGACCGTTTTCAGCGGATGCCCAGGGAGAAAAGCTCCAGATACATATTAAAAAATTATAAAAAAAAAAAATAATACAAATAATAAAAATTATATAAACATAGCTGTTTTGTACAAAGAGCACATAACATATAAAAGGAGTAAAAGAGTTTTATAAATGATGCAGCATACAGTGGTTAGAATATTGAGAAACATTTAAACAATGAAACAAGATATTAAACAACAAATATACAATTGCTTGAACATAAATTCAAAAATAAATTTCCATAGACAAACAGGGTCAGAAACTAGAAATCATAACTATAAAGGTGGCCTAAACACCTGGTTCAAAGTACTATGCACTAACTGAAACTACACAGTACACCTGTGATCTAGGGATGTTGAAAAGTCAGGAACAGGTGAAATGAGTCTGGTTCTGTACAGGAACATATCCAAGTTTTGAATCTGAGATCTTTTAGTAGGGATATGAAAGTATGTTTACTATTTAGACATCTAATGTCAAGGGGTAGAGAGTTCCAGGCCTTAGCAACTGCATAGGAATAAAGAGACTGGCCTGAGTTATAAATTGGCCTGATTAATAAATATAGACTTAATTACAGAGAAAAAGATCAGAAAAGAGTGGACTAATTCTTGCAACAATACCAGCTGTGAAACTTCAAGTTGCTCTTTTTCCTGTATGCTCAATTTGAACATATTTTTCTTGTGCAAATGTCTGCAGTTTCACTAATACAGCCTTCTGTCTTCTCTTAGAGCTACAAATGATCATGGTTTGGTTGCTTTTCTGAACTAGGGTAAATCCATGCCCAATCAGTTTCAAAGACCGACTAGAACTGGACATGCTAGTATTTTTAGGCAAGTTTATTGTTGCAGTATGCATTACATTGCATATGGCACGTATTTGCACTGTTTGGTCTCACAGTTGACATTCCTGGCCAAAATGTTATATGCCGTTCTTTTTTCTTTCTTTTCTTTTCTCTCTCTCTCTCTTTTTTGCATCTTAACTGTTCTCAAATTTGTCTTGTGTATTCTCTCATGCACTTGTTTTCTTAGCTGATGGAAAGCTATTAGCTAGATATTAGCAGGCCTATTTTGATAATTAATCTTTGGGACTGAATTTCATGTTTTTTTTTTGTCAGATGAACCTTTACTTGTATCAGGTTTCAGTAAAGTACAGTTGTGTACCTACCATAAATGTAGATGTTCGAGTGTATTCACTGTTGCAGTCATTACAATTAGGTTATCCTGCTGGCAGGCTACCCTCAGTTGGCCCGAATTCCAAAGTCTAGGTCTGGCGTCGGTTGCTGTCGCCTCTTCCCTGATGTCAGTGCGCCAGGGGTATAATAGATGCAGCCGACGCCATTTTCTTCAGTTTTTCTTGCCCCAGATGTCAGGTGCCCCTAAAAAGGTAGGCTAAATTATGCCAATAAGCATGCATACAGAAAAAACAACTTTTCCTTCATCTACACGCAAATACACCACATAGGTTGTATAGAATAGAGAAGTAGTGATAAGTCCCAGCAAAGAAAAAGGGGGGATGGTGGGAGGGTAACCTGGACTGCAACAGTGAATACACTCGAACATCTACATTTATGGTAGGTACACAACTGTACTATGTTCATTGTGTTTCACTGTTGAAGTAATTACAATTGGGTTGAATCCCAAAGCTAAGGTTAGGAGGCTGGTGCTAAATAGGATTAGGAAAGGCTATCAGCACTGTAGAACTGCAGTGGCAAAGCCTGCCCTGGATTTTGAGTAGAGAGGTAAGTGGTAGTGCTTTGTAAATGTATGCACTGAACTCCAGGTTGCAGCCTCTAAGATGTCTTTGGTTGGTACTCCTCTCAGGAAGGCTGCTGATGTGGCTGCTGCTCTTGTTGAATGTCACCTAATACCCTTAGGCACTAATTTGCCATGCTGAGGATAGCAGAAATGAATGCAGTGGCATATCCACTTTGAAATAGTCTGTTTTGAGATAGGCTTTCCTTATGATCCTGCAGCATATGCCACTAGAAGCTGTTCAGTCTTTCTGAAAGCTTTGGTTCTGTCCAAGTAGAAGTGCAGCTGTCTGTGAATGTCCAAAGAATGCAGCAGTCTCTCACCCTTATTCTGTGGGTTTGGGTAAAAGGTAGGCAAATGAATTGTTTGGTTAAGGGCCACACTGGACACTACCTTAGGCATAAATGTAGGGTTTGTCCTCAGAGAAACCCTGTCATGATGGAAAATAATAAAAGGTTCCATAGCCATGAGTGCCGGTAACTCTGAGACTCATCTAGCGGAGGTTTTTGCTAGGAGCAGAGCTGTTTTCCAGGGTAAGAATTTTATATCAGCTATAGAGGCTGGCTCAAACGGAGGCAGTGTGAGTTTTTCCAAGACATAGTTGAGGTCCCATGCAGGTACTGGGGCTCTCCTTGGAGGTCTTATGTTTTTGGCCCCTCTGAGGTACTGCTTTAGTAATGGATGTGAAAAAATGGGTGGATTTGTATTGTAATATGCTGAAATGGCAGAGTCATGAATTTTAATTGATGAAAAGGAAAGGCCTTTATCCAGCATCTCAGTTAAGTATTGCAAAATCTGAGGGATATTTGGAACAATTGTGTCAATGCCTTGTGTCTGATTCCAGGCACAGAATCTCTTCCATTTTTCTGCATAAGATTTTCTGGTGCTAGGCCTCCTGGCCTCCAAAATAACATCCATCACTGCTTTTGAGAGAGGTGTGTCTTGAATGGCTACAGTATCCACCATGCTGCCAGGTTTAAGGTCCTGAGTTGGCTGTGCAGTATCTGACTGTCTTGTTGGGTCAATAAGTGAGGAATTTGAGGTAATGTCCAAGCTGGACTTTGAGACAAGCTCTTTAGGATTGGGTACCAGTGCTGATGGGGCCAGCCTGGGGCAATCAGTATCATTTTTGGCTTTTCTAGTCTGACCTTGAGGAGTACCTTGGGAAGGAGAGGCAGAGGAGGAAAGGCATACGCTGTTAGGTTTTTCCAGCTGAAAGATAGAGCATCCACTTTCCATGCTTGCTTGTGATAAGTCCTTGTGCAGAATTTCTGTAGTTGGTAGTTGTTAGGGGAGGCAAATAGGTCTATGTCCGGGCATCCCCAGTTCTTTGTTATCATGCTGAATACTTGTGGATCCAATTTCCACTTGTGGGGATCCATTAGGTTTCTGCTTAGTTCGTCTGCCAGAATATTTATCCTTCCTGGCAGGAATTGTGCTTGTAGATGTACTTGATAAGTCAATGCTGTGTCCCACAAGTTTATGGGTAGTCTGCAGAGGGGGTAGGAATGTGTGCCCCCCCTGCTTGTTTATGTACCACATGACTGTAGTATTGTCCGTCTTTATCAGTAGTTGTCCTGGATGAAGTAGATCCTAGAAAGCTGTCAGGGCATTCTGCACAGCTAGCATCTCTTTTTGATTGATATGTAGATGCATTTGACTTGTGGACCATGTGCCCTGAATACATCTTCCTGCCATATGGGCCCCCCCAGGCATAATCTGAAGCATCTGTTGTCAATGTCTGCCTGGCTGTGGGTATGGTGAATGGCTGTCCTGTGTTAAGGTGACAGGTTTTTGCCCACCATCGAAACTCCTGTTGCAGGCAGGGAATGAGGGTAATTATTGTTTCCAGGCTGTTGCAATGTTGAGTCCAAACACTTTTTAGATACCATTGAAGTTTCCTCATATACAGTCTTGCATATGGAATTAGTAGAATGCAGGATGCCATGAAGCCCAAAGCCTGCAGAATTTTTCTTGCAGATAACTGGGACTTTGTTGCCAACATTTTGAAATAAGTAGTCAGTTGTCTTTGCCTGTCTGGCATGAGATAAGCCATCTGGGCAGTTGTATTTAAGCTTGCACCCAGGAATATTATCTCTTGAGAGGGTACAAGTTTTGATTCCTTTTCGTTTACTGTATACCCTAGACCTGTTAGTAACCTTTTTACAAATGCCAGATGCTGTAGTAGAGTGTCCTTGTTCTCTGCTTGAATAAGGCAGTTGTCCAAGTATGGATATATTTGTATTCCTCTTTGTCTGCAAAATGCAATCACTGGTGCCAGGCACTTTGTGAAGACCCTGGGTGCAGTAGATAAGCCAAAGGGCAGTGCAGAGAATTGGTAGTGTATTGAGCCAGCCATAAATCTGAGGTATCTTCTGCATGATTGTCTGATTGGGACATGCAGGTATGCCTCTTTTAGGTCTAAAGTCACAAGCCAAGCCTTCTTGCCCAGCATGGGCAGAAGCTGCTGCAGAGTTAACATTTTGAATTTTGGAATATCCAGGAATGTGTTTAGGATAGACAGGTCCAGTATTGGTCTCCAGGCTTTGTCCTTTCTGGGTACCAAGAATAGCCTTGAGTAAAATCCTATTCCATGCTCTTGCTGTGGTACTTGTTGAATGGCTTTCATGTCCATGAGGGATAAAACTTGTTTTTGTGCCTCTGCCCATTGACTGCATGGCAGGTTTGGCATACCGTTTGGCCTTGGCAGGGTGTGAAAGTGGAACCTGTAGCCTTGAGATATGATATTTAAGACCCATTTGTCCTGGGTGATCCTGTGCCAATTCTGTGAGAAAAGTGCTAGTTTTCCCCCCAAAGGAGCAGCCAGAAGATAAGTGCTTGGTGTTGGAAGGGGAAAGTCATTGAGACTGTTTCCTGTATGGCTGTGATTTTTCCTCTCCACTTTTGGAGGTAGAAGCACCCCATTGCTTAGGCCTGTATGAGCCTTGGGGCTGTGATCTGCCTCTGGGGCATCTGTATCTGCCTCTTTGTGGCCTGTCTGACACTGGAAAGGACCAATTCTTTGTAGGCCAGTTCCTGCTAAATCTGGGAGGCTGTACTTGTAAGAAATCCTTCACTGTTTGCATAGATTTAGCTTTGTCCTCCATTTTCTTCAAAACTTCTTCTGCTTTAACACCAAACAAAGGTATCATGTTGTAATGGAGCATCTAATAGTTTTGCTTTAACATGATCAGGCAGATTCTGCTCTTTTAACCAAGCATGCCTCCTAATGACAGAACCTGTAACTGCGGCCCTGCAAGAGGCCTCTAGAGAATCAAAACCACATTGCAAAGTATGCTTTCCCACTTGTTCACCTGCATGCAATAAATCCTACATTTCTTTGTTTTCTGCAAATTCTGAATTTGTCAGCATTTTCTGTTTAAGCAGTGACATAAGACATTGCTGATATTTAAGCATATGGAACTGACAATTCAAAGCTCTTACAGCCAAGGTAGCAGAAGTATAAATCTTTTTTCCCCATCTGTCCAGGGCCCTTGAATCCCTATCAGAGGGAATAGGGTTTTTTGCAGTGGAAGCCTTGACCCCCTTGGGACCCTGAGAAATAGTTTCTGGGTCAGCAGCAGGGTTTTTGTAAAGAAATTTATGTGAATCCGGAACCCTGTAGTATCTGTCTGGCTTTACAGGAGCTGGTGGTAAAGAGTCAGGAGATAGACCGGACTCTGTAAAAACATCATCTACAATGTCTAAAACAGGAGGAATAGCAAGAGATCTGTGTTGGGGTAATAATAGGAAGTCTCTGAGCCTTTTCTTGGATTGAGAGTAATCTTGGCTCTCCTAATGGAAATACTCCCCTCATAGTATGCAGGGTCTCCCCAAAAGAATAATCCTCAGGAGGCGAGGCTGAAGGGATGGATTCTTCAGCATCAGAATCCTAATAGGGAGGAAGGGAATATTCATTTTCAGAAGAGGAATCAGAAGAAATGGAAACCTGATCTGAAGATTCATATTCTATCTCTTGTCTAGGCCTCTTATCAGGAGGGGGATAGGAACCCCTGATCAAAGTAATTAGGTCTTCGACCATTTCAAGCATTTGTTTTTTAGGCATGGAAGTCTGTCCAGGAGAATGCTGTACTTGTTTCTTTGTCTTTAGAGCTGCTTTGGTCTTTGCCTTTGAAGCTGTGGTTGGCTTTACATATAACTGTGTAGGTCTGAAAACACCCTCAGAAGCCGATGCCTGCTCAGCGGCTCCAGACCCATCTGAGGGAATAGTTTCAGAGTGTCCAATACCTTGAGTTTCCAGCGGCCTAGTTGGCTCCACGTGGGAGTCGGAAGCAGCCTGTGGCTCTGAGGTAGCGGGCTTCAGGGGCTGCGAAAGCACCTTACTAAGAACCAGCGAACTGGCGACAGGCCTAGCGGAAGCCTCATCATCAGTTTTGGACCTCGGATGCCTGTCCTTTTCCTTGCGTTTTTTATAAACTCCGGTCGTCGGCTGTTCCAACGGCATTATATAATTGAATCTTCGGCCAAAGTAAAGAAAGGCAAAATCGTACCGATGCTTAATAGTGCATTGGTTAAATCTAGCACAAAACTGACAGCTAGCAACATCGTGGTCAGGACCTAGGCAAGGAATACAGTAAGAATGAAAATCCTTATGAGGTATTTGCTTCCCACAAGAAATACAATTGTTAACTTTTTCTGACATCAGTCTGGAGCAAGAAAAAGGTTTCCCCAACGGGGTACTTAGCTTTAATGAAGACTTCGGATCTGAAATTCAATTTTGAAAATTTCAGGAGTCGGCCGACCGGCACTTGCGAACTGCTTTTGCTTCGGGCACTGAGCGGCAAGAAAGATTGAAGAAAATGGCGTCGGCTGCATCTATTATACCCTTGGTGCACTGATGTCAGGGAAGAGGCGACAGCAGCCGACGCCGGACCTAGACTTTGGAATTTGGGCCGACTGAGGGTAGCCTGCCAGCAGGATAACCCAATTGTAATGACTGCAACAGTGAAACACGATGAACATCTGCAACCTTAACTCAATGTGAGAACATGTCTGAAATCGCTTTACTTTTCCTTTGGTTATTGATTACTGTGGTATTACCTAAAGCATCTCTAATTCTTTCCAAAGCAATTTGTTATGCTGTTAAACTCCACTTAGCATACATACATACCATCTGTAGGTCCTTGCCTGGTTTGTAAGCCAAGTAACATACTCTGCAGTCTCAATTATATTTTATTCAATGACTTTCTAAATATGCTTTGCAAGAGTTTGTCATATGTTTCTGCCTGAATGAGTTATAGACATTGTAAATCTTAAGAGACACTGTAAGCAGATTTATACAAAAACAAAGGTTTATTTTTAAAAACAAAATGAAAATGCAATTTACTTGACTTTCTGAAACAAATCTCCAGAAAACATGCATATTATTTATGGTACCTTGAATAAGGCTTAAAGTTTACAGAGGTACTTCACCAGTCAGACTGCATTCCATACATTCACCTCCAAATAAAGTCTCTTCTAAAGGTATCAGCTACAGGCCTTGCCAAGCCCCAAGCCTTCATTTTAGCTCTAATAGACAAGATCTTCATCTGAGCTTCTCACAGGTTGTACCCTCAATGAGACCTGAATATGCCTTCTCACTCCATAACTCTTCAGTCAGAGTCCTTGCTCTGACTGACAACTAACTTGTAATGGAGGAACCACCTTCCTGATTTTCTTTTATCATTCAACCTCCTTTTATGCATCACTAAATTGGTAAACTTCTCATCAACTGACTAATACAATTTCCTGACTAAAGTGCTATGAGAGTTTTATATACACAATCCATTTTTCACACTTTTAAAGGCACTCTTCCTGCTTCCCAACATATAAATATCACATGTTCACAGAACTGATCACATCTGTACAGTTTTGCTAAAAGCTCCTTTTCTATATGACCTTAGTTCGTCAGGCATCTGTATATGGTCTTGCACCATGCACAGTCATTCTTTTCCTGTATCATTCTGAGTTAACATCAAAGTATTTTAGTGCTTGAGCTTTTGTCACTGGTTTCTTAAGCATCTCAAAATTATATATATGCCTCACAGCAAGAGGTTCTCTGGTCCGATTCTCAGCTGGGGTGCCTTTGGTGTGGACTCTACATGTCCTCCCTGCATTTGTGTTGGTTTCCTCCAGGTGCTCTGGTTTCCTCCCGCGTTACAAAGACATGCATCTGGGGCATTTCTCCCCGGGCCTCCGCTGAAAATTGGCTTGTTCTAAGTTGGACTTTCCTGGTTAAAAAATGTAAAATAAAATAAATAATAAATATAACCTTTGCAAAATACTGCATCATTCCTAGACACATATGTAACGCTGCTTTCTTTTGGGTTTGGCATTTATATGATTGTGTGACTTTTTCTTGATCAAGTTTCAGACATTCTGATAGTAAAATATGACCAATGCATTTCATATGTGCAGATATGCTATTACTGGTTAGATAAAAGCAAAAAAAAAAAAGGCATCAGTCTAATCCGACTGTCTGAAAAATGGTTAAAGCAAAATTAATTTCTCTGGAATATAACTATCAGTAGATTGGTAGATCAAAGCTTAACATGAAAATGTCATCCAACCAGTTAAGAGTCCGCTAAAGATATTTGAAGATCAGCAGTATACTGCTCTCTAGTGACAGAAACGTGAATTGTGATCCAACTAGAGCAATATTTATTTAAGCATTCATTCAATATTTATTAATTAATTGGTTTCTATAACAATCACACTTTCTTCCATTCTAAACATTAAGAATGTGGCTTAACACTAAATTATGTCTTTGTCACTTTGTCAACCAGACACTCTTACTTAGAAGAACAGACCTACTTCTACAAGGTTATCAGGTATCTTAACTAGAGATAAGGTTTGAAAACTGAAACCAAGGACAACAGTCTACTCTCAGCTCTTCAAATGTTTAAGGGCTCTTTTTGTAATATAAATGACAAACATTATAAAAACCGAGAGCTACCAAAGACTTGAGTATACCCTTGATCACACATGCCATTTGGTCATGTGTATTTATATTTATAGTTGTTCAGCTTGAAATTATATTATCTCAGTCTGCTTATCAGCTGTATTAAACTTGTCATGTTATGCTTGTGTCTGATTCCATACTTAGACATCACCATTATGTTTACCACACCTTCCAAGCTCTGAGTTCCCTGGAGAAAAAAATTGTTTGGAACACATCTGGTGCTGACAAAATGCTAAACTTGTATCCCGCCTTCTTGAACTCATCTCTATCCTCCTTTCTGGAGACATACACTCTAACCCTGGATCCCCTTGCCAACCAGAACCTATATCCCATTCCAGCTCCTACCACCTTTCTCCACAAGTCTCTCCTCTACACCACTATTAATGCCCAAAGCCTCTGTAACAAACTACTCACCTTCCACGCTTGGCTCTCCCATAACCACCATGACATACTATCAATCTCTGAAACATAGCTCAAACCACATCTGAAAGACTCCAAAATCACCTCCCCCCAATTATAGAAACATAAGAAATGACAGAACTCAAAAGAAAGGAGGTGGAGTAGCCCTACTTTTTTCCTCCTCTCTAACAGTAGAGCTTTATACCAACCATATACCACAATTCGCTACAGCTGAAAAAACCCTAGCCCTCCTAAAATCAACAACCATAAAGACATAGTTATAGCTGCTCTATATATTCCATCTGGAAATAACATCCCCATTCTTGAACATATTCTCTCTCGGCTCTCATCTAATATAACTAATGAAGCAATTATTTTAGGAACGTTAACATTAACTCGACTTCTATTCACTCAACCACCACCTTCCAGAATAAAAACTGATATAACTTCTCTCAATTAATTAACTCTCCTACAAGACCTAATAAAGATAACTCTTCAGGCAGTATTTTGGACAGGATATTAGTTTCCCATCCCAACAATATCTCTGACAGTGGCACCTTGCCCAATTCCTTAGTGATCACCTTCCCACCTTCATATGTCACTCACCTTCCTCTGTACACCTACAAAATAATTATATCTTAACCCATAACCTTACAAACTTTAACCCTCAATCCTTCTCTGACTGCTTAAAAAAGATTAACTGGAACCCTCGGAAAACTCTTCCTCTTGACAATGCTGTTACTTACTGTCATTAAACTACTAAACAGCTTTGCCCCTCCCAGAACTAAAAGTATGAAATCCAAAACTACCCCCTGGCTTTCCAAAGAAATGATAACCCTCATGTATACCCATGATAAATCATGGAAACTCTACCAAAAACACAAAACACGAAACTCCCTTACTGAATATAAACAACTTCATAATACAGTTAAAAAACAAACTGCTTCCAACTGCAAGTCCTACTGCTCTAAGCTTCAAAATAATCACAAATCCATCCCCAACAAATTGTGGAGTAGTATCTCTGCCCTCTTCAGTCCTGGCAGAAAAGACTATCCCTGTCCTGAGCCCAGCTCTCCAGATCATATAGCCATCAAATGTAACTCCTTCTTCATAGACACAATAGCCAAGCTCACCACGTCCCTCCCTCAGAAGTTGGTAGCTCCTTCAACTTCTCTCACCTACAACTCTTTTCCTGCCATGAATGCTTCCCAGCCCCCTCCCTTCTCTCTTAAACCCATCCCTGTCAACACTATAAAAATACTCCTCTAAAAGTTAAAACCATGCTTTAACGCCCCTGACAACCTACCTTCTAACTTCCTTAAGTTAGCTGCTGATGGCATAGCTCTTCCCATCTTATTAATCATTCCATTCAAGAATCCTACATACCCCTCCTCTGGAAAAAAGCCTTTACCATTCCCTTACACAAAGGAGGCAACAACAATTACATCTCCAGTTTCCGCCCCATAACCATTCTGTCCCCTATCTCTAAAATTCTTGAAAAAATGTATTCACCTTCAACTTTTATCTTACCTTGTAGACAACCACCTGCTGAACCTGACACAATATGGATTTAGACCCGGACACAGTACCACCATAGCCCTACTATCCTTCTTTGATAATATTAACTGTGCCCGCAATTCTGGCAATATTGTATCTACCTTTCTCTTAGACCTATCTAAAGCCCTTGCTACCATTTTCCATAGCCTACTTTTGTCCAAGCTCTCTCAACTTAATATTTCCTCCTCTTCTTTAAATTGGTTTTCCAGTTACCTTTCTAATAGACAACAGACCACCAAGTGGAATAATTGTACCTTCTTCTACCTACCTTGACAGTCTGACAGGCATCCCCAAAGTTCTATCGTGGGCCCTCTATTTAACATCTGCATTAATGACTTCCATCATTGTATCCCAAATGCTATAATTGTCCAATACGCAGATGACTCTACCATTATCTGCTTTGCTGATTCCCTCCCCAAACTCATGCAAGTAACCCAAGCTGCCATCAACAGCTCAGAGACATGGATGCTAAACAATCACTAAAATCTCAATGAGTCTAAAACCAAAATCGTGATTTTTACCCCATCTAAAAACACCAAAATAGACAAGAACTTCTTCTCTATAGTAAGACAAAACATGCCTCCTGTCGAAATAGTCTCCCATACTAAGCTTCTAGGTGTCCTTATTGATGTACAACTAACATTTGACACTCACTTTCAAACTAACATCAAGAAAACTCACCAGACACTTGGAATGCTTTATTGGCACCATCGCTACCTTACCTCTTCAACTAAGCTTACCCTCTCCACCACTCACCTCCTACCCTCTCTCATGTATGCAGCACCTCTCCTTGCCAATCTTAAAGCCACCCTTAAAGCTAAACTGGCATCCTTTTACAATAAAATCTCCAAGTTTGCTACCAGCTCCATATCCTCCTCCGACCACTGTGATTCCTTACACTCCTTGAACTGGCTGGAGCTCCCTAACTATCTCTCTTATATTCAACTCTCTACTCACCATAAACTCATTTTCAACCCATCTCAATGCCCCTCCCTCTCCTCCATCCTTACTATGCATCTTCCTCATTGAACTCTCAGGTCTAATAATCAAAATCTCCTTGAAGTGCACAAACCATCACGTACTCCTGGGCAACTTCTTTTGTCTTTTTCCCTCGCACGAAAACGGAACTCACTTTCTCCCCATATCCAAACTACCCAGAATCATCTCCACTTTTAAGACTTTGCTCCATTCATATCTCTCTTCGACCTGGAGTGCTCCTGCTCTCACCCCTCCTAATTTTCACCCTATTACTCCCACGTCTTTCAACCTTTCTCTCTCAAAATTCTGCCTAACTCTTGCCATGCTTTTCTCCTCCTTCATCTTCCCTTTACTATTACTTACTCCTCTAATACCTTAGATTGCGTTGACATCTGCTTGCCACATAAAACAGAATGCTTATTATCTCATTATAATCGTGAAACTACTATTATGGTACACCACAAAAATCTTATTGCTACTACTATAACTATATCAGTATGTTTCTATTCATTTGTGTAAACTTTTGTATTTGTTTCTGCCAATTTTGCTTTTGTAATATCCTGTATTAATTTTCTGTATTACTTCTTGCTGCTTTTTGTTTTGTATGTATGTACATTGGAGCTTTTCTCCCCAGGCCTCTATTGAAAAAGGGCTCATCTCGGCCAAATGGACTTTCCCAGTTAGCAAACTGCAAACAAGTAAATAAATAAACACAAGACTAAGGAATTTTCACCTTACTAATGGTGCATTGAATGTACACATTTAAAGCCTACTTCATGTGCATATCATATAATCCACAGAATGAACAATGGAGCTGATGTAGGGGATAGTCTATTTGTCATGTAGTGGGACGAGAATTGTCTAAGGTTGATACTGGGGGATCTAACAGCCTATGCTGTAACTCGGAGACTTGTATCTGAAAATCCCTCTATTACACAAAATAGACAATAAACCCAAAAGCCAATATCGAAACTTGTGCTGCTTTTAAAATATTTTTGCACAGCGTAAGCCTCCTGCACCCTTGATTTAGGGAACGGCATTTTCCACTTCTGTCATATGTTTATATATTAGCTCCATGATCGTTTTGCCTTGGAGTAACAAAGATATTTCAGGGCACCACAATCTCAGATTTGAAGCATACAAAGTCTTATACATTTTTTTTCTTGGTGATATAAGGGTTACAGCTTTGATTATATCCTTGGGAAAAATGAATTGCAGATTTCTTCTTGTGTACCAGCTAGCAGTTTGCAAGAAACTTTAAATCTCCTCATTGATCTAATTCACAAATCCCCAAAACTGTTGATTTCAGGGGATTTTAATGCTTGGGTTTTAGAATGCGACCTATAACGTTGCAATAGAGCTACTTGATTTAATGTACAGCTTCAGCATCACTTTGGTTGTTTTCACTGCTGTGCATAAAGTTTTGCACTTTCTGGACTTAGTCTTTCAGTTTGATCTTGAAACAATTGACTTCGTTTTGTAACCTCTCTCTTGGTCTAACCATTACCATGTTCATTTCGTGCTCAGACTGCCTCATTTTCACAGACCTGTGGTGGAGTTGGTCAAGTCTAGGGATTTTCCATCCCTTATATCTGAATTTTAATGTTCAGTCTTTGACAAATTCTTGAAGGGGTTAGTTCAAATGTTTCAGATACATAGATGATGGCTTATAATAATGCTACTGATGCTCTGGATTTGGTCACTCCAGTTAGCTTATATCCTAGAGCTGTTAGTTGTTGTAACCCATGGCTTGATCTGAGCTGGAGTCTCCATGAAGGCTCTGACACAGGTTGGCAAGTCTATAATGTTAGACTTTTCTTTGGAGGAAACTTGTTCTGGATGAGCATTATGCTTTGTACTGGAAGGAGATCTCCTAGAAAAAGGCCATGTTTTGTTTGAAGAGTTCTCTTGCTACATTAAATCATCCAGCTACAGTCTTTAAGACAAGTGGTATGCCATGCTGGCCATTTTGTATGTTTGTCTGTCTGTCCAGTGAGTGTTTTCTTCAGAGGACTGTGAGGAAGCTACATGATGTTTTGCATATAAAATTGCCATCTTAACACATTCATTTCCTTAGAATATGTTCACTGATTGTTGTATGTTGTCAGGATCAGATTAATTGGACTTAAGTTTGGTAGATTTTTGCTATTTTGACTGTGAAAAGCTTATGGGTATCATTTCAACACTGCGTCCAACTGTGTGTGCTTTGGATGCTGGCCCTTCAAAGTTATTAAAAACTTGGCTCAGTTTGCTAGATCCAGGTCTTTTTCAAATTGTTCACTCTTCAATGAGGGTCAGGGTTTCTGCAGTACTGTTAAAACAGACCTTAATTATCCCAAGCATCAAGAATCCATCTTTGGATGCAAGCATTTTGGAGAACAGTTATCCTATCTTGAACCTTCCATTTATTCATAGAGTGATTGGGTGATATCTGTGCTACTGTATTCACATCTGACATGTCATGGCATACTGGGTCCTTCACAGCCTGATGAAAACCATCATTAAAGTGGCTAGTCATCTCCTGATGGTGTTTGATCAATGCCAGTACTCCATATTTGTTCCACCTGATCATCAGGTGTCATTTGATACCATACGTCATCCGGTCCTGATGAAGCACTTGAAGGCTTATTGCTGATTATCAGGCACTGTCCTTGGTTGGTTTGTTTCTTACCTTTTCAGATGATGTCAATGAGTAGATTCTGGTTTGAAATCTTCAGGTTATAACCCATTGATTTGTGGTATCACTCAAGACTTTATCCTGCTCCGTTGTTGTTTACTGTGCATGTGCTGTTCGTTAGGGGGGGGTTATCACTAGGAAATGTATTTTGTACAGGCTTATGCTGACAATATGCAGCTTTATCTCTCCTTTTCTACAGATGTTGTTTTGACTTTCACATTATTAGTGAACTTCTTGAATTCTGTCCTTGACTGGTTAATTTGTAGTTGTACCAGATTTAACCCAATGAAGACAAAATATATGGCTGGTTCATGTTACTGCCTACTCATCTAATGTTCCACTGTTTTCCTCTTTAATTATGCATGAAGGGAATCAACTGGAGTTTGTCCTTGACAATAGGCTTCAAATGAATTACCAGGTGGCAGCCTTTGACAGGATGTCCTATTTCTAGCTGCAAAGTATTGCCCAGTTCAAGCATGGTATTCTACCTCTGAGAACATGGGGCATGCTTTGATCCTACCTTGTCTCAGCTATTACAGCATTCTTTACCATGGGTTGTCAGATGATGATTACACTCATCTGCCCCTGCTGCAGATGATTGCACTCATCTGCAGCAGGGGCAAGATTTGTTGGTTGTATTGGTAATAAGTTATCCCTAGATGCAACATATCACACCTATGTTGAGGGATTTCTATTGCTACTGGTTGTATTTAATGTTATTACACAACCTACTGAGCCCTACATGACCTAGGTCCTACTAATCTTAAAGAGATGGTAAAACCTATCTCCTAGTTAAGTTACTTACGTTATCAGGGGCAAGGCTGCGGGTGGCTCTGGAGGCCTGATGGAAACTTCTGGTAGGATTTATTTTGTTTATCATGCACAATTCGTCTGCAGTCAGCTATAGTTCTTGAGCAGGATGCACAAGTCAGAATCTTCCTTTTGAAAGCCAATGCATTACCACATTTGTTAGGAAAGGTATATTATGGATCTAGCAGACACAGCCAGTCAGCCTTCTGAATGCTGAATTTTTAATCTAATTTTAAATTTATTTTATAGAAATTATTTTTTTAAATCTTTCTTTGGTGAAAAGCTTTATCAGAATTGCTCTGATGAATTTCAGCATTCATTTATTGTTTCATTTTATGTAAAATGTTTAGATGATTAAGAATGTTGATACATTTAAGCAAATAAACAGGCAAACAAACAAATACATAGATTTATCTGCTCAAAAACTTGGTTTGCATCAAGTACTGAGAAGCATTTAGCATTTTTAACACCACATCTACATCTGTAACCAAAGGGTAATACTCTTTTAAATATTTTATTCAGATCGTGAGACTAAAAACAAAAATGAATCCTGTCTTTCTTTACCACAGTAACCATACTATTCATATAATCTGTTAGCTGTAATTGATGCATAATGAAACACTGGTTTTCCATATTCTTTTCTTAAGAATTTGTTTGTGATATTCTCCCAGCTGGATTACTAAGCCTGTTAACAAATCATGTCGAATATCATTGCTGTAGCTCAGCACAGTATCTGCAATACTGATACAAATTTGTTAGAGCTGTTTTCTTACTGTGTGCTAAGGTTACCATTCCTAGCTTCTTACAAGCCCAATGGCTCAATTTATTAGGAGAACGTACCCCTTTAACTGGAATTATTTGAAAAAAATATGTATTTTTAATTTTAATGTCACATCATCAATGTATGACCCAGAAAGGTAAGGTAACCCATTTGTACACAATTCTCTGTCTTCAGAATGGTTAGGTTTCACTGGTATAAAACTATTTTTTTCTGGTAAAGTATTGCACTCTGCATTCTGTCCATTATTTCTCAGTTTATCTTGACACCTGTTTGTCAAGCACTCATGTCTCAGTGCCTGTAAACCATTTTAGACTTCATTGCATCAGCTGTTTTCATTTACATTGTGACAATAAACAGTCAATTTCAGTTCTTTTGTTTAATAACATGAAAATGCTTTGAACACAATCGTTCTATTTTTTTACACATTTTTACAAAAATGCCATTTTCTAGCACAGATTTGTTTTATTTGCTTTATTGTTTGTTTTTGTGTATTTTGAACATCAACCCACCATTGAGACTGTTATTGCCCCATTTGTTCCCCTTATGAGGTAACAATGTAGTCACAGTGTGTTAACGATTACAGTTTTTTTTTTTATTTGTGGCCCTACGTTTTGGACAGTCTGTAATAGGTTGTTGTTGCAGGGGTTTCACCAGTTTCTGAGGCCTGCCCCCTTTCCAACAAGCACCTCCCTGTGATTTCTGGTCTCAGTCATGGATTCTGTAATGGAGTACAAGCTACATGTCCAACCCCTTTCCCCAGAGAAAGAGAGAGGTGAGCAAGTGTTGCCTTAATACTCCTTTCTACCTGTCTGCCTCCCACCCAGCAGCTCCTCTGGCTCCTCAGCCACTAATCTGAACCAGTTTAACTGTGTCGTAGTCATTGCTGTATTCCTCTATGCCTCATATTGGCCATTTATAGCACACAGGATTAAGTACAGGACATTAATTCTGTCTTGCAGCAAGTGTAACTCTTAGTATATGAGTAACTAATGTTCTCTTTGGCACTGTGCAAAACCACAAGGGTTTGTAGCTTATTTTAACCATACAGCACTGGGTTTGCTTCAAGTAAATCTGCTTGTGTAGCTTGAGGCCAGTGTCCTTTTGTAAGCATACTTCTACTCATATTTTTTCTTTTTTCTTTATTTCTGGTGACTATACCTTTAGAAACTTTATATCCTTGTCTCTCAAGCTAGTTTTTCACTGTCTTGCAAAACAGAAGTTTAAAGGAGAAGAGTGATGTTCAGAATTCAGTCTTCACCAGGATTTTCTGTCCTCTTTTTTTCATCTTGTTGGCACTCATAACTGCCTTTGCTAGTGCACCTGCCCTATTTTACTGTCTTCAGACTCTTATCTATTAATGTTTTTTGCCCTGATTTTAGCTGCTAGTAAGACTTCTCTCCCCCTCCAAAGTCCCTCTCCATTGTAGCTTATTTTAACCATACAGCACTGGGTTTGCTTCAAGTAAATCTGCTTGTGTAGCTTGAGGCCAGTGTCCTTTTGTAAGTATACTTCTACTCATATTTTTTTCTTTTTTTATTTATTTCTGGTGACTATACCTTTAGAAACTTTATATCATTGTCTCTCAAGCTCGTTTTTCTTTTTCTGATTGTTTCTCTGACTTCATCTTGACCAGGCTGCTAGCCTCACTCTGTTCACCCTCACTATGCTCAGGCTCACTTTGCTCCCCTACCTTACCCCCATTCCCACCCACCCCATTACAATTACCTTTATACCTAACTATCCCTCCCCTTCCTGTCCCACTAGCCACTACAATTCCACTTCCTGCCTATTGCCACAACCACCTTACTAATCTGTCAATCTTGTCAACACCACTTCCTCTATACCACTGTCTCTACCTACTCTGTCAGACCATATTTTATTCCAACATGTATTATTTTCTATTATCTTCTTCACTAGTCCTTATTCTCTCTATCTCCACCTCTTACCACTCCAATCTCTCTGACCCACTCCTATGTTCACCAACTTCTCACTCATACAGCATATATCCAACTACTTCATCTTTTACTTTCTCCCCTAATCTCTTTACTACCTCTATCTCAAGTCTATATAAACTATCCATAATACAGGTTTTTAAACCTTCCCACAAAGCTAAGTCAAAACTATACAAACTCCATCTAGCATCTACTACACACTCTCTCCTCACTAAAAACCTACTTTTTTCTGGAGATATCCATCCCAACCCTGGCTCCTCTTCTTCACTCCCCAAAACTACCTCTACACTACCCCCATCTTACTCTTCTAACAGTCACCAAACTCAGTCACATCAATCATCTCCATCCAAATTCTTAAATATTTACTCATTGACTATTCAGAGTCGAGCAAATAAAGTTACTGAGCTGCACTCATAGATAGCTCTTAATACCCCTCACATCCTCTCCCTATCTGAAACCTGGCTCAAGCCACAAATCTCAAATAGTGAAATACTCCCACCAGGTTATAACATTTTCCAATCTGATAGACCTGTAAAAAAAGGGGGTGGCGTGGCCATCCTCTACTCAAACAACCTTAACCTCTCACCATACCCTTCCCCAATTCCTGACTTCCTTCCAGCTGAAATCATCATCCTTAACTGCCATTGGAATCCCCACAAAAAACTTGCAATTGCCTCTCTCTACCTTCCTCCTGGTAACACTCTGCCCATTCTTGAAAACATCCTATCCTGGTTCTCCCACTACATACCATATGAGACACTTATCCTTGGTGATGTCAACATTGATTGGTCCAAAGTCACAATTGACTCCTCCCAACTCAGTATCCACCTACATGACTTCCACCAACTTATAACATCTCCCACTCGCTTCCATAAAAATTCCACCTCCAGCTCCATCATAGACTGGATCCTTACCAATTCCCCCCACCAATACCACAATCCCACCACCTTACCTGACTCCATCAGTGATCATCTCCCTACCACCATCTTAAGACAATACTCCTTATTCCTAAACCCCACCTTATCAAAGACTGTCAAAAACTATCAACTTTCAGTTCATCCCAATTTAACTCCATTCTCCACAACATAGATTGGTCCATCCTAAAAAAAACCTCCCCCAAAACGATGCTGTAAGCACTTTCAATAGCATCTTCATGAGTACTCTAAACTCCTTAGCTCCCTCTAGGAAGATCAGACTAAAATCAAGTCATGCTCCCTTGCTCTCCAAGGAGACTAGGTCCCTTATGAAACAACGAGATAGTGCTTGGAAAACCTGGACTAAAACTAAACAACCACCTCTTCTTCAAAAATACAGGCAACTGAGGAACTATGCAAAAAAACATACAACTAATGACAAAAAGTTATATTATAGCTCTGCTCAGCTTAACAACAAATCCAATCCTTGAAAATTTTGGTCAACTCTCAACAACATCCTCTATCCTGAAAAGCCCTCTAATCCCTCCCCATACCCTAACTCTTCCTATCAGAAAACAGCTACCCTCCTAAATAAACACTTTATCTCTTCCATCCAAAATCTAGTAACCTGTAAGCCAAACTCTACTTCGACACCCACCCCTCCAAGTCCCACTAACACAACTTTGTTTTCTTTTGAGCCAGTTCCCATTACTTACATAAAATCTCTACTACTCAAGCTAAAACCTTGCTCTCCTTCCACTAATAATCTATCTCCTACATTCCTCAAACTTGCTGCTGACTCAATTGCCTATCTTATATCTATACTAATTAATTGATCTATTCTGGAATCAACTGTCCCCACCCTTCGGAAGTCTTTCTTTACTATCCCTCTTCATAAAGATGGAAACTCCACTGACCCCTCAAACTACCGAGCCATTGTCATTCTGTCCCCCCTCTCCAAGATATTAGAAAAATGTATTCACTCGTAGCTTCTCAATCACCTCCTCACGCACCACTTACTTACCCCTACCCAACATGGATTTCGTCCTCACCACAGCACCACCACTGCCCTCCTCTCCTTCACTCATATCATTGCAGAGGCCTTAGACAACAATAAACTAATTTTCTGTCTCTTCCTAGATCTCTCCAAAGCCTTCGATACTGTCTCTCATCCTCTACTACTATCCAAACTCACAAATCTCTACCTATCCCCCTCCGCACTTGCCTGGTTTAATGGTTACCTATCTGGCAGAGAACAATCTCTCAAATGGCTCTCATCCTCCTCTCCTTTCCTTCCCATCTCCACTGGTGTTTCCCAAGGCTCCATCTTGTGACCCCTTTTGTTTAACATCTTCACCAATGATCTTTACACTTCATGCAAAAAATCCGACCTTATTCAGTATGCTGATGACGCCACACTTATATCCATCTCAAATAATATTCCTGAACTACACTCCCTGACCCAACAGGCCCTACTATCAACTGAACAATGACTCTTTCACAACCTATTGATCCTAAATCCCAAAAAGACTAAACTCCCACCTTTCCTTCCCCGTTCTCTTTCTCATCACAAACCTCTGTTTTTATTAAACCTTCTAACAATACAACTATTCAACCTGACACCCACACAAAACTCCTAGGGGTCATTATCGATGATGAATTAAAATTCAACCTACACATACTCCAATGTATAAAAAAAAAAACAGAAATTAGGTCTGCTATATTGGAAAAAAAATTCCTAACCCCTGAATCCAGACTTACCCTGGGCCAGGCACTCCTTCTCTCCTCCCTCTTATACGCCGCCCCAGTTCTTACTAATATCCAGGCCTCCACTCTAAACAAACTCCAACCGACTTACCATAAAATAGCCAGATTCATTACTAATTCCCCATACAACTCACACCACTGCATTTCTTTAAACTCTCTTCAATGGCTTGAACTTCCCCAATTTCTGCTATCTTATCAATTTCATATGCTACACTCTATTCTTTATAAACCCTCCTTCTGTCCATCTCTATCTTCCTTAGTCTCCATCTATATCCCATCCCAGACCCTCCATACTTCTAACCAACAATTACTTGATATCTACCACCCAAAAAGGTCAGTAGGCAAACTACTCTACAAACACTCCCTTGCCCATGCTTGGAACATACTCCCCCTTGACTTACGTTCAATCTCTCACACCTCACACTTTAAAAATGAACTAAAAGCTTATTTTCTCAATTCCAGAACCTGCTCTTGCCATGACCCCTACCTAGTCTTCCTTCCCGTTATGTACCCTCAAAAGGACCATACTTAGTACCTCATTACACCTCTCTCTCCAATGTGTCTACTATGCATTTGCATAATTTTATACAAACAAAAAAGTTTTATTGCTGACCTATTGAACTATATCAATGTAAAATTATGTTACTTAGCTTCTTTTTAATGCAACTTTAACTTTATGCATGTAACCCAACATATGTGAATCTTTTTGCTATAACTGCTATTATATCTATATTGTTTAAAATTGTACTTGTTTAAAAATGTACTACTGGAGCTTTTCTCTTCGGATCTCCACTGAAAATGGGCCACAAGCCCAGTTGGACAAACCCGGTTAACAAATGTCAATAAATAAAATAATAAATAAATATACTTGGACTGCAGTGACTGAGAGATGGGGCTAGACATTCAACTTGTCACTGCCTAAGGATGTAGTGAAAAATTAACTTGGCATATGCATGGGGGGGGTATAGTGAATTATCCACTCTTCCCAGTATTTACTTAGAACTCATAGTGCCCTATTTTCATATGACAGGTGAAGTATTTTTTCCAGGTCTTGTTACAGATGCCAAATAAAAAAGGAAAGCAGACAAGTAAAAATCTTTCTCAGTTTCATAGCACTTAGCAGAGGAATTATCCCAGAGCACACAGTCAACTATTATATGGATTTGAAGGCAGATTTTTGTAGGATAAAAGTTTACCTTGGCTCTGTCAACCTATACCAAACTAAGCATAAGACGTGTTTGTCACATTTTCTCTGGGAACATACAAGGCAACAAAAGTTTTGCTAAATATTTTCACAAGTTGGATTCCACAGGAGGGTATGCCTGATGAAAGTTATCCCTTTTTGTTGGTGATAATAAAGTATTTGTCTGAGAATGTAAGTTAGTACAGCAATGAACTAAATCATATCACTCTTCTTGGTATTCTAGGGTCTCTACTTACAGGTACTGCATAGTTAGGGGTTGTGCTACCGATGTTGATAACCTTTCACATCAGATTTCTGTGTGAAGTCACTCAAAAAGCCCCTGATACTTTTTCTGTTGTTATCAATAATATTCTAATGGGGAGGGATAGTACAATGACAGAAATGTGTTTCATAACGGGCAACATTTATGTATAATAAATATAAATAAATATATTCATGATTAACACATATATATTAAATATGAAAGTGCATCTGTGATTCACATTTATGTGTATTAAATATGAAGATATATTTGTGTTAAGCTGTTATATGTATTAAGTAAAGATGTTAGTGAATCTAGATGGGCTGAAATGTTTTTGTCAGCTAACATTTTTCCTGCGGATAAAAATCATTGCATATGACAGATCATCTGCTGAACATGAAATTGCATCTGAAACAGGAAAGCAGTGTCTGCAGAAGTGTTGAAAGACAAAGGACAGATGCTTCCTCTGTCTGATGCTAGAGATAAGACCTCCTATTACAGCTAACTAATTCATAGGTTCATAGATTCATAGGTTGGTACTAGGCTATTGGCCCTAGGGTCTATACAAGCCTAGCCATAACAATTCCCTGGCTATTTCTTCCCAGAATATTTACTTCCCCGGTCCCCTGTCTAGCAGGGCGACTGACGAGATCCCCAGGGTGAATCTCCCATCCAGTCATCAAGGTTCCTTTTGAAGAGGGCCAAAGAGGCGCACAGCTTGACATGTATGGTCAGTCTATTACAGAGTATAGGGAGTCTCTGGGTCAGGAACCTATCCCTCCAGCATGTTTTGTTCATTGTGATGACGAGGTTTAGATCCCTGGAGCGTGGGGCTCTGAGGGATTGGGATTTCTTTAAGTGTAGCATGTCCATCAGTACTGGGTTTGACATGGCCTTGTATGTTAAGCAGAGATTGCTTCTGAGTAGGCGATATGCGACAAGAGTATAGCTGGAATTGTTTTAGACAGTCAGCATAGGTCATCTGCTTTAGGCCTGTGATTCTTTTAGTGAGGTATTTCTGTGGCCTTTCCAGTTGTTGCAGATGTCTTGTGAGGTACATACCAAATGGGGAACTGTACTCTATAATGGGTCTAATGAGGGATGAGTACAGTGGGACAATGACCTCCTTTTTTCCGGATGAAAAGCCCTTAGTGATAAGGTGTGCCATGTAGAAGGATTTCCTGACTGTTGAGGCTATGTGGCTATCGAAAGTGAGACCACTGTCCACCTGTGTCCCCAAGTCCCTTACCACACTTTCGGTGTTTAGTGTACTGCCACTTATGTGGTAATTCATGGGTACATGGTTTTTCCCAAAGGGAACAACTATACATTTCTTGGCATTGAGGTTGAGCCCAAGGCTCTGGCACCAAACATCTGTTTCAGTAAGGCCCTTTTGTAGAATATCCACATAATTTGGGGATTCAATAATGGCTCCCAGTTTGCAGTCATCTGAGAACTTTGTTAGCCAGAGTGTCTTAGTGCTGGTCTGTACTTCAGAGAAGTAGATTCCAAACAAGAGCGGCCCCAGGACTGAACCCTGAGGTACTCCACTTGTCACTTGTCTGGAGCTGGATTTTGAGTCGGCTACTTTTACAGTGTGGGTTCTGTCAGTAAGCCAGTTGGCAACCCGTCGAGTGACATAGGGATTAATGCCCAGCTTAGTAGGTTAATCTATGATTCCAGAGTAGGGGATGGTGTCGAAGGCCTTGTCGAGGTCCAAATAGGCAAATTGCAGTATAAGGAAGTAGCAGCCTAGGTTATGATCTTCTCACACTTTTTATGTCTATTGTTTCTGGAAGAAGGTTTGACATTGACAATGCACAACAAGGAGCTTCCAATATTTTACATATGGGAGCGATACACCCAGCATGGTATAACACTCTTGTCAATCTAAATAGCCTACTAAGAGGGCAAATTAAGTCTATTAAAGCCAAATTTGAGTTAAAGATAGCTTCCCAGGCAAAGGACAACCAAAAAGATTTCTTTAGCTACAGTCGACACCCCAAAGACATCATGCAGCAGTGTGCAGAACTGATTGTAAATGCAGGCACACACATGGACTTGGAAGATACAGCAAATCATTTGCCTGACAAATTCATCTCCTATTTTATCTCCTTCTTTCCCCTGACCACCCCCTGACCACCCCCAAGAAATACCATCAAACGACCCCACCCCAACTATCTCTAGGCAGCAGGTCCTCTAAGGCCAAAAAACACTATCAATTGGCCCCCAATAATATCTCAGTATTCCTCCTAAACAGCCTGAAACATGATATATTGTGACCACCAGATTCAGTGTTTAACCATAGCCTCAAGACAGGCTTCATGCCACACAAGTGGAGAACTGCACTGGCCATCCCTCTACACAAGAGCAAGCTATCAATAGACCATGGGAACTACAGACCCAAAATTCTCACTACTCTTATACGCAAAGCCACGGAAATAATTATCATGAAAATGATTAAGGACAAAGAAAACCTTTAAACACTGGATCCAACCCAGTTTAGTTTCATCAATGGCAAATCATACCTACTCAACCTGGTGGACTTCTTTGAGAAGGTCAGCAAGGCACTGGATAAGAGCAAAACAGTGCATAATGCCTACCTTGATTGAGCTAAGGCATTTGATACAATGACCCAACAAACTCATGGATATAGGCATAAACTCCGATATTATGCACTGGATAGCCAGTTGGCTCTCAGATGGGATCCAGGAAGTTAGGATAGGGGAGAGCTCTTCCAAAAAGTGACTGGTTACTATCAGAGACCCATAGGGCTGTGTGCTGGGTCTGCTCCTTTTTGGCATCTACTTCTTGGAAGTCATGGCTCATGTTAAACGCCACTGGCTCACCAAGTTTGCATATGATAAACTAAGGAGCAGTCATAAAATCTCCTCAAGACACTAACATCCTACAGGAAGTGCTAACACAGACAAATGACGGGTGCCAAAGCCACAGCTTAAAATCAGTGCCAAGAAATTAATAATAGTACTTTTGGGTAAGCCAGCTGCCCTAGGAAATTACCTCATTGATAATACACCCTTAAGAGTAGAACCAGTAGACAGAGATGGAGACACTATGTAGATAGTAACCTGGATTTCCAGCAACATGTGCCTAAGGCAGTAAGTAAATAATTACATGTTGTTCAATTTATAAGCAAGGGCATGGCATTTAGGTTCAAGGAAGTCATTGTATTCAGCTTTCATCAGACCCATCACTGAATACAATGCCCCTTTTAGTTTGTACCTGACCAAGCACATGCAACTACTGGAAAGTCCACAGAAGTTCCTCACAAAAAGGATATGTGGCATAAACAGGATACCTTATGCAGATTGCTTCAAAGTCCTATCTCTGTGCTCTGCTTCCTACAGACTGCTGAGAGGCAAGCTATGCCTTGCATACAAGGTATCATTGAATCCCATTCAGATGACATTTTGTTTATCCAGAAAATGAATAACAACAGATTTACCCAATCTAGGGATTTGAACTTTGCTTGCAGCATAATTAGGGCATGTTGGAAGGATGTGTCTCAGAAAATTCCCCTTCTCTGGAACAGGCCTTGCATCCATGTGAAACCTGGAACAGTGGATGTGGAAATCATAAATACACCCCAGATCTAGCACTTATATCTGTAATGGACAAAGGCAGCTTATAAATCTTGTCCTAGCATACATATACCCCTTAAAATAATCTTTAAGGCCCAGAAACTTGCCAGATACAGTTGAGATGTTTGGCTAAGCATATAAAGACCCCAGTAATTGTTAGGCTTAAATGCACGTATGCACCTATATATGTGAATATTACAAAACCACATTCAGAATGTTCATGAGCACATGAATCCTGTAAGAAATTATATTATACCATGACCCCCCCAAAACGTGCACGCTGATTGGCCAGCGCGCACATTGTAAATCGAGTTATACTAATGGAAAAAGGTCCGGTCGCCCGGACTTTTTTCCATTAGTATAACTCTACTTTTAAAACACTGTCTCGCTATGTTAAATGGGTTTAACATAGCGAGACAGCTTTAAAATAAGCAACGGAGATCTTCGTTGCTTATTTTAAAGCTGTCTCGCTATGCTAAACCCATTTAACATAGCGAGACAGGTTTAAAAAAAAAAGCAACGGAGAAAGCAAGATCTCAGAAGCTTTTTTTACCGTTTCGTTATGTTAAATGGGTTTAAATAGCGAGACAGTTTTAAAATAAGCAACGGACATCTCCGTTGCTTATTTTAAAACTGTCTCGCTATGTTAAACCCATTTAACATAGCGACAACAGTAAAAAAAAAAGCAACGGAGATCTTGCTTTCTCAGTTGCTTTTGCCCACAGCTCTGATGTACTGCGGATGCCAGACATCTGCGGAAGGGCAGTAAACAGGCATTATACTATGCCATTATTTAAGAAAAGTAATAGTTTCTTTTCTTAAATAATGTCATGGTATAATAGCAATAACCCACTTCTGCGTGTGGGTAATGCTGTATTTACCCACGGTTGGCTTTGTTTGGTCCCTCGGGCTTATTTCCTAAGTAAAGTCAAAACTTGAATTATGAAATGTGTTAAACTCTGTACTTGTTTAACTGTGCCTTTGATGTCCAGACTTCTCAATATTCTGAAATGGATGAAAACTGTTTCTTGTAGGTATTAGAGTGGGACTCCTCCAAAATCAAACTTGGAAAAAAATGATGCTTAAAAATCTTACACTGTTAGATTATTAGTACTTTTGTTTAATATGAATATACACTGCACATGCAATTGTTCATGATTTCATAGACAGGATATGGTAATCTGAGATAAATTACTACTTTGATTTTTACAAAATGTAATAATAAATTTCAACTGCATACATTGGAAGTTTTTATTTTACTGGAAATGGACTTCATATTGTGGAGTTATGAAATGTTGTTTATTTTATTTGTTATTTTGACAGGCAGGTGGGATGGATGAATGTCAAGGACTCCATTTTGTCCATGATCTAGTCACAAGGGAGCACCATGTATGCAAATACAATATGGAATTACACAGGGCATCTGTATCTTATGCCTGCACTAAAAGGTATTCCCACAGTGTGGGATGGTGATATTACACATCACTGTTCCAGGTTGTGGGGTTTGATCCCAGTCTGCAATTACAATCTGTGAGAAATCTGCATGTCCTCCCATGTCTACATGGGTTTGATACTGGCTTTCCAGTTTCCTATGATTTCTCAAAATGTGTGTTTAGACAACTGACAGATTTATTCATATATAACCATTGCCTTTGTTCATAAAGTCTAAGCCAAGAAAATGTTTATCAAGATTATTCAGCTGACATGATTTTACTAGATGAGTGAATAAATAAAACATTTACTTTTGTGGCCTGTAAATCCATGTAGAGAAAATATGTTCTACGTATACTAATATTTCTCTAATTCTTTATTGTGTGGTATATAATTTCTCAATCAAATGTACATAACTTTTCATTTTTACTTTAAATTAACGATCTTTCCTTTTATCCACTTGTCTAAAAAAATGTCTTTCCTTAAGAAAGAGGTTATACAGTCATCCTGCAGACTTAGAACAACTTAGGCTTCATTTTTTCAAATCTTCTTCAGTATTTATTCCCTTTTCTAATGAGTCTTCTCCAAAAAGTCATCCTCATCATACTGACACAGCTATTTTTGCTCTCTGGTAAGCTAGAGTTGCAACTCTAAGCTAGTTTGTTATACTCCAATTATATGTATTTTAAGCAAATGATACTGGGACACTTAGCTAGATAATATTCCTAAACTGTGACACTACTTCCAAAGGCAAAATAGTAACTGCATCTTGAATTTTAATTCTGAAATTTTTTTACATCATCTGTTCTGCTACATTATTCTTGCATCAAACAAACTTTGGTTTGATGCTAGAGTGATATGATATATTCATCTTTTTGACTGTTTTTACATTAGTCACCTGAAATATATGTAGCCGTGTTTCTGTTATAAACTGAATTTTTGGAAATGCTGTAGTTTGTTAATTTCTAATGGATGTTTTATGCTGGAGTTAAACATACTTAAAATAAACCATATATGCATAATGGCTTGAAACTCTCTTCTAAATTTTTAGAATATAATACTTGCATAATTAGCTATATATATGGCATATACCCTGTACTTTTAAAAGCAAGGAAGTATCTGGATCTTGAATGTGTGGATATCAAATTTTACTTACCAAAATGTCTTTTTACTATATCCCTAAACATGACAGAAAGGAAAGAAGTATTACTTTTTGAGAAATAAAGATTTTTTTTTAGTTTCAAAGTTATGCCAGTATGAGGCAGATATGATTTAGATATTTAATGAGCTTCTTTTCCAATAAATATCTTTATTACATTATCACATATGTCACAGGCAATCTTTCATTTATATAAATGAAAAAACAAAACATTGACACCACTTTAGTTGCAAACATTATACATTATAGATACCATTGAAACAACTATAGCTGCAAACATTATGCATCACTTATAATATATCCAGTCATTGTTAGTTAAGTAATATATGGCTCATTCAAGTCCTGCCTCTTAAACCTCAGTCTTTCTCTGTGTATATTGTTCTCACAATTCCCATTTTTTTCTTATGTAGTTTGCTCTCTCCCATTTCTAAAGATCCCAGATCCAGTTGTTTTATCTCTGTTACTATAGTCACTACTTCTATTAAAGTTGTATTAGACTTTGATTTCCATTTTCTTGTAATTGCTTTTTTAGCAACCACCATAAACAGACACAGCAGGGCTTTACTATATCTAGGCAATTCCAATTTTGTATCATAGCTCAAAACAACCCATCTCCCCAGTCAATCCAATCTGGTCACCCAGCATCTCCGACAGAGCGGTCCTCAGAGAATCCCTAAAGTTCACCAGCTCATTACACTCCCAAAAAAATATGTTCCCAGCCATCTCTTTTCTTGCCTGTCACACCTCCAACATTTGCTATCCACCTGAGGAAAAAATTCTTTGGAGTCTACTTGGGGTATAAAAATACATATGTAAACACTTCCCGGTAAAGATTCTAAATCTACTAGACTTTGCTGCGTATTTGGGAGATATGCATATATCCCCTGTTGTCTCTTTGTGAACTGCTTATCCAGTCTCTCTTCCCAATCTTTTCGAAGCTCCTATGATTAATTCTTATAATTATCATGCAATATTTTTATGCTCTATTAATTATTCCTTCTTTTAAAGGCAGCCTCTGTTCTAGATTCTATTAAAAACTATACCAGTGCTGGTTTGTCATTTAGGACCCCCCTGTTTCCTTCTCTTTTCCTACACTCCGATATCAATTATTGATGGGGAAGGGAATCTCTAATCTGCAGTCTAAATAAATACTTGGCCTCTTCCCATTCTATTACCTTTCCCTTTCTAGTTATTTGCTCCCATTACATTGGTTCCTTTGCCAGTTTTCTGCAATAAATTCCATCCCCTCTTGCCTATTATCTGTACTCCTAACCACAGTCATCTCTATTGGCAGAATCGTTTTCCTCCATTCTCATGCTGGTTTAGTTCTTAGGATACTTTCTGCTACTTTATAGATATAATATTCTGCATGATGTTTGTTGTTCTCCTTAAGAGTCTGCATTCAAAATCCCAATCTTTCCTTATTTCTTGAGCTTCCCCTCTGTATGATCATCATTCCTTTCAACTTTGCATTATAGTTTTTACTTGTGCTACGTATAAGAGCTTTAACTGTATTGCTCTGAAATATGCCCTCAAATTGGGTAATCCTAGTCCACCTTGCTCTATTGGAAGAATCAGCCTATCCCACTTAACCCTTGCTGTTTTCCTTCCCAGATAAAATCCTTCAACTCTTTTTTAATTGCTATCCACAGCTTCTCCTCTGGTTGATAAAAACATGCCTGACCTGTGTATAAGATTAAAGGGACTAAAACATTTTAATTGCTTGTATCTTAGTATCCATAGCCATATAACAAAGCTTCCAGTTTCTCAATTTTTGTATTATCTTCTGTTTATTCTCTTCCTACATATCCTTAGCTGCTACAACAGAGTAATTTCTAATCCATACCCCTAAATGCTTCATTTTATCATGTCCCTATAAATATGGATATTGTTGGACCAATTTGTGTGTGGGTACATAATTTACTGCTATTGCCTTTGTTTTAGCTTTAGTAATTTTGTATCCCCAGAAAATCCGAAACTGTCTTACAATGTTCCACACCACTGTAATGTCCCTTTCTGGTTTTGTCATGTATAAAATAATATAATCTGCAAACAGAGCCAGCTTTTCCTGACTACCATACCAATTATATCCTTGAAAATCTGTGTCCGTTATTTTCTTTGCCAGTGGTCCTAAATATAAAGAAAATAACAAAGCAGAAGGTGGTCAACCCTGCCTGGTTCCTCTACTCAAGCAGAAGTTCTCATACAGGACCCCACCAATTTTAATTTTTGACTCTGATACCTCATATATATACTCTTAATCAATCTTATTATTGTATCAGGGAAAGCAAATGCTTCCATTGCCCTACTCATGAAGTCTGAGTCTACTCTGTCAAATGCTTTCTCTGTATAAAGACCCACCATTAACAGTGGTATTTTTTTTACATTCTGCTTCCCTCTGGATCATCAATGTTCTGTAAATATTGTCAAATGTTTGTCTCCCCTCCACAAAACTGCACTGATCCATATCTATCTATCAATATTGGTATCACTTTTGTCATTCTTTTAGTCATTATAGAAATAAACAAAACACCATATAATCATGGTTTAGTTATTGAAATGGGCTTGTATGAAGCTGGATCTGTTGGAACTTACCCTCTTTAGGTATTACTATTAACACTGCCTTCTTCCAGGATGCTGATACTTCCCTTCTTAAAATACTGTTAAACAAAACCTTCCAGATCTTTATCATTTTTCCCTCCTAGCTTCCAAACTTCCATAGGAATGCCATCTATTCCTGGGAACTTTCCTGTAGATTGGTTATACATAGCCATTCTTTTGTGCAAAATCTTTTATTCTTCTTTATGAAAACATATACAGTGAGCATAACAACGATGGTTGACAGGTAGCAGCATGACCAGTGAATATATTGCTGATTAATAAAACATAAAAGCAAAATAGTGAAAACTATTTATACATATGCCAAAAGTCCATCCTTATATATAACAACTTCAAATTACAATGTGTTCAAAAAGGGATTTCCAAAATTCTGTAAAGTGGGTGTGGGATTTCTGAGTGTAGGTTAAATATTTGTGAGCTAGTAGGTGTTTAGTAGCTAATAGTTTGAAACCCTCCCAGGTGAGTGATGCTCTATCCTTCCAATGTAATGTAATGTAGTATTTAAGTAACAAAACTAGTGTTATTAATATACATGTTTGTAGCTTAGTCAGACTAGCAGGGGTGATATATAGGAGAGCTAGTTTCCAAGATAAGGTTCCTTTTTCATAACCCATTTTTTCTAGTTGGACTCTAAGTGAGCACCATAGCTTATAGGTACACTTGCAGCTCCAGAAGATGTGGAGTAGATCAGCCTTGTGATTATCACAGTAGGGGCAGAATGGAGATGTGGTTGGGTATATTTTATTTAGAATGACTGGAGTAAGATAGGCATTATGGAGTATCATGCTCTGTGTATATTTAAGTTTTTTTTAAGTGGAATAAGTTTGGAGGTAAGCTGGATCTCTTGACATATTTGATTGTTTGTGATTGAAGGATCTATTTCCTTCCAGTAACTAGAATAAATAACTTATTTTCGTATTTTGATTGATAGAATACATTTGTAGAAGTTAGATAACATGTTTTGTTTGAGGATAGGAGGTTCCATATGGTTTTGCAGGTTTGGATGTCATTTGCATTGATATCAGGATTGTCTATGATATATCGGCTAAGGTCTCGAATTTGCCTTAAAATGATTGTATAGCTTTTAGGGAACTTTAATTGTGTTCTCATTTCAGTGATAGTATTTTTCTTGAAGGGAAAAATATCAGAGATGGTTAGTTTCTTGAGGAGGGGATAATTGTTTAGGTTAATCATGTTGTTATTCATTTTGAGATTGGGGTTAAGGTGGATAGGTTGTAGGGAAGTAAATGCATAATACAGATTTAATGACTTGAAAATCTTTTGTATGATAGTGATTTTATGTTTAATGATTGGGTGTAGTTTAAGATTTTTTTAATTCTCATTGTAATGGAAAGGGAGGGCTCTGGGGTTGATGCATAGTGTTTTGATATAGTTGTGTAATAGTTTAACATACTTTGGAGACCATTGTTGTGGTGATGGGGTGTAATTGGCTATTGTTATTAGTCTATCACAGTTTATGATATCATAGTAGAGTTTAAAGTCTGGCAGCTGTAACTCTCCATAGTCTTTATGGTATATCAATTTATTATAACTGATTGATTTGGGGACTCAAATAAATTTGAAAATTGTGGAGTGGATGGTTTTGAAGAATTTTAGGTTGATAGTATTGGAGGCATTAAATATATAGAAATCTAGGTAGACAATTCATTTTGATTGTGGCTATTTTAGCAAGGAATGGAAGTTGAAGTTTTGTCCATCTCCTAATATTATGAAGACTGCACTCTTGATTATGTAGACAATATTGCAGTATCTAGTTGGTACTAACAGGAACTTGTGCAACATGTCATCAAAGTACTAAGCAGATTAAAAGGGGATGGGTTGGCAATTAAGCCAAACATATGCCTAAATGGAATAATGCCAAGGTGGGTTTCTTTTACCCTAAAAGGAATGAAGGATTCTCCTTGGTTAAAAACAAAATTTTAAAGATGATAAAAGTTTCTTTCAATGTTTTATAACTTTAAAAAAAAAACCAGAAAAAAGATTTTCTATGAATTATTAAAATAAAAGAAGGGTTAATAGGAATTTTATTAATAACATTTAAAAATTAACAAAACAACAATTATAATAAAACATATATTAAAATCATTTACAATAATCAAGTTTTTAAAAAATAATTTGGAAATTAAATTTTAAGAAAATACTCATTTAAATAAAAAAGGTGATAATAATAAAATAAACCCATTATTGTAAAAATTATCAATGGAAAAGGGAAACCATTAAAACCGATGAAAATTAAAAATGAAAAAATGTTTTAAATAACAAAACAATGAAAATTAAAATATTTAACATATGAATTAAAATTTTTGTAATTTCCCTAAAATAAAAAAAAACAAAAAGATAATTATAATAATAATTAATTTAAAAATCAAGTTATAAAATAATAATAAAATGTTTAATTATATACAAAGGAAAACGGGAAATAATTAAGGTAAAGTTTTCTTTTTAAAAACGGAAAAGCCCGGTAAAATTTTGGGTTTTGTGGTTTAATTATCCCCACTCACAATCAAATGGATGTTATTTTTCCGAAGTAAACGCCAAAAAACCCAATTTTCTGAAAGGGATTTTTTAAATGTTGCGTTCTAAATTTTGACCTTTAAAAAAGGGGGTTTCATATTGAAAGGCGCAGGTTGGCCAAATTAGGTTGGAAGAACCTGAGCTTTAAAAAAAATTTTTGCACCCAGAAAACACCCACCCACGGTGCGTGATAAAACAAAAAGGGGAAATACCCCAAATGGGTTTTAGCAATCCAGGAAGCAAACAGGACCAAACCATGAAAATGTATGGTTGCAACTGGACGTTTCTAAAATTAACCATAGTGGGAAATCGTCAAATAAGGTAATATGACCACCATAGCAAATGGCAAAGTCTGATATGTAAATACAAAAAAAATAAATGGTGACTTCCGGGGAATGGTAAAGAAAGCAGTCTTTGAGGTCAAAAACATGAATTTTAAAACCCCAAAATGGGGGTTTGCACAAAAAACAGGGAAAAAGTCAAAAGGAAGGACACTGGCCACAAGTTTTTGCTGGGTGAGTCATAAAAGCAGAAGGCATGTGCGGTTTTAGGAACGTTTCCCCCTTTGGGAAATGTTAACACTGTTGAAGGGTTAAAGGGGGGAACCGAATAAGAGATTGAACCAACAGGGGTGGAAGAAATGGTTTCTTGGGCAAGGCCCCCCCCCGGGGAAACAGAAAAGGAAAAAAAGTTATAAATAGCAGGGAAATCAAAAAATGGAAGGTGAAAACTTGTCAAAATTTTCGGGGGGTGTGCCGCCCAGCACAAAAAACGGCAACAGCGTGAGGAGTAAAAGGGGAACTGGGGGGGAGTTAACTTTTGAAGGGTTAAAATTTTAACCCCGAAAAAAATTTAAGGGCTGAAGCTGTTATGAGAAGCACTTGTGGGGGTTTGGGGGGTGCAATGGTCCGACAAACGGGAAAGGAAAAGGAAGAACGGGAGGGAACCTACCAGGGTTACGGGCTGGAGTAGGGGGAAAAAGGGGCGGGAAAATTCCCAGCAAATAGTAGCCCGGGCCACCTAACCCAAAACCACAGGGGACCCCCCAAAGGGAAAACCCAAAGGGTAGTGTTGGTAAGAAAACTAGAAAGGGAAATTTCCAGAGAAAAGGGAAATGTTGGGGTTCACAGGCTCATAAGGGACGGGCCCATTCCCGGGGGGGTGAAAACCAGTGGTGCCAGAACCCAACCCGTGAGGAGGCCAGAAATAGGCCCCCCACCAAAACGGTTCCCCTGGGGGAGTGGGTGCAATAGAGGGGACACCCTCAGAAAAAGGGGAACCGGTGGGGGGGCAACAAACCCAAGGGCCCTCCATAAACCCAAAGGGTTGTGCCCCCAAAGGGAAAAATAAAAGGTTTTCCGCCTGGGGTAATGTTTCCACATCGGCATTGCCCAGGGTACCGACATTTCCTGGGGCCTTTCAGGACACTGTGGGATCGGGTTATCCCCGAGCCGGGGGTATGCCCCCCAATCGCCCCACAGAAAGGAATCCCTAAGGAGGCATGACCACGAATGAATAAAGCATTTTTTTGGGTCCCAAATACATTCCGGGGCCTCTTACCTTTGCGGGCTTTAATGCCCAAATTTTTAATGGAATGTGTTGCTCTTGTCTTGGGAAACAGCTCACAGGACCACATAGGGCTGGCCAACAGCCCCACATTGCCAAGGCCATCCCAGGCAGGGGATCGGGGGAGGAACCCTGAGCCCCCCAAAAACAAAACTGCCAGAAGGGGCCTTAAGAGGCAAGCACAAACACGGTAATGGAATGGGAATGTTTTGGGCTCATCAAATTTCCAGGTGCTAACATGACCTGCTCTCAACCATTACGGGGAAAATTGCATGGAGGGCAGCCTCAAACTGGAAAGCTGGAAGAAGAAAACCTGCCAAACCCCCCCAACCCTGCCAAACCCTCCCCCAAGCTATGCAAAAGACAATGAGTGCAAGTGCAAAAGACTGAAGTATCCCGTTGGAAAAGGGGGAAACCAAATTGCCACTGGGTAAGGACTGAATGATCACCCCTGCTAACTCTAAAAACAGGGAGGCCTAAACTGGCAAACCTGTTCAAACATGCCCCGGGAAAGGTAAGGCTCAAAACAAAACCTACCCATAGGATAGAAGGGTTAAGAATAAAAGATAATGAAACACAAGACCCTGACTAAACTACCCTAAAAGGATTTTGCCCAAACAGAAAAGGAGTCAAGTCAAAAGCCCCCTAAACCGGGTTAATCAAAGGGGTCAAGAAAAACTGGAAAAAGCTAAAAAAGGGGGGTGCCCAGCGGGAAGGGCGGAAACCACCAGGGTAAAACAAAGCGCTTGGTTACCCAGGCCCCTAAAGTGGCTAAAACCCCCATTATACCTCCAAGGGTACGAAAAAGGGAATAAAAGGGAAAAGTGAAACAGAAATATAAAGCCCTCAAACCACATATAGGGGGAAAATGAAAATACCAGACAAACTGGGAGCAATACAAGCCCAACATGAGGAATTCAAAAATTCCTAAACCAAAACCCAGGAACAAGCTACTCCAAAAGAGGGTAAGCAAAGGGAAGGATAACCACCATGGGTACAAACAAAGAGAAGGGGATTGCCATGGTAAAACCAGCCAAAGAATCCACGTATACTCCTGCCCACGTCCCCCCGGGAAAACCACATGGCCATGTGAAAAAATATTTCATCCTCCAAACAACCATTAAATTGGGTGCGTGAAAATACCCAAACCCCTAAAACCTGTAATACACCCTTCCAAACATGAGGAAGTTATTAGAATCCTAAAAAAACAGAACAATCCAAAAAGAGGGAACTCTGGTGGAAACCACCCAAACCCCCATGAAAAGGAATGAGGAAGTACTACTGAAAAGGAAACAAAACCAAAAAGTAATCACATGGTATAAAATTTAAACGTCCCCAAAAACCACAAGGAAACAAAAGGGAATTTGAATCCTACAATGTTAACCCCCCCAAAGTCCCAGCAAAATCCCCCCAAAAAAAACCAAATAAGGAAATGAACCCATTTTCCAAATGGGTTGAGCTCCTAAAAAAACCCCAAAACAAGCCAAGAAGGAACCCAAAAAAAAACACAGCCACAAACCATCAAATGAAAAAAACACATAAACAAGAAAACATCCGAGGAAAATTTACAAACAAGAACCAAAAAACCTTCCAAAAACCCAACCCAAACAACCCCAAACTTTGAACTGAAACCTAGAAAAATTTTTCCCCCCCAAAAAGTCACGGGCCAAAAAACCACACCAAATTTTAATAGGTGAAATGCAACCATTTTCCCCAAACGGGGGCTAAACAAGGAAAACAGAAAGCGGAAGGTCCACAAACCACAAACAAAGTATGCATCACACCAAACCAAAAAATAACAGAACCACCCCGGGAAGGCCAAATTACCCCAGACACAAAAGAGCCTAAGAGCCCTAATAACCCAAAACCGATGCACCACTTCACACCTTTCCAAAATAACCCAAAGGGAAAACACAATGCCGATAAAATTTGGAATTAGGTGCTTCCAAGGGATCAACTGCTGAACGTTGACAAGAAAGGAGCTGTCCTTGAGGCTTGCACCTGTTACCCTGGTTTTTGGAAGGATAATTTCCCACCCCCATGGGCCTTGGTGGAAGGCTGAAAGATGACCCCCACCCTGAAAAAAATGGAAGAACTTGTTAATGTGCCAAGGCCGATTGAAACCCCTATGCATGCTCCAACCTCCCTAAGAACATCATGCGTCAACAGAAACCGCTGAAAGGGGCACACCCCGTTTTCCAGGATCCAATTCTGTTCGGGGCCCAAAACCGGGAAAAAAACCAAAAGAGTTTTCCCAAAATTGGCCGCACCTCCCGGTTTCTGAAAGGGAAAGGCATTGATCCACCCTTGTGAAAAACCTGAAAAGACTCCCCACCACCCAAAAAAACAAAGGGGGAAAAAAACAAAGGGAACCCCCAACCCAAATTGGAAACCCCATATGATGTCCCAAAAAATACCAAACAAGTCCAAAATTACACAATGGTAAACCTTTTGGAAGGAAACCGGGGAACCGGGGAAAAACATAACTGTTATGGCCCCAATTGCCAATGGGGGAAAGGTTCCATTTGACACAGACAAAGGTAAATTAACGCAACAAGGCATTGGCCCCAACTTTTCCTTTTAATAACAAATCTGTAAAAGCTCTGGGGATGTACAACCACACCTCAAAAGGGGAACCCCCCAAAGACCTACCGGAGGATAAAGGTCCAAATATACAAGGCCCAAACCCAAGTGTGAAACCTTTATGAAAGAGGAATCAGGCCTGGGAAAGGCAGCCAACACGGGAAAATGGACACCCAAACCCCAATTCAAAGCCTTACTTTGAAGTGAAAGATTAAACCCTCAAAAAATAAGAAATGGATGTGCTTACGTCAAAACCCAAACCCCAACCTGGACCAAATCCCCCCCATTTGGGAGACCTCACTGACACCTAAACAGGAACCTTCCAAAGGATAAAGAGTTAAAGGGGGTTTTAAATTGTCATGTCCGGCGGGGCCCCAAAAAAGCAAATCATAAATGGCCAAAAATTCCATCCCGGGGGAAAAGGCCACCCACACGGAGGTAAAAATGCCCAGAAGCCAGAGACCTTGAACTATAAAGATAAAAATTGTACAACACTAAGATAATAAGGTTTCCCTGGGGGGAAAACCCATTGGGATTCCAAACTCTGAATCACCCCAATTTACAAACCCACACATTTCCAACAAACCCTTGCCAGGGGGAGTAAACAATGGTTCTTTCAGCAGACGGGCCGAAAGCAAATCAAAAAGCCAAATTACAAAGCAAAACAAAGCACAATTTGGGAAGGTCGCCCTAGGAATGGACCCCAAAGATGAATAATGCCAAAAACAAATTGTAACGGGCCCCCACAAGGGAAAAATCCCAAAAGGCTTTACAACAAGTGGCCTTTAAAAAAGGGTTTGCCTGAATGATACAAAATACACCCAAACCAAATGGCCCACATTTGGAAAGGATCAGAAACCCCCAGACAAAAAATATTGGGACCTACTGACCGGACCCCCCGGGTTGGCTTAACAGCCGCCCCTAAACAGACCAAGAAGGTTTTAAGGCCCTTGTTAGGGAAAATTGGCCCAAGGAAGGGGAAATTGCAAATTTCTTAAAATTTCCCCTTTCAATAGATAACCAAGCTTAAAAAAACCCCCTTTCAAAGGGGTTGCCCGAAAGGAAGAAAACATCAGAATCCTGAGAGTCGGCTCAAACCAGAAAACGGCATCCCAAAAGCTGGTTTGGGACCCCCCTGCCGGACCCCCCAAAGGTGGCCTTAAGGCCCGCCCTAAACATGTTTAAAACTCAAATTGAAACCCTTTGACCCAAGTAAACAAGTCCCACAAAGGCCCAAAGCAACAACTTCCCTACTGTCAAAGTAATCAGAAATTATATAACCCCTATTCAGTAAGTCCCCAAACCAACCAAAGGGAACCCCAATGGTTAACATGGGGAAGCCTGGACACAAGGGATAAAAACCTGCATAAAAACTTGTCGGGTTTCGAAATACCATATACCCATAACATGAAGGATTTTAAAACTTTTTGGAGGCATCCTGCTCACCCTTATACCAAAATTGACACAAACCCCGGGGGGGCCCAAGAACACAACTGGCCAAAAAAAGTACCACAGCAGAAAAGTTTACAACCCCTGGTTCGTTCCCCACCATACCCAGGGTGAACCTTATTTAATGAATGAGACCCTGGGGCCCAAAGGGATGATTCTTGGACAACTGTTGATGTTAAAAACCACCCACCTATGATGTGGCTAAAGGTCATTTTCTCAATCTTATAGACAATTTGTACTACCCTGGGTTCCACGCATTCCATAACGAAAACCCAATACCTACGGGGGAATAAATCAACATGTGTTGGGGCCAATAAATACTTAAAACTAAGGCATGATTGAAATGAACCAAAAGATGCTCATGGACAAGCTGTAGATCCATAAACAGAAGCCACCCCCAGAGTAACCCGGGCACCATGGTTATCAATTTAAGGGAAATTATAGGGGGAATGGTACATCGGGTACACTTATTACAGGTAACAGGACATAAAAAAATTGAAAAGAACCCAATACCAGGGAAGAAACACACTTCCTGTTAACAGGAAGAATTTTCAAACACCAGGGAATACATTTGTGAAGCTTTAATAGTCAATTGCAAATCAACATGGCATGCCAACTGGCCCTAACCACTTTGCTATAAAATGTAAAGAGATAAAAGCCGACTGTCCCCACAGCAAATCTCAGTTTCAGTACACATTTGGTTTGGGGTTTAAAAACCAATACCATGCCGGGCACATTTAAATTTGGCACCAAAAGGGTCTAATACAACTGCCCAAACACAACATAAACGGGAATTTGAATACATTCCAAAAGTGTGTCAGGCCAACAATAATGTCACTGCCATAACATTTGTAAATGGCAAACTAAGAAATTTGCCTGGGAAGCAATTTGGCACTACATTGGGCCAACTGCATCACAGTTGGCAATTCCTTGTTTAAACCAACCAATTGCAGCCCCTAAAGTTAACTAAAAAATGCATAGGGGATCCCCCAAAACATTTCCCACACAAATGTTCATAACAAAGAGGTAGGTAAAAGTCAAATAAGCACAAAATTGCATTTGAATCATGGGTGAAGGTCCTTTGGCCTGGAAGACAGCTACCAGGGGCCCGTTTCCTCAACACACTTTTAAAACCATATGTACACCAAAACACAAAGAAGTGAATTTGCAAGCTCTGCTAATGTCCACAAGTAGGTGGTGGAATTGGAAGTGTTGTGTGTCTTGAGAAATGGCAATGGAAAACATCCGTGCACTCCCAACCAGATGCACACCAAAGTAGCAGAAAAAAACGTGTAATTAGGCCACCCTTTGGTTCAAGGGGAAATAAATATAGTAGGGAAATGGGTTTCTGAAATGTTGGGGGGAAATGTTTTTTAAAGGAAGCAAAGTGCAATTCCTTCTAAACATGATGTGTCAGCATTATAATATGGGGAGAGAACCTCCTGTAAGGAAATGCCTCCAATGTTTCAACTACAAAGGAGTTTTTAAAAATGTGTGTGTTAGTAGAGGGAAATTTGGTAGGAAATGCCTTTGCAAGGGTTTCCCAAGTGCATCTTTTAAAGTTTGAACCTAAAGAAAGGGGCTAGTTAATGTGGCAATGTTTTTTTGGCAAAACTACCAGAAAAGGGTTGAATTCCTCAAAAAAGTGTGTGCATTTTAGTAGGGAGGAGAAATTCCCTTTGGAACCCTGTAAGTCAGTGAATTTTTTAAACCTGAAATGTGTTTTTCTGGGGGAAGGGGAAAAATCCCTTTGGCAATAGGAACCCTAAGGTGCAATCCTCTAAAATGATGATTTTTGAACCCTTTAAATGCAGGGGTTTTGTAATGGAAGTTCCAATTTTCCCTTCAAGTGTCAAACAGATAAATTTTAAACCTGAAGTGTGTTTTTAGGAGAGGAATGGGTAAGGAAAGCCCTTTTGGCCTGGGTGAAAAACAAAGGGGTTGAATTTCCTCAAAACTGATGTGTCCCTTAGTAGGAGGAAATCCCTTTGGAATAGTGACGCTAAGGTCCACCCCTTTTTCAAACAGATAGGGTGAACCCTAAAGGCAAGGGAACCCGGGGGTTAAGTGTGGGGAAAATTCCCCCTTGGCCTGGTGCACACAATCAATTTTTAAACCTGATGATTTTGCCCCTATGGTACACAATGATGAGGGAACCAACTTTTTTCAAAAAAGGGGAAAACCAAAAAATGATCGCTTTTGCCAAGGCATACATAAGATGGTTAACCCAAATGCAAGGGTGTGGTGGTGGTGGGGCAATTCCCTTGGAACAGAACAACACAGATCCCTTTAAAACGAGTAGCATTAGAGAAGAGAAACCCCCAATAAGCAACCTGAGTGTTCAAGGCAAAAGGTTAGGAGGGTTGAATCGCAAGGGGTTTGGGGGGGGTTAGTGTAAAAACCCTTTGGAAGTAAAGCCAGGAAACCCCTTTTTAACGTTCAGCTGAAGGAAAGTCGGGCAAATTTGGGTTTTGCCTTGGAAGATGGTTAGGTGGGATTTGGTGCCATTTACAGTCATCTGCATATTTGGCCACCAGTCGTCCATGTTGGCCTGTACCTCAAAAAATATACCAAACAAGAGGTCCCAGGACTGAGCCTTGTGGGACACAACCTAACTGGGTTTTGGGGTCTGGCATGGTCCAGCAATTCTAACCATGTGGGTTCTGTCCTTTAGCCACTGTGCAATCCATCTAGTGACATAGGGCTTATTTGCTGGTGAGCTCTCAGAAAGCCCAAGTGGGGTATTGTTGTGAAGGCTTTTAGGTCCAGGTAGGCTGTGTGAAACCTTCCCTCGTCAATGGCCTTGGTGACTTTCAAAGAAATCAACCAGGTTAAACCTGGGTGCTGGTTTCTCTCAGTAGCCCAAAGGCATCTGTTACTGCACAGATATCGATGTTCTCCATGCCAGGTTTTTGGGTGCATGCATCTGGGTTTAGACTTCTGGCGTGGGTAGCATTACTCTTAGTTTCTTATCCCTTGTGATACCTATGAAGGTGGGTTTGTCATTTTAGCCTTGCCCAAAGGGACTATGGGGTGGAGCCTTTGCCAATATCTGAAAGCCCAGGGTGACAGGTGCAGGCCTTCCCAGCAAAGCGTAGTTCAACAGAAGATGAATATGTGAAGGTGTAGTGCCTGTGATTAGTTAGCAGTAGCATGACTGCTCAGGACAATGGGTAAGTCATATGCACTGCACAGCATACATGTGAACAGGACAAACAGTGACATCCTGTCAAGTGGACATGGACATACATATAGTAAGCTATGCAGATGGCACTAGGAGTCACAGAAGCTCTATAACCATGCATTGCAGGTGTGATCAGTATTCCAGGGTAATTGCAAGCAAACATGCATGCAAACAAAGCTACAGTAAACAGGGCTGCATGTAGTCCATTGTACAACAAACAAGCTGTACCAGTTCCAGTAGGTAACACTGCAAATATGCAGGCACTGCACATGTACATGGAAATACAGGGCAGATGGCTGGGTCCAGTCTCAGTGCACACAAGTGTACAGACCATGTACTGTCAGGATGTACAATAACTGGATGGAAACCCATGTGCTCATACCCCGTAATACACATGTCAAATAAAAGACACTGAGCCTTCACTCAGTGGTTCCATACTAGTAGGATGTATGCTACCTGGCCTGCCACCACAGTATCCCTGACAAAATGGGGACTCTCCTCCTGTGACAGTTAGTTTTGTGTGTTGGGGCTGTCTAGCATGGTATGAGATGTGAGCATGCAGTGCTAGGGTGCTCTGTGTGTCCTTACCAGTGTGTAGTACTGCACACATATCAACATCCTCAAACATGCATTGCAGAGTCCAGTGTGGCAACATGCCACTGCAATTTACATGTCCATCATTGCTACATTCATTACCTTATCCCTGTGCTACCTATGTATGTAGCCTTCTGTTGACATCATTACCACCAGTATGCCAACATGTGCAGATGATACACTATGGTACTTACCATGGGTAGACAACAGGACATGACAATCACTTACTGCATCAGGCATGCGTGATATACCCCCAATTAATTCAGCACACAGTACTGTTAACAACATGATACAATTACTACACATCTATGTGGTCACCCTGTGCATCAGCAACATGTTAACCTGTACCTGCACAGTTGTTACAGATTGCAGGAGGTGGCACAGTTTCATCATATGCACAGGGTGTGAACTTGGTATGCCTGAGTCAGCCACCCATACCACAATTGACATGTATTTTATGTGTGTTGGTGAGGGACAGCAGTAGAAGGTGGGGCAATGTTGATGCAGTGTGTGCGTTACGGTAGCCCTAGGTGTTGTCAATTGCATGTGTGTATGGATGCACACAGTTCCACCTCATGGCTGCCATATACTGGTGTTTGTGGTCAGCCACAGACTGTACCTGCCAGGTCATACAGATCAGTGTCTCTGGCCACGGACGGGAAACCCGTGCCTTGCAGGGTGCTATGGACCGTATCCATTACCAACCCAGACTGGGTACTGTCATCAAAACAGGTGTTCATTAAATGGACACAGATCCCTGTCCCCGGCCAGAGCCGCATGTGGTCTCCTGGGGTGGTCTGATGACAGCACAAACCCAGCATTGCTGGGGCTGCTGCTGGCACTACGGGGTGCCGGCCCTGTTGTCATCGGCGACTGCCAGCTGCTGCTGTTGCTGGCATAGCCACGCCGACGCCTCAACCACCATCGCCCTGGCTCATGGACATGTAGTTGTGGAACCGTAATATGTCCCCACAACATCTGTCTATGACATTGGTGAAATCACGGATGGCAGGGAATGTCAGCATACTGTCAGTCATGGCTGTGCGACATGCTGTCAGCTCCCTCAGACCCTGTCTGGTGTACGTTCCATATGTGACTGTGCCTGCATGACAGCCCCAAAAAATAGCTGAGGTTGTAAGACCTCTGTGGGCACTCTGACAGGGGCAGGCCATGGATGCTCCCGAGAACCCCCGGACATCTGTCTGTGTGGTACCATCTCTGGGCCATGCCCATGGCTGCTGTGTGGGGAGGCATGTGCCACAGATAACAATTACCCTGGTCAATGCCCACTGTATGCTGTCCATCACCTAGGGACATTGGTGACAAAGGTGTATTGGCAGGATAACTGTGCATTGATGGGGGCACAGCTGTGTACTGTCAATCGGGTGACCAATGGGGACCCTGGCATACTTTTCCCGTGCCATTACACAGATGTCATCATTATCAGTACCCACGGGACCTGATTCAGGTTCCCTGCCCTGACACCAGAGCAGCAACAGAACCTGTGGGAACAGGACACACAGTTTACAATGTCTACACATTACCAGTGATGCACACATGCACATGCCCCATGCACAGGTGCACACTGCACACATGCACAGGTGCAACCCCATGCACACATGCACAGGTGCGGGGCACACATGCACACATGCACACATGCACAGCCATGCACATGCACACATGCACACATGCACATGCACAGGTGCACACATGCCCCATGCTCACATGCACACATGCACACAGTTTCACACAATTGTACAGTACTCAGTATGCGTGATATCAGCACACAGACACAGACACACCTACATGCATACAAAGAGCACTACTAAGTGGCAAATGTACTATTACTATCAACACTATTACAGGAATTGTTAATACACACTCACCAGCATGGATAGGCTGCATTGCTGTTATACCAGAGGGTCCTGCAACGTGAAACTAATGTCAGTGGGCACAACTGTGCCATTGTTACTGAGTATGGTACAGGTCAGTAGTACAACAGTCGCCTTTTACAGGTCAGCTGCTAATATTGAGGATTTCACACTTGCACATTAAATACTATGGTGACAGCTACAAACCAAGGACACACCTCCCCATGCATTAACTACCAGTGTACACAACAGTCAACTATACATATGGCATATTACTGCACGCTCACTGTCTTTTTGCTGCGTGGCTCCAGCCTCCATCATAATGCATGTCTGCTGCTGTTGTTGTTGCTGGGGCTGGCACTACCCCTCTGAGTAGTCCCTCCAGTCTGGTGAGTGGGGATGTGTACCCCCACCACCTGTGGCGACCTGTTGCCTGTGGATATCCGCGCCGCTGACAGACATGTCTGATTAAATCACTGCAGTGATGTCACCTGCTCATATGTCCTATTACTGCCTATGTCATTTACCGACAGGGCAAGGTCTTGCCACAGTGCAGCCCTCTCCTGCTGATTCTGGCTGGGGAAAAAAGTATTGCATAATCCCCCACCAGGCTCTGGTGTATCTCCTCATCCTCAGCTGTGGAGTAGGTGGGATTCCGGGGGGGCCATGTACCTGAGAAAGATAACCTGATATCAGCAATATATGTCAGCAGAATTTGGCACACATACTACACATGCTACTCGACTGTTATGATCAACATATTTTACATATAGCATCTGTTGTCTATTGGTGGATACACATGTAAATGGCCAGGTATCAGTGCTCAGCCAGCAACTGTGCAACAGTACCTGGCACATCCATACGACATACTACCCCCCAGCAGTCAGAACACTGATTCAAGTCAAGCACCTCCTCACTCTGGGGTTTGTATCTAGGTACTGTATGGCCTACATCATCAACTACTGTGAGCTGACCACACACTGATTGCCCTGGATATACATATCCCACCTCCACCACCAGCACAATGGACTATAGTGCATAACATTACAGATGCAAACTTTACACTTTGTAACAGTGACATGGTATCCTTTCAGCCCACTGGGCCAGTGGCAGATACAACCCACAATGCTGACCCCTACACAATTGCTTTCTACAGACATCTCCGATAATGCATGGATCATGCAATTCCATATATGACCAAGACACTCTCCACAAAGGGACAGCATCCTGTCTGGTGGACCCCAGCCATAGACAGCTTGTATTACAGAAGATGGAAGCTACTGCAAGACAGAGCATAATTCCATAAAGGGAGGGCATGTCTGAGCAGCACTAGTAAGGATCTATTTTCCATCATACAAACATCCATGGGCAACTTTGAGAGGGAAATCAACAGGGACACTACAGATAACCAGAAGGCCTTCTTCAGTTATGTTAGCAACCTGGTCAGGATCCACATATTTCACTGACACCACAGATATTGACAACATTGTGGCAGACAGGTTCAGTGCAGGTGTCACCACTGCCTCTCCTCCAAAATAAGACATAGTTATCCCAGCTGACTGTAACCTCCCTGTCATCACAGATGTCCAGGTGAGAGCCACCCTCAGGACAGCAGAATACACAACATGAATGGGACCTGATGGTATCCCCAGTTGCATGCTACATAAACTCTGACAGGAGCTAAACACACATATAGAAGTGCTATGTAACACTAGCCTGACTACAGGATATGTACCTGTACACTGGCGCACAGCAGCAGTGGTTCCACTCCACGAAGGAGGCACCTCAACATACCAATACAATACAACACAATACATTACATTACAATACAATACTATACAATATGCTATTGCCCCTGGGACTACAGCATGCTGTTCTGCTACCCTGACCATTGTGACACATGTGGTGTGATGGTACCTGCTGCTGTCACACAGTTACACAGGGTGACTCATATGGCATATTACCTATCTGACTAACATTCAGCAGGGGTATGTGTGACATGTACTCATGGGGAGTCTTGCTTCTTAACACTGTGTGGTTTATTGCAGGGTATGTCTTATCTGTGGGTAGGAACTTTACCTCCACATGTGCACTCTATTGCAGTGGCGACGACACACAGCAGACATTTAGGTTTTGGATGGTGTGAGGTGTTACTATGGTTGTTGGACATCTGTCATGGGTGTGACTTCATATGTAACCGGAGTGGTAACCTCTATGTGGGTAGTATATGTGTTCTCTGTGGTGTTGTCAGTCACTGTGCATTGGTAATGTGTTTGAGTGCATTGTCACAGTGTTGTACATGTCACTGTGTCCTTCTCCATATCTGTAGCTGTCATGTGAGGTCCATACCATGGCATCCATTATGTGGTGTGGAGGGTACACCTACATGTCCATAGCTGACACACCATGTCCACTGACACATACCTTGTGCAGGTATTCCAGGGATAGTGTGCCACTGTGAATATCATTGGGGCCACTACTGTACACATATGACCCTGTTCACCCCTGACACATGCAGTAGTGGGCAGCCAATCACATATCTGGTGGTTACTGGTGTAGGTGATTTGGAATGTGGTATGGTACTCCGGTTTTGACACTGGTGTTCACTCCATGCCTTTGTCACCAGGCACCTGTTGCAATACATCTGTACACATGTGCCTCACTCAGAATTTATATACATTTTCTCTCTCTCTCTTATATATATATATATATATATTTTATAGATATATTATATGTAATTTTATATATATATATATATATATATATATATATATATATATTTGTATAATATATATATATATATATATATATATATATATATATTGATGTACATATATTGCTATAGATGTGGAGGGGACACAGAGGGTGGGACAGGCTGTGTTGAAGGTCATCAAAACAGTCATACGTGTAGATAGTCAGATCAGTCTGTCTATGTATATGTATCTACATATATCTATATCTGTATGTGTGCATTACATAGATATGTTTGTACAGTATTCTATCTACATCTGTCTATGTATTCCTACATTTTCTCTATGGCTGTATATATATGGATATCATATATACATACATATATATATATATATATATATATATATATATATATATATATATATATATATATATATACACATACATATGTTGACATACATGTTAGACAGGTATATCAACATGTTTGTCTACCATACTGTATACACACACTAACATACTGCTAAACATACATAACTGTGAAACCTACTTGTACATGGTACAACTACAATAACCCAAAATTGATATGTGCACATAGATGCTCTCACATACAAATGTATGTACGCCTTCACTGATAGTTGCTGTATGTCCCTGCCCTTACACATCTTCATATACATATGGATACAGACCAATGACACATATGGAGGGTTCACAGTATGTAGACCTTTTTAGTATTACTTTACATTACCTGTGTTTGTCACAGTGCTTGTGTGGTTGGGTTTTCTGTCCTGCTGCCCACTTCCCAGTTGTCAGCTTTCAGGTGGCTGTTTGCTGATCAATTTTGGTTCTGTCTGTTTTCGTTTTGCCTTCAGGTGCAATGAAAGTATTGCATGTGTGGACTGGAGTACAGCATCTTTTGTAGGTATCTGCATATGCCCATGTGATGGCCTCTGCACCTTGTTAGCCAGCATTTGTAATTGCATGGGCCCGTTGTGGACTGATTGCAGTTCTCACTGTGATTTCAGGAACATGCTATATGTAGATGGCGTACCCTTTTAGATTTTAGGGCAGGGACCATGCTGTTATGCTGTGGACAATGTTCTGTGAGTGTAAAGGTTGGTATCTCTTATTTGCAGGTGTGTTGTAGATTAACATTCCTCCATTCATTTCTCCAGTTTCCTGTACTGTGTGTCATGACACTACAACTACTACTGTTAATGTGTGTGTGTGTTTTTTTTTTGTTGCACTTTGTTGCTAAAAGGTTATGTTGCCTTTCAGTCACTACTTTATTTCTAGGTGTCTGCTTATGTCTGTGTAGCTTTCCTATTTTCCATGTACATTCACACCCTTTGGAATGCCTATATCTGCTATGTTAAACATGCAGTGTGGTCTGGTGGGGGCCTTGACATCTATTAGGTATTTGAGTATGCTGCTGAGCAGGCCCCAGAGACTTTCAGGTTCATCTTTCCCCATGGAATGGTCATATCATGGGTACACCCCTTAAAATGTCTGTATCTGAGTTGTGACTTTTCTGAGCTTTTATTCTATTTTTCCATGAATATGAACTTTAGGAATAGTTCTTGCATTTTTATTCTGCCTATGTTTGTTTTGTTTACCTAAGTCATTCACTGTTGCTATGTCTAGGCTCTTAACTATTCAAATATGGTGGTGTCAGACTGTAGGCAGATATTTGCAGGTTGTCCCCATTTCTGCCTCATATTTTGGTCAATATCTATGCTTTTTGGTATCACCCCTCAAGTAGAATATGGTGCTTCAAGTTTCAGACTGCATATTACTGAGATGTTATCTTGATGATTTGTTTAACATTTTTGTATGTTCCCCGGTTTGGGCCCTTTGGCTCCATATTTAATTGGGCATGTGTTCCTTGGTTTGGTATGCAGTCTTTCCCTGGATTGTGGTGCTTCAATGTATATCATTTCCTACTGTTAACTAGCAGGCTTTCTTTCAAATACTATAGGCACTTTTGATGTAACAAAAGGGTGTTTGTGTACTAACTTATTTCACCTTTACAATTATTCCACTATTGATGAATATTTTTTTGCAAATTCTTTTAGAGTCAGGTAGTGGTAAGTCATCAGAAGTTTCACGGTCCTGGTTCAAACTCCCAGTGAATTTGCTTACTGAACAGGCCCGTCATAGTTTTAACATTTTGCTTGTAACGGTTACTGGTTTCGGACAGCCACTTGTTGCTCCCGCATGATTTGTTACTCTGTCCAGCATTTTCTTGGAAAAATGGGGGCAGGAATGGTGGGGTAAGGGGTAAAAGTGGCTTATTGCAGGGAGTAGGGGGTTGTCTTATAGCAAAGTGTGCATATGTAGTAATTTGGTTACATTACAACTTCCATAGAGGGTGTAGACAAAATTTTACACATGCAATTATGGAACAGAGTCCAAGTGGCTATTAATGGTGTGTTGTTACCTACCATACATCCATTTCATTTTAACCATTATACTGTTGGGTCTTTTACCATTTTTGTTAAATCCTCATGCTAGTGGAATCAGGACACTTTATGCTCATAAGTTACCAACAGTGGTGATTTATTTGTTTGTGAAACTTAACGGACCTGCAATAAATATTTAAAATTGTTAACACTGTTCATACATTCCCCTGTTTCTACTTAAAAATGGTTGCACATGTGGTTAGTTCTAAAAGCATACCATTAAATTCTCATTTAACAGCAGTTTTCATTACCCATGCCAAACACCGTACACACTCTTTGACAGTCCACAGGTGACCTTTTTCGAAATAAAGTCAAAATGAGGTAAGCATGAAACATAGCTTTTTCGTATTTAAAGGGAAGTGCTCACTTTTTCCTCAATTATTGACACCAACAGCTGTGAAGTATGTTAAATTTTGTTGAACTTTGAAACTTTACTAATGGTTATATGTTATTGTGACAAAAGTAATACTTCATTGTCCATTGTGTTTTAATTTTGATATTTCCATTTTACGAACTAAATTTTTTCTAATCAGCATATTAATTTCACTTTGGGAAATCCTTTTTTAGGTAATTAAAATTCAGCTTTGTTACTACTCATCCTTACAGTTTGTTATTTTTGTTTAAAGTTGTAACAGCAATCCATTGCATATTGGGGCTAGCACTTTTCAAATGTTTTGGGTTTCACATTCATGGACCTTGAAAACTTTTTTAATTAATTTTCAGCCTTCATTCTTTACAGTGGAAAATGGGAACAGAACTTTCTAACACTTTTCACTGCTTTCCTTTTTTCCAGGAAAGTGTTTTGGTGTGCATGTTTACCTGGTAGGCAACAAAATCCCTTTTCCCCCAATGTTGATGGTTCATGTCCCGAACAGGTAAATTCCCTTTTGGTTTTTTATTTTTTCAGTTTTCGGTGAAGGTGCAGCTGGAGGTTGGGGGGTAAAAAAAAATATTTGGGGTTCAAGGGGGGGGGTTTATTCCCGAGCCATATTGGCAACAGTTATCCCACCTGTTGCCTTCCACTACAGGTGGGGGAACAGGCACGTTGTTAATCGGGGCCAACAGTCCAAATCTCCCAGTCGGAGCTGGGGAGGTGGTTCCCCTACCGCACCTTCGAGTCCCCATAGTGACAGGGACGGAGTGGGCTACTATCCATGCACTGGTGAGGTGGGAAAGGTTCGCTGGACCCCTTCTTCCAGTTTTTACAGACATTTGGGGGTAATATATACAAAATTGAACAGCATCGTTCCATTTAAAAAACACCAGTATTAACTTGAACAGAAATACACAGTCCAACAACATGCAGGGTTAATTGATGGCAACAGGCCATCAGGTGTGGATGTATGAACAGGGCAGATGCATCAACGGACATGCAAATATATATGACCCAACAGGACAAATGTCCAGGGGTGTTAATTGTGATTGCACATACCATTTTCACATGGAATGGGTTATATGTGGTTATAGGGTGGGGTAAAGAAAGTAATATTAACACCGAATAACAATACATATGCTGTACATTTCTAATAGCTACAGTTATATACACACTACTGTTCTAACTACAGTTTCCTATATGATAACTATTTCAACTTGGTGATAGGACTGTTACTGCAACATCAATATATATTTTATGGTTCTTCATACACATTCATATCTAGCTTTGTTCAGCTACATCATCCTGCTACATTTGCTTTATATAGCTGTAGACAAGTGTGGATGTTTGGTATATCAGACAATCATCCTATCTGCATATTGCAGACTGAGAGCAACATATCCAGATTTTGGGATACACATTCCAGATGCAGCAACACTTTGAACAGATTTTGCTGTCTGGTTTTAAATCTCACATGTATTTCATTCTGTCTTGACTGCAGTATACTTTATTCAGGGGTTATTACTACTGTATTGCTGGATTCATGACACTTTCTCACACTCTCTCACTTGCTTTCATTTTACTATTCAGGATGGTACTTCTGGGCTTTATTGACATGTTTTACCAGTAGTTATTACAATCCTTTCTAGCAGTCTCACTTCTGTCATGTTTCAGTATTTCCACAGGGATATATTTCACACATGTGATTTCATCATCTTCTGCAGCTATACTTTTCAGCCTGCTGCAGGTTGTGTACTATTTTCTTACAGGTAGGGCATTTTTATTTCAGAATATATGTCAGACAGTTTCATTTTTTGGTTAAACTTACAGGCTGAAAACACTTTTGTAATCAAGCAATACTTGCATACACTTTCACACTGTTACTTGCAGATTTTATTCCTTACTGACTACACTGCACTCTTTGCTGACTGTCATACTTTTATATTTCTTTACAGTTACTGGTAGTGGATTACTGACCTGCCTGGTGGCGCAACCACACCAGCCTATCGCCATAGGCTCTGCGGTTCACAGAACGGACACCTGCAGCTGTAATATAAATGAAGTAATATTGGAATACACATCTCCATAATATCAGCTAGTTTAATTTCTTACATACATAATTAAATGTTACTTACTCAGTAGTGGGGCGTTGGGTGTTTGCCGGGCCTCCTGGATCCAAAGGCTCAGTTGGTCCTGCTTGCGTCTCTTCAGGTCCGCATGGTGGTGACGGACCTGCTCACCAGTCCTTGGAATCCCTGTGACACTGGTGAGATCATGAGCCAACCGGTCCCATGCCTCGGCCCTGTATGCTCCTCAGAAGACCTGGCCCTGCATGAGTTGGCCCTCATGATTATTGACTAGGAGCCAGACCATGTACCTGGATTCCTCAACACCCCACCTCTGTGCTCGAAAGCGACTATCCTCTCCTTACTCCTGTCATTCTGCCTGCAGGTCAGTTCTACAATTGTTTATGCTGTGTATTCCCGCCTATGGGGCTTATATAGTCAGTTTTTCCCGCACATATCTGTGATTGGCCATTTTGGAATTGTATCAACTTCAGTAAACCTGCATTGTCATGCTCCAGTTTGTATTCATTCCTATATATTAGATATTATTGTGTTTCTAGGTACTGCTGTCATGGCTTAGTGGTTTGGTACCTTGACTATGGTGTATAGTATCCTGGGTTTGAACCTGGTCACTGCTTTTTTATTTTTCATGACTGTCTAGACATGCTGAGGGGTGTGTCTGTGTAAAGGCAGTTTTGATACAGCTTGCTCAACGTTGCCCGTTGGTTAGCTTGTTTGCACGGTGCGCAGCTCCGCGCAAATGGGGTACGCTGCTTTAAGCCTCATTTGGCTATCGGCATGCATATTATGCTCAGCTCAGTTAGGGGCACATAGATTTAGCATGTTAGACCACTGCTCAGCTACAGGCACTCATTTTGTGCCAGTTAAACCACTACTCATCTACGGGCACATGCACTCACTCTGTTAAACTGTAGCTCAGCTATGAGCACATCTGGCATTTTTTCTTCTTTTGTTACCTCACATGTCTTCAACATAAATGGGCTATTTCATTACATTTTACATAAATTGTGGTTTTATGTGTACATATTTGTCAGGGACTTGTTTCCTGCTTATTTTGAAAAAAAAAAATTGGTGTTGTGGGGGCTCGAACCATAAATGCCTTTTCTTCAGCCAACATCTCTACCGCTACGCAATTGCTTCCTGGCTTATTTTGCATATTTAGTTCTTATATGCTTTCCCACTGACTGCTAACTGTAGCTGCGCTACGGGCACGCCCGCGCATATGAGCGCACTCACGGTTAAACATCTTTACAATTTAAAAAAAAATATATAACATGTTCATTTATATATATTTTATGTTCATAGTCTGTGGGGGCATGTGTTGTGTTGTGTTTATTCACATTTCCGTGGACTCTGTTCTGGGTGTTTACTTTGGGCACTTTTACACTTCTGGGGGCGTGTCCGCTTGCAGGGCTCAGCCTACGGACACGTCCCCTACTGTCTTACACGGACCGTTTTAGACTTAGGTGTGATTCAGCATGCTCTCATGAATATGCAAATCATACTGACATCACTCCGTTTAACTGCAGCCTCCGTGTAAGAGTTATAACTCTTACACGGAGGCTTCGTGAATCCTGGGGAAGATCTTTCAGTTTTCTCAACATAGTATGCATTGCAAATGGATAAGGAACTGAAATAAATCACCTCTCTTGTATTATCTAGCCAACTTTTAAACCTGTCATAACCATGAACTATAATATTTGTTTTTTTTCATGAATGTATTTGCATTACTTTCATGTTCTACTTTTCACCATACCATTTTAGTAATTTGTCCTTGTACATGTGATTTATTACGTTCCATGATCTGTTTGATGTTCCAATTTCTACTAAAAACAAAATCAGCTTAATTTCTTATTTTTGCTTTCATCTCACCAGTGAAAACTAAGTTCTAATTGGATCTAACTATAGTAATGATGTCACTGGCATCCTCAGGAAATGGAATAGTTTTAGCTTTTGATTTTTCACTAAATCTTTTCCTGTTACAGGAAGACTAATATTCTTATCATCCAAAATAAGAGTAAACGCACTATGTCTTTACCTAGTTATTTCTTCATAGATCATCTTCAGAAGATTTAAAGGATATTCATGGGCCATTAACACATTCCTTAGTTGTGTTGGTTCAATTACGAACACTGAATCTTAAGAGATTAACTTAAAAAATCTCACTACATGTCCTTTGACCAATGATTTCTTTAGTTGGTAGGGGCGACTACTGCATAAATCTAAATATGCATTAGTAAATATAAGTCTCCTGTATATAGTAGAGTGAACCTGTTTTGTTCCTTATGTTTAATAATCAGTACATTTAAAAAGTCAATAAAATCAAGGGTATAGTTGTATGTCAAGTGTAAAAACATTGTTGTCGTAACTAACTATGAATTCTGTACATTATTTTAACATTTCAGCACTGCCTTTCCATAAAATAAAAATGTCATCCAAAAATCTTATGCAGAGATGAAAATATTCTTTATATAAAAAATATACTGTTTTTCCCCAATTCTGTAGAATGATGTTAGCATAAATGGGTACTAAGGCAGCACCCATTGCCATGCTCATTAGTAGCTGGCAACCTCTGTTTCCAGGTTCCATTTTTAAAATTTGGCTAGGTAACTACTTCATTAGTGAATTAACAGTGCTAATAAAATATTTTAACTTGGACTAATGTATCAATAGTTAACTATGCTTTTTATTTTTAAAACAGATTGGTTTTTGAAGTTAAGAAGATTGAGGAAACTAAGGCCAGGATTCACGAACGTCTAATTTTCACAGTACTATCAAGGCACACAAGAAAGCATAGCATACCGTTTTGTATTCAGTAAATGGTTCTACATGTCGTGTAGAGCTGCCAAACAAAGACAAACAGCAGAGTATGCTAATGAAAGTATAATTAGCTGAATTACATGCTAGTAAACCAATCCAGTATAGTTGAGCAATTCAGTATGCTATAAAGTACATTTAGAGATAGTGTATTTACCATGAACACCAAAACCTATTGGAATACAGCCACCTTCACACTTAGAAAAATAAAAGAAAAGAATGTTAGGGGGTGCTGCTGCTCTCTTATATGTGTATGTCCAACAGGCTCAAAATATTTTTAAACACATTTACTGAATTATCACTGGTGACATAGGCAAATTTACATTTATACAAAAGTAATCAAACTGTACTAACAAGTTCATGTTTCTAAACATTATACTTCACATATATTGCTATATATCATATAACCTAAGCAGCATTACATAAATTATTCCATTCCTGCCCTCTTTTTATGACATAGGCAATCATACATTTATAGAAATGAAAACAAACCACACTGACACAATCCAAGTAGCAATCATTTTACATCACAAACCATACTGACACACTCCCAGTTGTAGATAGTATACATCACTTATCATCTACCCAATCATATTCACTCAAACATTACATAGCTCATTAAAGTTCTGCCACCTTTAGACCTCATTCCTCCCCTGTATGTATTGTTCCCACCATTCCCATTTTTTCCTATGTAGTTTTCACCTACCCTTTTCTAAAGATCTCAATTCCAGTTGTTTTATCTCTGTTACTTTATTCACTACTTCTAATATAGTTGGTTTAGATTTTGATTTCTATTGTCTAGTAATCACTTTTTTTGGCAGCCACCATAATTAGACACAGCAAGGCCTTAGCATGTCTAGGCAATTCCAATTTTGTATCATAGCTCAGAAAAACATCTCCCTCATCACATCAATCTGCCCACCCAGCATCTCTGTCAGTGCATCCTGCAGGGAATCCTTAAAGTCTGCCAAGTCATCTCACTACCAGAAAATATGTTCCCAATTGTCTCTTTCTTCCCCATCATACCTCCAACATCTGCTGTCTACCTAAGGAAAAATTCTCTGGAGTCTACTTAGGGTATAAAAATATCTATGTAAATATTTCCAAAGATAAATCATGAATTTTCTAGATTCTGTTGCATATTTGGGAGACATGCATATATCCTCCCATTTTTTTCCTTTGTGAATTGCTTATCAAATCTCTCTTCTCAATCCTTTCTAACCTCCTTTGATTCTTATAGTTATCATGCAATATTTTATATGCTCAACTAATTATTCCTTTTTTAATGCCAGCTTCTGTTCTAGATCTACTAAAAACTCTACCAGTGCTGGTCTTTCATTTAGGACCCCCCCTATTTCTTTCTCTTTGCCTATACTCTGATATCAGTTCTTGACGGGGAAGGCAATCTCTAACCTGCAGTCTAAATAAATTCTTAATGTTTTCCTATTCTATCATTTTTCCCTCTTTAGTTAATTGCTCCCAATACCTTGGCTCCTTTGTAAGTTTTCTCCAATAAATTCCAGCCTATTGTCTATATCCCTAAATGCAGTCATCCCTATTGGCAGAATTTTTCTCGATTCCCTTGTCTTCTTAGTTCTTAGAATACTTTCTACTACTTTATAGATATAATATTCTGTATGAATATTATTCTCCTTAAAGGCCTGCATCCAAAATCCCAGTCTCTCCTTGTTTCTTGAGCTTCCCCATGTTTCATCATCATCCCTTTCCACTTTAAATTATAGTTTTCTGCTTGTGCTATGTATAGCAGCCTTAACCATGTAGCTCTGAAATACCTCTTCAAATCGGGTAATCACAATCTGCCCTGTTCTACTGGAAGAATCAGCTTATTTCACTTGACTCTTGCCATCTTCCCCTCCCAGATAAAGTCATTCAGTTCTTTATAAATTGCTATCCACAAGTTCTCCTCTGGTTGATAAAAATATGCCTGGCCTGTGTATAAGATTAATGGGACTAAAAATATTTTAACTTCTGATATATTACTATCTATATCCATATAACAAAGCTTCCATTTACTCAGTTTTTGTAATATCTTTTGTTTAGTCTCTTCCCACATATCCTTAGTTGCCACACCAGAATAAGTTTAATCCATACTTCTAAATACTTCATTTAATCATGTCCCATAAATATGGATATTGCTGAACGAATTCATATGTAGGTGAATAATTTAGTGCTATTGCCTTTGTTTTAATGTCATTCATTTTGTGTCCCGAAAAGATTTGAAACTGTCTCAAAATGTTCCACAGCACTGTAATGTCTCTTTCTAGTTTTGTCAGGTATAAAATAATATCATCTGCAAATACAGCCAGACTACCATACCAATTATATCCTTGAATTTCTGCGTCCCTTGTTTTCTTTGCCAATGATTTTAAATCTAACGCAGATAACAAAGGGAAAGAGGACACTCCTGCCTGGTTCTTCTGCTCAAGCAGAAATTATCAGAGAGGACTCCACCCACATTAATTTTTGCATCCGGTACCTCATATACCTCCTAATCAACCTTATAATTTTTTCAGGAAATGCAAATATCTCTATTTTCCTTCTCATAAAGTCCCAGCTTAATCTGTCAAATGCTTTCTCTGCATCAAGACCCACCAAAAAATGATATTTTCTTATATCCTGCTCCTCTCTGGATCATCAATGTTAATGTTGTCAAATGTTTGCCTCCCCCCACAAAAAACACATTGATCCATATCTATCAAGTTTGGCATTACCTTTTCCATTCTTTTAGCCATTATAGACATGAACACTTTATACTCATGGTTTAGTATTGAAATGGGCATGCACAAAGCTGGATCTGATGGATTTGTACCCTCTTCATGTATTACAGTTACCACTGCTTTTTTCCACGATGCTGGTACTTACAATTCTGTTAAAACCTTCCAGATCTTTATCAGTTTTTTCCTTCCTAGCTTCCAAACTTCCACAGGAATACCATCTATTCCTGGGGACTTTCCTGTACAGTGGTTATACATCACAGTTTTTATTTCATCTCCTCCTATTCTAACTGCTAGTAATTGAGCCTCATCTACCTCTAACCATGGCATTTTTAATTCCTCCATAAACATATCCATTTGTATCTCTTCTTGATTTTCATATTTCTCTGCTTTATACAGACTTTCATAGAATTTCTGAAATATTTCTAATATCTCTACAGGATCTCTTCTTACCTTCCTTGTTATAGGTTCCCTAAGCTTGGCGACACCCCTTTCTACTTTCTGTTACCTGAATCATTGTACTAAAAGTTTTTTGTTCTCTAGTTTTATTATCAAAAAACAGTTGCTTAACAGCAATCTTTCTAATCTTGTGTATGTTATTGAGGTAATCCCTTATTTTCTGCTTAGGATTCTGCAGTTGATCCTCTTTTTGTTCTGTGAGATTGCCCCTATTCTTCAATACTTTAACATTTGTCAGTCCCTCTAAATAATTACTCTTAACTGTAGCTCCCTTTCTTTTATTTTCACCCTATGTTTAAACTCAACCTTAATTTTATCTCACTCCCAAGATATATTTTCAGAAGTAATTTCTATCCTTCTGAATAGCTCCTGAATAATCCATTCCTTAAATTCCTCTCTTTTTAACAGATAGGTGAGAAAGCGCCAGTGTCTCATTTTTATTTCTTTACCCTGTGTTTTGATTTTAGTTAATATTGGCGCATGATCTGAAATGGCTATTGGGTGCATATCAAGACCTTCAATTAAATGGACATATTCCTGTGAAATATAAATTCTGTCTAGCCTAGCCCATATATATATCTTGGGGAATAATATGTAAATTCCCTCCAAACTCCAACTACTGAATTCACATCTTCCATGTCAAATAGTTTCATAAATTTCTTCAAAAATCTACTCTCCTTTGTTATACTTTCTCTTCTGGGCCCACAAGACACTTCTTCACTGCTTCAAATCAAATTCCAGTCCCCACCTATAAGTAATATTCCTTGGTGAAAACTATTTCTCCAAGAATTTTCTTAAGCTGCATATTAGCAGTTTAAGGTGGAATATAAATACATGCCAGTGTAATCCCCCCCTTGCCAGTAGCCCCTTAGCACTACAATCTGCCATTATCTTTTGTATCCTCTTCTATCACTTTTGGAGCTCCTCTTGCAATTAATATAAGTAGTACTTTTTTCCTTTGCCCCAGATATTCACCTGAAGAACCATCCTGAAAACCTTTCTTTATGAAATTCACATGTTCAGTTCTTTCCAATTGTTTCTCCTGTGACATAACTATTTGCATTCTGCATTTTTATTATAGTTCACTATTCTTTCTTTTTTGTATTTATCTGTGAGACTATTGACATTTAAAGACATCACAGAAAACATCATTGTATTAAAAAGTTGTTATTCCCACCTTTTATGTATAACACCTTTTTTAAATGTTTAGTTCCAGCTTTTGTGTTACATGCATACAGGTTGCACTTTTATATAGTTGTTTCTTATCATATCCATTTGAGCCTATGCTACATTTTACAAAACTTTTTGTTTTATTTAAAGCCCTCAAAAATAACAATACCCCCTAAAACCTGTTAATTTAATACTAACACACAAAACTATGCACATCTTCAAATATTGAAGTTTTATTTTATTTAGTTATTTAATTTTGATGACCGGGGAAGTCCACTGGGCCAAGAAGAGCCCATTTTCAGTGGAGGCCTGAGGAGAAAAGCTCCACAATAATTGCAAGTTACATTTCACATGCTACAAAAAGACATAGTCCATACAGCTAATTAAACATTTACAGATAAGCTCCATGAAATTTGCAATTGGCTTGTTACAATGTTACAAAAATGAAAGACATAATTCGATACAGAAATTTCAACATTTACATAAAGTGAATATTTTTGTTATAAACTCAGTTGTAGGTTTAACATTTCAAAATATATAGCTACTAGCAATTAGTAGGTTAAGAAAATATTATGCAAGGAGAGGGTAATAGTATATTTGAGATTGGAGAACTGGAGAATATAGTACAATAGCTATTAGAGAGAAAATTAGTTTTTGGTAGGGGAGGGATTGTTTTGGGTGGTATGAAGTAATAGTAGAGGTAGTTGGATGAGTCAGTGCAAGCTGGAATGAGGGGACTCATCTACTTATTTATTCATCAACATCATTTATTCCCTAATATGAACAAATGTCCCAAACTGACAGCCACACTCATAGACTTGAGTTAACCTAAAAGTAAGGTTATCCATGCAAAGACACATGTGCTTCTACCCAATGCTAATTGGCTTTGTCTTACCTTTATGGCTCTCCCAGCTGGGAAAACCTGTGAATGCTTTCAGAGAACATTATCTCCTAGCCAGTTTATCTTTTCACCCCCCCAGCCAATCACTCTTCACCAGACTGTAATCAATTTCTCTTTATCAGATTGTTTCCATGGAGACATGAGGGCCAGAATTGCTACTAAGCATACATTCATTTGTAAGAAAAAAGACTTATAATATTCAGTGTTTTTTTTAATTTACTTGCTTTCTCTTAAAAGTTGTTACTAAATGAATCTAAGATCCTTAACCCAGTCATTCCACAATGCAAGAATGAGAAAAAGCACATTATTTTTTTTTTGTCATGCTCTTCTAACCAGGCTTTTTTTTGCATTGCAGTGGCTACATTTCTTAAAAGTGAGCAAGAAGAAAGAGATAAGGGAGAAATAAGGGGAAAATGAACAGTATCACCTAATTACAGTCCCTATTACACTTAAAATATAACTGAGAAAACTTTACTTTATAGCATGCAAAGACAACCATACAGTACAAGAGTAGTACTAGTAATAAAAAAAATTCTTTACTTAAGGTAACTTTCTCCCATTTTTCCCCTCCCCAAAGCATTTTCTGAATAATGACATAAAGTAGGGCATATACGTTAGAGTCCCCCACAAGTCCAACAAATTCTGAAAAAAATCCAATATTTCCAGATTTCCTTGTTCTGTCATATTTCACAAATATAAGTATTACATTTTAATCCCAGATTAAGTTAGTGGTTTTATTACTATTTATCTCCATCTCCCAAATCCTTTCCAATGTATTCTTGATTCTTCTAGTCAACTATTGTGCTCCCTTCATTCTTTCCAACATTTTCCACTGAAACAGTGGAAAATGTTTCACAGGTACAGTCTCTCTCTGGTCTTTGTTACCAGAAGGACAACAAGCAGAGTATCTTTCTGTATCACAGCTCACTTTTTGCTGGACAAATGTTTGTATTTCCTCCTTAGCATGTACTTCATCCAAACATTATTTTGTCCCTCCTGGGAAGAATACCTTGAACACAGCTTGGCACAGCAGTTTGAATCTCACACCTGCATCTCAACATTCCCTGTATAGTGGAATGAATTTCTTCCTCTTCTGCCTGGTGCACAATAAGTAAAAATTCTCCACAACCACTTTTGCTGTCTCTCTCTTTTAGTATTTTGTCATTCTGCCACAGTTTTGTCAGAATCAACCCCTTCTGCTGGTAGAATTACATCTTTACTATTAAAGGTCTAGGTTGCTTTCTAATAGCCAGGTTTGGAGCATACACAGGATGTGCTCTTTCAACTAACAACTCCTGATGTGGAATACCAGTCCAGTTGCTTATTTGTGCTTTCATAAAATTAATGCAGTCTGTTCCTCCCAGCTTTTCTCTGGTATAGCTGAAAATCTCAGGTTTTCCCTACATGCTCTGTCCTTTAATTCTATTATTTTATGAAATATATCTTCGTGAGTAGTCTTATAATCGAACACAGAAAAAACAGCCAAGTTACGTCCAAACTGTTTAATAAAATTTCTGAATAAAAAATCAGACAGAGAAACAAAAAACTTTCGGATTACTCCTTCTTCAGTGTGATACAATTAAATTTAAACACTGTACTATTTAAATTTAAAACTAACATCACATGATAATCAACAGCAACCAGCATCATTATCAGATTAATTAAATCATTAGTGAGACATATACATATATTTTAAAAGGACATTTACATAATAAATATAGTCTTATATTTAAACATCATTTGTTGTCAATTTTTTATCATTTTTTTAAAACATAACTGCATCTTTTTCAAAATAGGTTTAAGTGAAACAGTAGAATTAATTAATGGGCTACTATCAGCTTATACCCTAACAATCCAATTATATTCTTTAGTTTCTAAATCATTGTTCCTGTCTCCCCCTCTTTGACTAGCATAATATATGTCAATAACCCTAAAAGAAAAAGTATGGGCCGGATTCACGAAGGCTTGCATGGAGTCTAAGAGTAGTGTAAGACTCCATGCAGCCTTCGCGATCCAGGAACAGCCCAAAGTCCGTGTAAGAGACAAGCTAAAATGGCTCTTACATGGAGTGGGCGTGGATAAGCTAATCACCTCACTTGCAGCCGAATAGCATGCAAATGAGGATGATTAGTGATCCATGAAGCCCAGAACAGCCCGTGTAAGAGCCGTTTTAGCTGCAGAAATGTACTCAGTTGACAACTGAGTACGTTTCTGCAAACCGCAATGGAGCCATGTCAGCTCCAAATAAAGGGTGCATATGTGTCAGGCAGCATGCCAATGGCCAAATATGTGGCCATTGGCAAGGTAACCTGATGCAAATATCTTAAAAATATAATTTTTTTCGGCGACGCCGCTGTTTAAACTCAGCGCAGCCCACAAGAAACGGGCTGCGCTGTATAAAACATAAAACCGAAGGTTTTAAACCCACAAATGTGGGTTTTATGCAATACATGGAATGTCAATGCAGGGACCAGCAGAGCAAAACCAACATGGCCACCGTGTAGTGGTTGCTAAGGGGGGAAGCTGAGTCTAAGAGATGTAACTAAGCATTAGTAGGCAATCTAATGCAAATGAGTGTTAGGATACTGAATTCCACTGTCACATAGCAAATGAGCACAGTCTGGGTAGTGTAAGAGTTACAGAAGGGGGAGGAACAGAGTAGGAGATAGGTGACATCACAGGGGGGAATGGTAGAAAGAAATGCAGTTCATTGGAGGTCAGAGTTACATGACAGATGTCAGACAGATATCATGGAAAGAGGTGTGCCACTAAATAAGCATGAGAAAGTCAAGAAATGGAAGGTGTACACTGTTGCCTACACCAAAATTTCTTGCTGGGTGTGTATGCGCACGTGTGCGCACCATGAAGCGCGAGTAAGGCAGTGTGCGTGCGTGTAAGGCAGACTGAGCATGTGGGAGCATGTTGGGAGATGTTTAACACTGTTTGCGCGGGTGTGCATGCGTTTTAATCCGAATAAGCAGATTCTGAACCGTGTAAGCATGTGTGCGCGTGTAAGCCACTGTGAGCGTGTTTCTGCTGGTTTGCACACGGCTCCTCCCTGAGGAAACAGAGAGGAAAAAGGAAGCAACAGATTTAGTAGGAAGCCAGCAGGGAATACTGCTGGAGCTAGCAGGTGAAAACAATTAGACACAGGCAATTACACAGGCAGAATAGTAGCCCAGCCCAGCACTTAAAACTCTGCAAACAGCAGTGCAGGATGTTTCTCTCAAGAGACACTGCAAGACAGGAGTTAAGTTATCAGAAGTGAAAACTGAAAAGCTGAACTCAGAGCAGAAATGTTAGGGGCTGCCATAGCTGTCATAATGAGACATAGGCGACTTGCTGAGGGTGATGACAATGCAGATGGTGCCAGACAACCCACAGTGAGGAGACGGAGAAGAGTGTACAGGCCCAGGGTCACCTACCACGGGTTACATGAGCTGGAGATAGTAGAGCGCTATAGAGTGGACAGAGACCTCCTGCAGCAAATAGTGGAGATGTGCAGGCCACGCCTCACACACAGAACCAACAGAGGGGAACCCTTCCCAGTGGAAACCAAGGTATGTGTTGGCCTAAGAATACTAGCAACAGGTACCTTCCAGAGACCAACTGGTGATATGATGGGGATATCACAGGCATCAGCCTCCAGGGTACTGCACCAGTTCCTGGATGCCATGTCAGCACATGTCGGTGATCATGTATATTTCCCCAATGCCCGTGAGGTATTGGCCAGCAATATGCGTCTCTTCCAGCAAATAGCGGAATACCCTGAGGTAGTGGGTGCAATAGACTGCACGCACATATGCATCAAAGCACCAGCCGGTGAGCGGGGTAGGGCATACATCAACCGCAAGGGCTTCCCCTCCATCAACTGCCAGGTCATGTGTGATGCCCAGGGCATAATAAAGAATGTGTGTGCTGGCTGTCCTGGGAGCTACCATGATTCCCACATCTGGCATTTGAAGCAGCTGTACCAGACATTTGCCAATGGGGACATCCCGCACGGACACCTAGTGGGGGATGCAGGTTATGCACTGGAGCCGTGGCTGATGACACCCATCAGAAACGCACACACACCTGAACAGGAACGCCATAATGAGGCACACGCACAAACACGTAATGTAATAGAGCATGTGTTTGGGCTGCTCAAGTCACGGTTCCGGTGTCTGTACACATCTGGTGGAGCCTTGCAGTACACACCAACTACATGTACCCAAATTGTCATGGTATGTGCTATGCTACATAATATGATCTTGCGAAAACACCTGCAGCAGGACCAGCATAGGGCCGGGCCAAACAGCCCCCCACCATTGCCAAGGCCATCACAGGCAGAGCGTGACTCGGAGGAGGAACAACCTGAGCCTGCCCCAGTAGGCAGAAGGAGGCATGCCCAGTATGCCCTGGCCTTGGCAAAGAGGCAACGCATAGCACATACACTGGCTCAGTAGGAACCCTGGGAATGATACCCTCTCTGACTCACTCATATAGTAACAGGGATGCCTAACATGACACAACCTGCTCTCAAACATGTACAGGGAAGTGTAATATGACATCCGACAGAGGCAGCCCTGCAGCACCACCTGAGGCATGAATGCTATGTGTTAAGTAATGTAACACCATGTACTATATGCACACCTGAGGACCCTGACTAACATCCTACCCTCACCAAGCATCATGCCACAACATGACAATGAGATGATCAAGTGCAATAATTGACTGAAGTATCGCCGTTAGTCAAAGGGGATCCAATGTGTGCCAGTCTGGGATGACATGCTGAGCATGACATGGTGCTCCACCTGCTAGGACTGGCATGCACCTATCAGTGCAGGCCATATGGATACTGGCAAAGGCTGTTGTTACCCACAGTGTGCCCTGAATAGGTAAGGCTCAAAACACAAACCTATCTCCATAGGTATCAGAAGGGATAAGAATAAGATAAGGGATAAGTCGAAACAGCAAGATGCATGCAGTCTAAACTCACCCAGTATGGAGAATGTTGATATCTGTGCTGTAACGGAAAACTGAGTCAAGGCTCACAACAGCACCCTAACACTACCAGGTTACACCTCATACTGTGCTGTACAGCCTCAAAACATGGAACAAGCTACAAAAGGAGGGTGACTAGCAAGAATTGTCAAGGATAACCACACCCCCATGTTGGTACCACAACAAAAAGCATGGACTAGCCATGGTCAAGTAACAGTGGCTAAAACTGCCCCCCAGTTTATAGCCTGCTACAGACTACTGTCCCAACACCAGGAACTACACCTGGCCTATGCTGGAATACATGAATATATCAAGTCCTCCAAACCACATTATATTGGGTGACTGAAAATACCCAGACATAGACTGGGAGCATTATACTAGCTCCAACAGTGTAGGACAAAAGTTCATAGAATTCATAAACCAAAAGGCCCAGGAACAACATACCACTCCCACAAGAGGGGTAAGCATACTGGATGTGATAATCAGCAACATGGGTACTGGATGGCAAGATGAGAAGTGTATTGCTCACTGGTAAAACCAGACCATAGAGTAATCACACTGGATATACAAATCCTGACCACAGTCCCTGGCCAGAAAACCACAGTGGAAAACATGTGTAATGCAATATTTGCACTCCTCCAAACTGATGTGGAATCCATTAAAGGTCCTGTGCAGGTGCAAAATATGGGCCACACCTCAGAACCTGTAATACAGCCATTCCATGAACACTGCCAGGAATGCTTGGATTATGCAATCCTAAATTAAAACAAGACACAATGCCATACACGCAGGAATCTGGCATGGTGGACACCAGCCTTAACGAAACCATGCAAGAGAATGAGGAAGCTACTACATGATAGAGCAAACATAAACAATGAAGTAATCACTGATCACTAGTATGGCAATAAAATCTGTCCACACATACAATCCACTAAGGCCAGCCACAACAAGTTGAATCTGTGAATCCTTAGGCAATGTTACACCTGCCCCAAGTACACAGACAACCCCCAACTCCACCCAAGAAATACAAATATATGTGAGAGATGCAACCATCAATCCAAACTGGAGGCTGAGCTCCCGCAACTCAGTACTCCCAAAACTAGTCAGGAGGAGAAGGTAACCACACACACCACAAACACAGTCCCACATAGACCTATCACAACTGCAAACCAAACACATAAACACAGAAAAACATTCCCGGAGGCACAAATTACAAACACAGCACACCAACAGAGGCCTCTAAAGCAGACACCCAATCAAACAACCTCCAAACATAGCACATGCAACACATAGTACACAAAGCTGGTGTGCCAAACAGTCACAGGCCAGAAGGAGAAACAACATGCCTGATACAGTTGTAATAGGTGTCTCCATAGTCAGACACACTGCTGTCCCGCACACCAGACTGAACAAGGGAAAGGGTACAGTAAGCTGCCTGTAGGCTGCCACAATATGCCACATAACAAAAGTATGCAGGTCACTCCAAAGCAAGTAGAAATATGATGCAGTCATAGTCCATGCTGGTGTGAATGACCTGAGATGTACCTCCCTAGACTACATGAAAAGAGACATGGATGAGCTCTCTGATTATGTAGTCCAGGCCGGTATGACACTCACCGTTTGCAGCATCCTACCCTTACCAAGAATAATGCCACAATACAAACACGGAATGATCAGTCATAGCAAGTGGCACACTTACTGGTGTCATTCCAAGGGGATCCAATGTCTGTCTGTTTGGGATGTCATGCTTGACAAGCCACGCAGCTATTCTTGGGATGGCTTGCACCTGTTACCCCTGGGCGTCTGGATATTGGATAAGGCCTTTGCCACCTCCATAGAGCCTTTTGTAGGCAAGGCTGAAAAGACTGACCCACCACCCTAGAAAACATAAGTGGAAAGAAACATAAGGGTAATGCTGACCAAAGCCAGATGTGTAAACCCCAATATGCATGCTCCCAAGGCCATCCCCAGTATGGAGAACATCGATGTCTGTGCAGTGACAGAAACCTGCTGCAAGCCTCCTGACAGCACACCAGCACTACCAGGTTATACCACATATCATGTGTCATGGCCCCAAAACATGGAACAAAACATAAAAGGAGGGTGAGTATCCATATTCAGCACAGACACCCATACGTCCAGGTAACTGACAATGCACAAGGCATTGGAGTCCACCCATGTGCAACTAACTGTAGGCAAGACTGCTGTACAGTCTGTAGCATGCTACAGACCACACTCTCACACACAGGAACCCCACCCAGCCATCCTAAAGACACTGGACAGTATGAATTTCCCACCAAATACCAAACAAGGTACCACAAATTACCACATAGGTGGTAAACCATTATGTATGGAAGGAGTAACCAGACACCTAGGGACACAAGTGGACAGTAACCTGTTATGTGACACCCACATTGCCAATGTGGCTAGGAAGACTGTCTACATTTGACACCATATCAGGAAAGGATTCACATCTACGTCAACAGAGGTCATTGTGCCCCTATACTGTTCTCTTATGACACCCATAATCTAGTACAATGCCTCATATGGGATGTACCTTACTTGACACCTGCAGCAGTTAGAAAGACCTCAAAGGTACCTCACCAAGAGGATAAAGGGTCTCAAATATATGTCATATGCTGCCTGGCTGTAGACACCCCAGCTGAATGCAGTCACATACTGCCTACACAGAGGCATTGCATGCCTGTTGTAGAAGGCCATGCCCAACACAGGAGTAATGGACATGCTCCACCCCAGAAAACTCAAAGCCATCGGAGCTGTGAGAGTGAGAGATGTCAACCTCAACAAATAATGAAATAGGATGTGCTGGTGGGACAGATACATAATCCAGAGGCTCCCACACCCTGGACCAGAATCCCACTCCATGTTAGGCAGAGCCCCTCACTGACACTCTTCAACAGGAATCTTGCCAAGTGGATGGATGATTGTAGAGTTACACTGGGGTCTTCACTGTGTCATGTCCAGACAGAGGCACAGCAAAGCAAATCATAAATGGCCATAATATTCACATAGCAAGGGGTGGCAAAAGCCACACACACTCTGGCTAGGCTAACAAATGCCCTAGGGTGGATAGCCTAGTATGAACCTATGAACCTATGAATATACAAATTGTACAGGACACTAAGGATAATCCCAAGGCTTTCACAACTGATGGTAGGAACCATGTTGGGAATTCACAGATATGCTCTGAATCACACAAATATCACAAACACACACACATATTGCCAACATACATCCTGACAGGTGCAGTGCAAACCCCCCCCCCCCATGCAGAATATCTATCGCAGCAGACTGCTGGCCCCCTGACATTGCAGATGCTGAGGTAACAGCCAGCATCTACAAAGCAACACACACAGCAGCAATGGTATGAGATGGTGTCCTGGGCTTAGTACAACATGGACTCCAAGATGAATGGAATGCCAAATCACACTACTGCTCAATGTCAGCCTTACCACAGAATATGTACCCAAAGAGCAGTGTACAACAACAGTGGTCCTTCTCAACAAAGGTGTTGCCTGAATGGATACTGAAAACTACTACCCCAGAATCCTGAGAAGCTTGGTCTGCACAGCTATGGAAAGGATCAGCATGTACCACAGACATAAAGATATTGGGGACCTACTGACACCAGACCCTACCCAGTGTGGCTTTCTTAAGTGCAGATCCTGCCCCTAAACATGTTTGACTCAATTGAAACAGTCATTAAGGTCATTGATGAGGGCAATGTGGTCCACACAGCGTAGCTGGACCTTGCAAAGGCTTCTATACAATACCCTATGTGTTCATTATAGATAAGCTCACCAGCTTAAATATAAACCCCTATGTCAGTAGAGGGGTTGCAAACCAGACCAAGGACAAAACAGACATGGTCAGACATGCTGCAGCCATGTCAGACTACAAACCAGATATAACTGGCATCCCACAAGCTTGGCCCTGGGATCTCCCTCATCTGGTATATATGTCCCATAGGTACAGGCAAACATGGAAGGACTGTGTCTGAACATGTTTGCAGAGGACTACAAACTGCTCACCACATATGATCCACCAGCTGACACAAGCATCTCACAAAAGGGCCACATAGAAACAGACAACTGGTGCCATAGCCATGTCAGCAAGCTAATTGCAGAAAAGTGTATAGTCAACCCCCGTGGATATACAGTAAGTGCCCACCAATTACCACATAGGTGTTAACCCATTATGTAGTTAACATGTAATGAGAGACCTGGGGACACAAGGTGATAGATATCCTGCATTGGACAAACATGTGCTGTAGTGTTTACAGAAACATACCATATACCCACCTAATCATGAAGGTTGTCAGATCTAGATAAGGGGAGGTCATTGTGGCTCTGCAGTCATCCTTCATCAGCAGTACAATTGACTACAATAGCCCCTGTGGGATTTACCTCAGCAGACACCTCCATCAACCGTAAAGTCCCCAACAGTACCTCACCAGGAGTATCAAACAGCTTGCAGAGATGCCATGTGTTGCCTGTGTTGCTGGTATCAATAAACATGCTGCACCTTGTACAATCTGAATGGCAGTGAGCTATGCACATGAGAGACCTGAACCCCAGCACTGACTTACATAGGACAAGCTGTACTGCATGATCCATAACACAGAAGCCACCCCCACCCATGAGTGAACTCCCAGTACAGGCTACCCATAGAGTCACTTATCAATCTTCCCCAATAGTAATCTTGATGAGTGGATGGGAGATGGTAGCTTTATCCTGGGTATCACTGTCATGTCACAGGTAGACAGAGGCACAGTATACTAACCATGACATATGTCATGGCAAACTCCACTTACAATGTGTGTTGAAGGACAAACACACTCTCCAACTAGCATTAGACATGGACTAGGGCACATCGCTAGTGTTTGCAAATGTACACCTATGTTGTGGAATACACTACCAATGTTGGACAAGCCTGGTTTAAGTAGTTCATATCTGAACAAAATGCAACATGGTCAGATGTACACAACTGGCCCCTAACCAGGCTGTTGTGCTCACTATCGAAATGTAAAGCAGTGATAGCACTAAAGCCCAGGATACTGTCCACCACAGTCAAAGTACTACCAGTACACTATACAGTACTACAGTGTTAGGTCAGCGTGAAAGGATGTTGACAACTGTATGCAAAGTATCCCATGCAAACACTGCAGGCACAGTATAATCCTGTTGTGTTCACACACAAAGCAGTTGTACAGTAACTACACAACATGACACACAACACACAACCATAAACGGGTGATATTTGTTGAAGTTCACACTCATCCACAAATGTGGTGGGCTGCAGAGTCCAACATATGGAATGCTCACACTGGGCATGCTCACACACTTTGATAAATGAGACATAAGTCAGACAACATGCCATGGGAAGGCTGAACTGGGCATGCTCACACACTTAGGCCAAATCTCAGTTTAGCAGTTGGACACACATATCTGGTATTTTTACGTGTTATTCCAGGAACCAACCACATTACAGCAGTCTGCCCAGTGCACACAGTTAAATGACTACAGAGACATACGTGATATAGTGGATCCCTCCCATATACAAACATCTTCCACAGATGCACAAGTTGTTCATACAAACAGGGAATGCTATGGCAATAAAGATGTGCAAACAGTCTATCAGCAACAAATAATGTGCATTTGACAATTAAACATATGGGTGTAGAGGTCAACACTAGGCTGTTTGCCCTAGGGAATGACAGCTTAGCCAGAGTGTGCTTGGTGTCTGCCTCCCCACAGGATGCACATTCCCCTTTCTAAACACCGATGATTTCAGCACCCTATAAGTACAGCAGGAGAAAAGAAATTTCCCAATAATGCGAATAGCTCGCTCCGCTAATGCATCCGTCACAAGTGTCATAACATAGTTAGGTAGGGATTTGAATCTTGCAAATGCTCAGTGTTTGTGTGAGTGAGTGGGGTTGGTGTGTGTGTAAGTCTGTGGGAGAGAAATGTCCCTTTTAGCAACTAGGAAAACACACTACAGGATGCACATTCCCCTTTCTAAACACCGATGATGTCAGCACTCTATAAGTATAGCAGGAGAAAGGAAACCACCCAATAATGCGAATAGCGCACTCCGCTAATGTGTCTGTCACAAGTGTCATAACATAGTTAAGTAGGGGTTTGAATCCTGCAAATGCTCACTGCGTGTGTGTGAGCTGGATTAGTCTGTGGGAGAAAAATGACCCTTTTGGCAACTGGGAAAACACACTACAGGATGCACATTTCCCTTTCTAAACACTGATGATGTCAGCACCCTATAAGTACAGCAAGAGAAGGACAACCTCCTAGTGATGTGAATAGCACACTCTGCTAATATGTCCGTCTCGGGTGTCATAACATAGTCCAATAGGGTTTAAATCCTGCAAATGGCAAGTGTGTGTTTTTGGCTGAGGGGGGTTAGTGTGTGTGAGGACAATGTCCCTTTTGGCAACTAGGTGAAGAGACTACAGGATGCACATTTCCCTTTCTAAACACTGATGATGTCAGCACCCTATAAGTACAGCAAGAGAAGACAAAATTCCCACTAATGCAAATAGCGCACTCTGCTAATGCATCCATCTCAAGTGTCATAATATAGTTAGGTAGGGGTTTGAATCCTGCAAGTGTGTGTGTTTGGCTGATGGGGGGTAGTGTGTGTGATGGAAATGTCCATTTTGGCAACTAGGTGAACATACTACAGGATGCACATTTCCCTGTCTAAACACTGATGATGTCAGCACCCTATAAGTACAGCAAGAGAAGGGAAACCTCCCAGTAATGTGAATAGTACACTCTGCTAATGTGTCTGTCTCGAGTGTCATAATATAGTTAGGTAGGGGTTTGAATCCTGCAATTGTGTGTATTTGGCTGAGGGGGGGTGGGGTTAGTGTGTGAGGGAAATGTCCCTTTTGGCAACTAGGAGAACAGACTACAGGATGCACATTTCCCTTTCTAAACATTGATGATGACAGCACCCTATAAGTACAGCAAGAGAAGCGAAACTTCCCAGTAATGTGAATAGTGTGTGAGGGAAATGTCCCTTTTGGCAACTAGGAGAACAGACTACAGGATGCACATTTCCCTTTCTAAACACTGATGATGTCAGCACCCTATAAGTACAGCAAGAGAAGAGAAGCTTCCCAGTAATATGAATAGCACACTCTACTAATGTGTCCATCTCGAGTGTCGCCAGATAGAGGTTTGAATCCTGCCATTGGCAAGTGTGTGTTTTTGGCTGAGGGGGGCTAGTGTGTGTGAGGACAGTGTCCCTTTTGGCAACTAGGTGAACAGACTACAGGATGCACATTTCCCTTTCTAAACACTGATGATGTCAGCACCCTATAAGTACAGCAAGAGAAGAAAAACCTCCCAGTAATGCAAATAGCACACTCTGCTAATGTGTCCGTTTTGAGTAACATAGCATAGTCAGATAGGGGTTTGAACCTTGCAAAATAGCGACGGTGTGTTTTTGGCTGAGGGGGGTTAGTGTGTGTGAGGACAATGTCCCTTTTGGCAACTAGGTGAACAGACTACAGGATGCACATTTCCCTTTCTAAACACTGATGATGTCAGCACCCTATAAGTACAGCAAGAGAAAGAAAACCTCCCAGTAATGCGAATAGTGCACTCTGCTAATGTGTCTATCTCAAGTGTCATAATATAGTTAGGTAGGGGTTTGAATCCTGCAATTGTGTGTGTTTGGCTGAGGGGGGCTTAGTGTGTGAAGGAAATGTCCCTTTTGGCAACTAGGAGAACAGACTACAGGATGCACATTTTCCTTTCTAAACACTGATGATGTCAGCACCCTATAAGTATAGCAAGAGAAGGGAAACTTCCCAGTAATGTGAATAGCACACTCTGCTAATGTGTCCGTCTCGAGTGTTGTCAGATAGGGATTTGAATCCTGCAATTAGCAAGTGTGTGTTTTTGGCTGAGGGGGGGTTAGTGTATGTGAGGAAAATGTCCCTTTTGGCAACTAGGTGAACAGACTACAGGATGCACATTCCCCTTTCTAAACACTGTTCAGCTGAAGGCTATGGCTCTGGCACAAGTTGTCTGTTTCTATGATGCCCTTTTGGAAGATGCTTGTGTCAGCTGGAGAGTCGATTGTGGTGGCCAGTTCACAGTCATCTGCATATTTCGTCAGCCACAGTCCGTCCGTGTTGGCCTGTACCTCCAATAAATATATACCAAACAAGAGAGGTCCCAGGACTGAGCCTTGTGGGACACAACTCGTAAATGGTTTGGAGTCTGGCATGGCTCCAGCAATTCTAACCATGTGGGTTCTGTCCTTGAGCCACTGTGCAATCCATCTAGTGAAATAGGGGCTTATATTTAAGCTGGTGAGCTTCTCTAGAATGCCCAAGTGGGGTATTGTTGTGAAGGCTTTTGCGAGGTCCAGGTAGGCTGTGTGAACCACCTTCCCCTCATCAATGGCCTTGGTGACTGTTTCAAAGAAATCAACCAGGTTAAACCTGGTAGTGCTGGTGTGCTCTCAGTAGCCCTGAACCAGGCATCTGTTACTGCACAGATATCGATGTTCTCCATGCCAAGGAGTGTTTTGGGTGCATGCATCTGGAGGTTTAGACTTCTGGCGTTGGGTAGCATTACTCTTAGTTTCTTATCCCTTGTGATACCTATGAAGGTGGGATTGTCATTTGAGCCTTGCCTAATTTAGGCACTATGGGGGTAGCAAGAGCCTTTGCCAATATCTGAAAGCCCAGGGGTGACAGGTGCAGGCCGTCCCTAGCGAAGCAGGTAGTTCAACAGAAGATGAATATGTGAAGGTGTAGTGCCTGTGATTAGTTAGCAGTAGCATATATGACTGCTCACATGGACACATGCCAGGTAAGTCATATGCACGTTGTCACAGGCAATGTACATGTGAACAGGACAAACAGTGACATCCTGTCAAGTGGGACATGGGCATACATATAGTAAGCTATGCAGATGGCACTAGGAGTCCACAGAAGCTCTATAACTATGCATTGCAGGTGTGATCAGTATTCCAGGGTAATTGCAAGCAAACATGCATGCAAACAAAGCTACAGTAAACAGGGCTGCATGTAGTCCATTGTACAACAAACAAGCTGTACCAGTTCCAGTAGGTAACACTGCAAATATGCAGGCACTATGCACATGTACATGGAAATACACTGGTCAGATGGCTAGGGTCCAGTCTCAGTGCACACAAGTGTACAGACCATGTACTGTCAGGATGTACAATAACTGGATGGAAACCCATGTGCTCATACCTGCAGTAATACACATGTCAAATAACAGACACTGAGCCTTCACTCAGTGGTTCCATACTTAGTAGGATGTATGCTACCTGGCCTGCCACCACAGTATCCCTGACATATATGGGGACTCTCCCTCCTGTGACAGTTAGTTTTGTGTGTTGGGGCTGTCTAGCATGGTATGAGATGTGAGCATGCAGTGCTAGGGTGCTCCTGTGTGTCCTGTACAAGTCGTGTGGTACTGCACACATATCAACATCCTCAAACATCAGCATTGCAGAGTCCAGTGTGGGCAACATGCCACTTGCAATTTACATGTCCATCATTGAGTTTTACTACATTCATTACCTTATCCCCTGTGCTACCTATGTATGTAGCCTTCTGTTGACATCATTACCACCAGTATGCCAACATGTGCAGATGATACACTATGGTACTTACCATGGGTGTAGACAACAGGACATGACAATCACACACTTACTGCATCAGGCATGCTGTGATATACCCACAATTAATTCAGCACACAGTACTGTTAACAACATGATACTATTACTACACATCTATGTGGTCACTCGGTGCATCAGCAACATGTTAACCTGTACCTGCACAGTTGATATAGATTGCAGGAGGTGGCACAGTTTCATCATATGCACAGGGTGTGAACTTGGTATGCCTGAGTCAGCCACCGATACCACCAATTGACATGTATGTGTATGTGTGTTGGTGAGGGACAGCAGTAGAAGGTGGGGCAATGTTAATGCAGTGTGTGCGTGTATGTGGTAGCCCTAGGTGTTGTCAATTCGCATGTGTGTATGGATGCACACAGTTCCACCTCATGGCTGCCATATACTGGTGTTTGTGGACAGCCACAGACTGTACCTGCCAGGTCATACAGATCAGTGTCTCTGGCCACGGACACGGTACCTGTGCATTGCAGGGGTGCTACGGACCGTATCCAGTACCAACCCAGACTGGGTACTGTCATCAGAAGCAGGTGTTTGTTGACTGGACACAGATCCCTGTCGGACCCGGCCAGAGCCACGTGCACGTGGTCTCCTGGGGCGGTCTGATGACAGCACAGACCCAGCATTGCTGGGGCTGCTGCTGGCACTACAGGGGCGGCCGCAGCCCTGTTGTCATCTGCGATGACTGCCAGCTGCTGCTGTTGCTGGCATACGGCCACGCCGATGCCTCAACTGCCCACCATCGCCCTGGCTCATGGACATGTAGTTGTGGAACCGGTCTAATATGTCCCCACAATGTCTGTCTATGACATCGGTGAAATCACGGATGGCAGCCTCAAGATCACGCATACTGTCAGTCATGGCTGTGCGACATGCTGTCAGCTCCCTCAGACCCTGTATGGTGTACTGTTCCATATGTGACTGTGCCTGCATGACAGCCCAAAACATAGCTGAGGTTGTAAGACCTCTGTGGGCACGTCTGACAGGGGCAGTATGCCTACAGATGCTCCCATGAGAACCCCTGGACATCTGTCTGTGTGGTACCATCTCTGGGCCATGCCCATGGCTGCTGTGTGGGGAGGCATGTGCCACAGATACCACATTACCCTGGTCAATGCCCACTGTATGCTGTCCATCACCTAGGGACATTGGTGACAAAGGGTGTATTGGCAGGATAACTGTGCGCATTGATGGGGTCGACAGCTGTGTACTGTCAATTGGCTGACCAATGGTGGACCCTGGCATACTTTCCTGTGCCATTACACCGATGTCATCATTATCAGTACCCACGGCACCTGATTCAGGTTCCCTGCTACATGACACCAGAGCAGCAACAGAACCTGTGGGAGGGAAACAGGAAACACAGTTTACAATATCTACACATTACCAGTGATGCACACATGCACACATGCACAGGTGCACACATGCACACATGCACAGGTGCACACATGCACACATGCACACATGCACAGGTGCACACATGCACACATGCATACATGCACACATGCACACGTGCACAGGTGCACACATACACACATGCACAGGTGCACACATGCACACATGCACACGTGCACAGGTGCACAGGTGCACACATGCACACATGCACAGGTGCACACATGCACACATGCACACATACACACATGCACACATGCACGGGCGCACAGGTGCACACATGCACACATGCACACGTGCACATGTGCACACATGCACACATGCAAACATGCACACGTGCACACATGCACAGGTGCACACATGCACACATGCACACAGTTTCACACAATTGTACAGTACTCAGTATGCGTGATATCGACACACAGAGACACACCTACATGCATACAAAGAGCACTACTAAGTGACCCAAATAGTACTATTACTATCAACACTATTAGAGGAATTGTTAATACACACTCACCAGCATGGATAGGCTGCATTGCTGTTATACCAGAGGGTCCTGCAGATGTGAAGAAACTAATGTCAGTGGGCACAACTGTGCCATTGTTACTGAGTATGATACAGGTAAGTAGTACAACAGTCGCCTTTCACAGGTCAGCTGCTAATATTGAGGATATCACACTTGCACATTAAATACTATGGTGACAGCTACAAACCAAGGACACACCTCACACATGCATTAACTACCAGTGTACACAACAGTCAACTATACATATGGCATATTACCTGCACGTTCACTGTCTTGCTGCTGCGTGGCTCCAGCCTCCATCATAATGCATGTCTGCTGCTGTTGTTGTTGCTGGCGGACTGGGGCCACTACACTCATGAGTAGTCCCTCCAGTCTGGTGAGTGGGGGATGTGTAGCCACCCCACCACCTGTGGTGACCTGTTGCCTGTGGATATCCCACGCACGCTGACGGACATGTCTGATTAAATCACTGCAGTGATGTCGTACCTGCTCATATGTCCTATTATGCGTGCCTATGTCATTTATCCGACAGGCAAGGTCTTGCCACAGTGCAGGCCTCTCCTGCAGATTCTGGCTGGTGCGGGAAAAGAGTATTGCATAATCCCGCACCAGGCTCTGGTGTATCTCCTCATCCTCTGCTGTGGAGTAAGTGGGATTCCACGGGTGGGCCATGTACCTGAGAAAGAAAAAAACCTGATATCAGCAATATATGTCAGCAGAATCTGGCACACATACTACACATGCTACTCGACTGTTATGATACAACATATCTCACATATGTAGCATCTGTCTGTCTATTGGTGGATACACATGTAAATGGCCAGGTATCAGTGCTCAGCCAGCAACTGTGCAACAGTACCTGGCACACTCCATATGACATACTACCAAACCCCAGCAGTCAGAACACTGATTCAGGTCAAGAGCACCTCCTCACTCTGGGGTTTGTATCTAGGTACTGTATGGCCTACATCATCAACTACTGTGAGCTGACCACACACTGATTGCCCTGGATATACATATCCCACCTCCACCACCAGCACAAACGACTATAGTGCATAACATTACAGATGCAAACTTTACACTTTGTAACAGTGACATGGTATCCTTTCAGCCCACTGGGCCAGTGGCAGATACAACCCACAATGCTGACCCCTACACAATTGCTTTCTACAAACATCTCTGAGAATGCATGGATCATGCAATCCCATATATGACCAAGACACTCTCCACAAAGGGACAGCATCCTGTCTGGTGGACCCCAGCCATAGACAGATTGTATTACAGAAGATGGAAGCTACTGCAAGACAGAGCATAATTCCATAAAGGGAGGGCATGTCTGAGCAGCACTAGTAAGGATCTATTTTGCATCATACAAACATCCATGGGCAACTCTGAGAGGGAAATCAAGAGGGACACTACAGATAACCAGAAGGCCTTCTTCAGTTATGTTAGCAACCTGGTCAGGATCCATCCTCTATGCCCATAGTTAGTACACAACAACACATATTTCACTGACACCACAGATATTGACAACATTGTGGCAGACAGGTTCAGTGCAGGTGTCACCCCACCCTCCCCCCCAAAATAAGACATAGTTATCCCAGCTGACTGTAACCTCCCTGTCATCACAGATGTCCAGGTGAGAGCCACCCTCCGGACAGCAGAATACACAACATGAATGGGACCTGATGGTATCCCCAGTTGCATGCTACATAAACTCTGACAGGAGCTAAACACACATATAGAAGTGCTATGTAACACTAGCCTGACTACAGGATATGTACCTGTACACTGGCATACAGCAGCAGTGGTTCCATTCCACGAAGGAGGCACCTCAACATACCAATACAATACAACACAACACAATACATTATGTTACAATACAATACTATACAATATGCTATTGCCCCTGGGACTACAGCAGCATACTGTTCTGCTACCCTGACCATTGTGACACATGTGGTGTGATGGTACCTGCTGCTGTCACACAGTTACACAGGGTGACTCATATGGCATATTACCTATCTGACTATCATTCAGCAGGGGTATGTGTGACATGTACTCATGGGGAGTCTTGCTTCTTAACACTGTGTGGTTTATTGCAGGGTATGTCTTATCTGTGGGTAGGAACTTTTACCTCCACATGTGCACTCTGTTGCAGTGGCACGGACAACACACAGCAGACATTTAGGTTGTGGATGGTGTGAGGTGTTACTATAGTTGTTGGACATCTGTCATGGGTGTGACTTACATACGTAAATCCGGGAGTGGTAACATCTATGTGGGTAGTATATGTGTACTCTGTGGTGTTGTCAGTCACTGTGCATTGGTAATGTGTTTGAGTGCATTGTCACAGTGTTGTACATGTCACTGTGTCCTTCTCCATATCTGTAGCTGTCATGTGAGGTCCATACCATGGCATCCATTATGTGGTGTGGAGGGGTACACTGACCTACATGTCCATAGCTGACACACCATGTCCACTGACACATACCATGTGCAGGTATTCCAGGCATAGCGTGCCACTGTGAATATCATTGGGGCCACTATTGTACACATTTATGACCCTGTTCACCCCTGACACATGCAGTGGTGGGCAGCCAATCACATATCTGGTGGTTACTGGTGTAGGTGATTTGGAATGTGGTATGGTACTCCAGTTTTGACACTGGTGTTCACTCCATGCCTTTGTCACCAGGCACCTGTTGCAATACATCTGTACGCATGTGCCTCACTCAGAATTTATATACATCTCTCTCTCTCTCTTTATATATATATATATATATATATATATATATATATATATATATATATATATATATATATATATATATATATATGTATATATATATATATATATATATATATATATATATATATATATATATATATATATATATATTGATGTACATATATTGCTATAGATGTGGAGGGGACACACACAGAGGGGGTGTGAGTGACAGAGGGGGTGGGACAGGCTGTGTTGCACGTCGTCATATACAGTCATACCTGTAGATAGTCAGGTCAGTCTGAATATGTATATGTATCTACATATATCTATATCTGTATATGTGCATTACATAAATATGTTTGTACAATATTCTATCTACATCTGTCTATGTATTCCTACATCTCTCTCTCTATGTATGTATACATATATGCATATCATATATATATATATATATATATATATATATATATATATCTATATATATATATATCTATATATATATATATATATATATATATATATATATACATACATATGTTGACATACATACGTATCCATATGTTAGGCAGGTATATCAACATGTTTGTCTACCATACTGTATACACACACTAACATACTGCTAAACATACATAACTGTGAAACCTACTTTGTACATGGCACTACAACCTGCAATCAACCAACATTGATATGTGCACATAGATGCTCTCACATACAAATGTATGTACAGCCTTCACTGATAGTTGCTGTATGTCCCCTGCCCTTTACACATCTTCATATACATATGGATACAGACCAATGACACATAATGGAGGGTTCACAGTATGTAGACCTTTATAGTATTACTTTACATTACCTGTGTTTGTCACAGCTGCTTGTGTTGCCATCTGGTTCTCTGTCCTGCTGCTCCACTTCCCAGTTGTCAGCTTTCAGGTGGCTGTTGCTGAACAATGTGTTTGTGTCAGCTTAATTGCAATTTTCTCTGTCTCTGTCTCTCTCTCTCTCTCTCTGTCTGTCTGTCTCTCCCGTCCTTCTCAGGGTGCAATGAAAGTATTGCATGTGTGGACTGGGAGTACAGCATACTTTTGTAGGTATCTGCATATGCCCATGTGATGGCCTCTGCACCAGTTGTTAGCCAGCATTTGCTAATTGCATGCAGCCAGTTGTGTACTGATTGCAGTTCTCACTGTGATTTCAGAACAGTGCTATAAAAAGGTATGTGAGATAGGCGTAGCCCTTTCAGATTTTTAAGGGCAGGGGCCATGCTGTTATGCTGTGGACAATGTTCTGTGAGTGTAAAAGTTGGTATCTCTCTCATATTTGCAGGTGTGTTCTAGATTAACATTCCTCCATTCATTTATCCTGTTTCCTGTACTAACTGTGTATATACACTGACACCTACAACTACTACTACTGTTAATGTGTGTGTGTGTGCTTTCCTTTCACTTTTGCTTGCACTTTGTTGCTAAGGCTTCAATAGTTGCCCTTTACAGTCACTACTTGTATGCCTGCTAGGTGTCCTGCCTGTAGTGTGCTGCTGTAGCTTTCCTATTTTCCATGTACATTCACACCTTGGAATGCTTGCTATATCTGCTAGGGTGTTACAGCATGCAGTGTGGTCTGGCCATGGTGTGGGCCTTGACATCTATTAGGGTATTTGAGTATGCTGCTGAGCAGGCCCCAGAGACTTTCAGTTTCATCTGTTATGTGCCTCATGGAATGGTACATATCAGTGGGGTACACCCATTAAAATGTCTGGTATGCTGCAGTTGTGACTGTGGGTTAGCATGAGCATATGTATTACTACACTTTTTCTGCCATGCAAGTGATGAATACTTTCAGGACTCCATAGTTACCATTGCATGTGTTACACCTTTCTGCCTACTGTTTGTACATTTCACATGGAGTCTGTGGGGCATCCCTGTAAGTCATTCACTGTTGCTATGTCTAGGCTCTTAACTATTCAAATATGGTGGTGTCAGACCCGTCATGTGTACAGATATTTGCAGGTTGTCCACATTTCTGCCTCATATTTTGGTCAATATCTCATGCACACCTTTTTCTGGCAAATCACTCTGGGCTCAAGTCAGAATATGGTGACAACCATTCAAGTTTCAGACTGCATACCCTTCCAAACATCCCACAAAGGGCAGACCCTGTTACTCTCTGAACTGTCTGCATTTGTTGTAACATTATTTGTAATGTGTCCCTGGTTTTGGGCCTTTGCTCCACATATTTTATTACTTGGTCCAGATGTGTTCCTGTAAGAGGTTGTGGGGTATGGGCAGTGATTATCCTGCTGTGAGTATGTGTGTGGCTTGCAAGGTGCTATAGTGACATTATTACCTACTAGCTTCCAACTAGCATGTCTGTTTCTGTTCACACACTACTATTATGGAAATCCTCTAGTTTTGATAGTAATTCTAAATGGCATGCTTTGTGTACTACACATCTGTATTCCCTTTACATTCATTCCTACTATTACATGATATATTTATTTTAGCACAATGTTCTTGTATAAGAGTCATGGCTTAGTGGTAAGTCATGCAGACTACTGTTTCCAAGGTCCTGTGTTCAGGACTCACAGTGGGATTTTATTTTGCTTTTGAACTGAGTACAGGACCTGTCAATCAAAGTGACTAAGGCACTTTTAAGCAGTTGTAACTGGGTTAGCGCTGGTTTGCGCGGAGCTCACGCATGCGCACTGGTGGTTAGCTCCGCGCACACCCGCTTACAACCGCTTAAATGTGCTTACTCTTGCGCACACCCGTGCTATTTTCTTTGAAAGAAAAGAAAATGGGGAGACAGGAAAGTGGTGAAAAAGGGGTCACAAAGAGGGTAAAACAGTAGGGAAACAAGCTTGGGATGTACAGGAGGGATGTAGGTAAGGCCCATATCTGCCCATTTCTTCATCAGCAACAGCTGTGCATATGTATGTAATTTGGTGTGACATTTGAAACCTTCCACCCCTGAGAGAGGTGTCAGGACAACAATAATACTTGTTGTACAGCCAATTGTAATTGATAGGTTCCATGTCCAGCAGACATGTGTGCGGAATGGGCAGCTATGTATGGGGTGTAATTTTTTGTGGGTACAGTGTGCCCTTTATTTATTTATTTATTTTTTTTCAGGTGAGAGTGGTATGTCAGGTGAAGGAAGTCGGTACAGCTGGGGAGGTAGGTTGGGTAGGTAAACAGACAAGACAAACAAGACGCATACAGGGGCGGTGTATGACATGTGTGAGGAGGGTTACACAATTGACGGGGATGGAGGTTTGGATATCCAGAGCCCATGAGCCCACAGATGGCAACAGTGGAACTGATATCCCCACCCATAGGCAGTTGCCACTGTTCCTTCACTGCCCAGGACGGGGCTGTGCTGGGGGCTGTGTAGGCGGGGCAACAGGCATGCCCGTTAGTTGTGCCACCTGTGCCTCGAGCTGGCGTAGGGGCTCGAGAACAGAGTCCCGAATCTCCCTACACACCACAGTCCAGATGCTACGGAGGGTGAGTGGTGGTTCTCCTCCAGCCACACTTGCAGAGGGGGGGTGAGCCCCATCCCCTGCAGCGCTTCCACCCGCAGGTGGCACAGGGCCACCGGAGGAGGGTCCGGACTCGGCACTAGTGCCAGGTGCACTCGCCAGCTGAGGTGGGAGAGGTGGGTCCGCTGGAACCCGCCTTCCCTGTCGTCCCATGTTTTGCATTATGTCATGACAGTTTGGGTTTGTGACATATAATACCATTCACAATTAGTTGTAACAGCATGCATTAGTATTCCCATTAACCAAACACCCAGATATTCACACCATTGAACAGCGTGCATAACACATGCATAATTTGAACAGAAATACACAGTCCAACAACATGCAGGGTTAATTGATAGCAACAGGCCATCAGGTGTGGATGTATGAACAGGGCAGATGCATCAATGGACATGCAAATATATATGACCCAACAGGACAAACGTCCAGGGGTGTTAACTGTGATTGCACATACCATTTTCACGTGGAATGGGTTATATGTGGTTATAGGGTGGGGTAAAGAAAGTAATATTAACACCTTCAAATAACAATACATATGCTGTATATTTCTAATAGCTACAGTTATATACACACTACTGTTCTAACTACAGTTTCCTATATGATAGCTATTTCAACTTGGTGATAGGACTGTTACTGCAACATCAATATACATTTTATGGTTCTTCATACACATTCATATCTAGCTTTGTTCAGCTACATCATCCTGCTACATTTGCTTTATATAGCTGTAGACAAGTGTGGATGTTTGGTATATCAGATAATCATCCTATCTGCATATTGCAGACTGAGAGCAACATATCCAGATTTTGGGATACACATTCCAGATGCAGCAACACTTTGAACAGATTTTGCTGTTTGGTTTTGAATCTCACATGCATTTCATTCTGTCTTGACCGCAGTATACTTTATTCAGGGGTTATTACTACTGTATTGCTGGATTCATGACACTTTCTCACACTCTCTCACTTGCTTTCATTTTACTATTCAGGATGGTACTTCTAGGCTTTATTGACATGTTTTACCAGTAGTTATTACAATCCTTTCCAGCAGTCTCACTTCTGTCATGTTTCAGTATTTCCACAGGGATATATTTCACATGTGATTTCATCATCTTCTGCAGCTATACTTTTCAGCCTGCTGCAGGTTGTGTACTATTTTCTTACAGGTAGGGCATTTTTATTTCAGAATATATGTCAGACAGTCTTATTTTTTGGTTAAACTTACAGGCTGAAACACACTTTTGTAATCAAGCAATACTTGCATACACTTTCACACTGTTACTTGCAGATTTTATTCCTTACTGACTACACTGCACTCTTTTGCTGACTGTCATACTTTCATATTTCTTTACAGTTACTGGTAGTGGATTACTGACCTGCCTGGTGGCGCAACTGCACCAGCCTATCGCCATAGGCACTGCGGTTCGCAGAACGGACACCTGCAGCTGTAATATAAATGAAGTAATATTGGAATACACATCTCCATAATATCAGCTAGTTTAATTTCTTACATACATAATTAAATGTTACTTACTCAGTAGTGGGGCGTTGGGTGTTTGCCGGGCCTCCTGGATCCAAAGGTTCAGTTGGTCCTGCTTGCATCTCTTCAGGTCCGCATGGTGGTGACGGACCTGCTCACCAGTCCTTGGAATCCCTGTGGCACTGGTGAGATCATGAGCCAACCGGTGTTGTGTTGTGTTTATTCACATTTCCGTGGACTCTGTTGTGGGAGTTTACTTTGGGCATTTTTACACTTCTGGGGGCGTGTCCGCTTGCAGGGCTCAGCCTACGGACACGCCCCCTACTGTCTTACACGGACCGTGTTAGACTTAGGTGTGATTCAGCATGCTCTCATGAATATGCAAAGCGTGCTGACATCTCTCCGTTTAACTGCAGCCTCTGTGTAAGAGTTATAACTCTTACACGGAGGCTTCGTGAATCCTGTGGTATGTGTATTACCATATTCAATATTGTGCTTTGCAATAGCATTTGTCAAAATATTTCTCTTTGTATCAGACCTGTGTTCAATAATACGCTTTTGTAATTTTCTACTGGATTTGCCAACATAAAAAACTTGAACACTTGTCACATGTAGCTAAATATACAATATTACTAGTGTTACAGGTAGCAGTACATGTGAACACTAATTCTTTTCTAGTTATAGGATGTGTGAATTTATAATTTTTACAGATAACAGTGCAAACAGAACAATGCATACATGGAAATGTACCCTTTTTGCTTGATTCGATCCCCTTCTGTTGTTTGATTCGTATATCATTATAACACAACTTGCTTTTTAAGTTGCTAGAATTTCTATAAGCAAATCTAGGATAAGATGAAATAATATTTAATTCAGGTAGGACTTGTAAAATAGCCTAATTATTACCAATTATTTTCTTAATTTCTGATGTACATCTATTAAAAGTAGTAGTATATATAGGTTGATTTGCTATAGGTATAAGAGAATTCAAATCATCTCGTGGCGCTGAAAAATAAGGTTTAGTTTTATCATTTCTTTCCCCAAGGACATTTTTCTCTTCTTCTAATAATAATTTTAAGTTATATCCTCTTTGTTGAAATTCGCATTTCATATCATGTAGCTGTTCAATGCATGTGTCATCTTTAGTGTTCAGCCTACTTACTCTGTTATATTGGCTCTTAACAATTCCTCTAAATGTATGAGTGGGATGAATACTTTTGTTATGCAAATATTTGTTCCTATGGAATGTTTTTTTGTAGATCTTTGTAGATATAAAATTATCTGTAACATTCAGATGTATATCTAAAAATGTATTTCATTAACTGAATTAGTCATTTCAAAATTCAAAAAGGTAGTAGTAGCATTTACATAGTTGAAAAACTCATTGAGTAAATCATGGGTGCCCCCAGCAGTCAGTGTGTGTGTGTGTGTATGTGTGTGTGTGTGTGTGTGTGTGTGTGTGTGTGTGTGTGTGTGTGTGTGTGTAGAGTTGTATTAATATGACAGTAACTACTGCTTGCCACAATAAAATAGTAGCCTGGAATGAATTTTACACTGCAAGTTGAGTCCACAGCAATGTCAGACCCTTCTCCCAACATCATCTTCTTGGCAACACCACAATGATGTTATCCTCCAGTATAAAAGTCAGACTTCTGGGGTGGTGCTTGCATTAAGTACTGTCTCCTCTAGATTGCATGGATAGATATGTAGGGGATTCTAATCTTATAGCAGTTAAAGTGTGTGCGTGTATGGATTTGTGTAAACAGGATCTTAACTACTGCTGTCCACAACACAGTAGTACCCAGGGTGAATTTTACACTGCAGGGTGAGTCCACATCAATGTCAGATCCTTCTCCCAACATCATCGTCTCGGCAACAAAACACTTATGTCATCCTTTTTAAAGTGCACTTGCACACTATAAACATCAGACTTCTTTGATGGTACTTGAGTTAAGTACTATGTCCTCTAGATTATATAGCTAGATAGGTAGGGGGTTCTAATCCCACAGCAAGCAACGTGTGTGTGTGTGTGTGTGTGTGTGTGTGTATGTGTGTGTGTGTGTGTGTGTGTGTGTGTGTGTGTGTGTGTGTGGAGTTGTGTAAATATGACCTTAGCTACTGCTGTCCACAATGCAGTAGTAGCCTGAAATAAATTTTACATTGGACAATGATGCCACATCTGTGTCCTACCCTTCTCCCAAAAAGGCATTAGCCACCCCATAGTGCCTGTTTTAGGCAGTGCCAAACCAACAGACTTACCAGTGTAACAAATTATTTTAATGCCAAGCTGAAGGTATATTAGCTCAATGCTAGGAGTCATAACAAAAACTACACTCCCTGGAAGCTCTCCTCATTCTGGAGAATACTGACATCTGTGCAGTTACAGAGATATGGCTCAAGACTGCAGAAATCACCCCAGCAGTGCAAGGCTACAATGCCTATCACACATTTAGACCATCCTCTGTAAAGAAAATAAATGAAAGGAGGAGGCATTTCCATTTACATAAAAAAAAAATCACACCTCTAGATTGGTCAAGCAGGATGACTCACTTGAGCTTCTCCATGTCCAGCTGATCATAAGCAAAATCCTCCATCATATCATTGCTAGGTTACAAGTGCCTAACCATAAACCCTGAAAACCACTCCACATACCTGAAGTTACTATAATCACTTACCATTCAGCCCAACACACTACTCATAGGTGATTTTAGCTACCCCTCCATAAACTGGGAAACATACATGACCACTAAGATGCAGGCTCAGAGATTCCTGGATTCCTGGACTTTGTTAATACAAATGCTCCCATTAGGGTCTAAAATATCCTTGGCATCGTACTCACAAACATGAGGCACAATACTAACAAACTAAACAACTTTACAAATGAGCCTGTCTAAGCTTCAGAACACTATTAATGTTGATGTTCTCATTCAAACCAGTATTGTGTTGGGGTAGTAGATTTACCATTCTTCTTTACAAAGTAAATGTGGTTTCACTAGAACAGATTCAGGTTTTATTATGTTGAGCACTACCAACGTGAAGTTTTTGTAAGATGCTTACTTACATCATATTGGTGTATGACTATTTTTTAATGTTCAAATTAATACTTATTGTTAAGATTTCTACTCAGTGTAGATTATTTTTATGTTTGACATTACAACATAGTACATTCACTTATAGGTTTGTACATTATAAGCATGCATGTTGGATTATTATAGCTGTTTATTAGTTTACTAATTGTAGTGAACAAATCTATTTTAGAGTGAGGCATTTTTAATTGAGCAATATCTTTGTTTTTAAATTCTAATTCATCATGTTGTTAATTTAATCAATGATGACATGTGACTTGTTTTATTATTTAATGGTTGGAAGTGAAGCATTATTTTTGTTTCACCTTGAGAAAGCTCGGTATTAACCGAGTGAAAGCGCTTGGTCTACATTTTTTGGTTTTTGAATAAAGGCTTGAACTACAAAGCTTTGCAGTTTGGTATTTACCACAAGTGTATTTTAAAGCCTGTTTTCCGGGTCCTGTGGTGCCAGGCTCAGCTGCTTCTTCTGTTTGGATTCTTCTTCTTTTTTGGATTTATAGGTAGGGAGTTTGAATACAACAGTGAGAATTTCCTGATTCTGTGCGCGTGAATGCAAATAGATGCAGGAGTATCTTACTGCTCTTAGTATTGACAACATTTACAATTGCACATAACTGCAGAAGTCATATTTGCACACACATCTCTTTTGCATGACACAGTTTATATCATCCTTACAAAGATGTGGTGTGGCTCACATGCAATCAGACTTCTCCTGTGGTGCATGAGTATAATACACTTGTTTGTAGATTGTGACAGTACATATGTTGGGAGTTCAAATACAGGAATGACTGTCAATTGTGAGTATGTGTTTCTTCCTCTTACTGTGCAGAACAGGCTGCAAATACATATACTGTATGCGATATAGCTATAAAGTATACTTGTGCTGTGTGACCAGTGTTCAGTTGAAACATGAAGGTAATACACAAAGCTAATGTCATCCATTGAAATGTGCAGTGTCACAGTCATTAATTGAATCTGTAGTTGCACTTTTATCTCAGCAAAGCTTCATTAGCCTTTGATATTAGCTATACGGTTCAAATCCTGATGCCACTGCTTACAGTCAGTGTACATGTTGTTATTAGTGTTGTCACCCACATGTGCTATGTTCATGTGTAAATGTTATTTCCTATTACAAGAGTTTATTCTACATTTCCTTTGGAAAGGCTGGATTGAAGACTGATGGTGTCATTTGAATAGATTTTTGTCCTATCATGGTTGTAGAGAGACACCTCCTCAAGAGTGAAGACATGAGATGATGTATTGTATATTGCTGCTCATGTGCTCCAATGAAGGATTATATCCACATTGTACATAATTGTTGTTCTACCATCACAGTGACAACAGCAGGGGGCTTCAGGTGTATTTGGGTATACCTAGCATCAGGCAATATTGTCTGATATATAGCAAGAATCTTTCTAAGGAATTACAGGGACACACAGTCCTTGATTCATACACATGATGTTATGCTTTCACATAACCAGTAATATGACAGTGGGTATGCACTTATACCATGGCACATTAATTGATACCACTATAGTGCTAAGTTTATCAACACTTAGGCACATTTTCCAAAACACATTGAGTGACTGTAAGCATTTGTGTCCTTAACTGCTCTGCAGAAAAGACATAAATCCCAGTTGTACTTTGTACATATAGAGTGGCAGAGGCCTCATCCATCAATTTTAGCAGATAAAATTGATGGGCAAATAAAGTACAGCTGATCGAATGACTTCACATAGGTGGAGTTCAACAACTGTAATAACAGTTCCACTGTGGCAAATGTGATTAATAACCATATCGTTATTTGAAGAAGTTGTACAGCTTGAGATTCAAATTTAGCACAGGGATTCATTTTGTGTGAATCTACTGATGTCACACAACAGCCATTACATGATGTCAGTCTTATCCCTTGATACATTGCATGAACACATGTTAACATAGCTTTGGATTTAATGGCAGTAGACATCTGTTCTGCCAATGGCAGGGTGAGAGTGTTACTTTGGCACATGCATTGAGTCTTGTGGTATACAAGATTGTGGTCCAGTTCTTGGGTGTTATGTGCACAGACATACAGAGAAACCTTCCTTGACCATGAAACATTGATATAGGACTGATCACAATTGTGTGCATGAGCATATTCATTTAATAGCCATCAGTCTGATATGATGATATGACTTTCTTTATCAGGGACCCTTTTTTAATTCATGCATTAGTTTCATTTGTTTGTCACAATACCCATTGAAAAACTTCTGTGGCAGATGCCAATAATACACAGTTCTGGGGAATACATAGCATTGTAGTGTGCTGTTTGCAGCTCTTCTTACATGTTGGCACAATAACTGTGTCAGGTAGGAGAACCTTATGCTAGGGTATTATGTATGTCACACTCTGCTCTCACTTTTGTAACACAACACACATACATATGGGATGTGTAACCATTAGAATATTGAGGAGCATAATTCCCTTAAAGGGTGATCCTTCTTATACATGTCTTAGGCCTATTTCTGTGGCATACACAGTTAATATACAGGACAGTGTTGACACTGATGGGATGGGTTTGGTTTTTGCAAAAGGAGATTGTGGCTTACTAGCCACTCTTATTTTCCTACATGTTATATTGATGAATTGCACACTGTGTAAATACATCATAATGTATGTACTGTACTCGTGAACTGTCATCTCACTTCAGCGTGTCAATGACATTCATATGTCATGTAATTCCCCTATATTACAATGTGAATTTGTATAACTGTCACATCCTATAATAATATGTCTGCTTTTATTTACCTACATTTGCTAAGGAAGTGTGACTGCTATTAATTATTATGACACGTTATTACAAACTGCTATTAATTATTATGACATGTTATTACAAACTTGTCTTTGTGACATAAGCACCGTCACATTATCATACTGGAATTTGAACATTTACCCTCCCCTCTTACATATTTATGTATACATTGCTTTGATTTCTGTGCACATTGTCTTCAGTATACTTTTCCTGACTGGTAATCAATGTATTGTTGTTGCCCTTTCAGTTTCATGTCCCCCCTTACATATTACTGTATTCATATCTTTCATTTATGTGCACAGTAGACTCAGTATACTTTCCTTGCCTGGGTACAGCATGCATTATTTGCCTTATCTATCTCTTTGTACTGTCCATGCAAGCACGCGTAATAGGTTTGCCCATAGGCAAGCTTGTTTGTTTACTGTATGTGCTCATGCTGCTCAACTTGTTTATCTGGCCATCAGCACTGTTGCTGGCCATGAAATCTGGCTTGTATTTGTGTTAGTGTGATGAGCAGCATGCATATGTAATTAGCGCTGCTGTTCAATGTGCTAATATGTAAACATTGTGTAGGCTTTCATATGAAGTCTGCACAACTGTTCATGAATATCACAGTGAGCTATTTCAGCTCACTCAGTCCAGTAGCACTAACTAGAGTCTGCTGTTAAGATAACTGCCAACTAGTGCTAATAGGTTAATGTTCTTGGGAGAGCTAACTATGATCAGAGCAAGGTTATTTATTATACTACGTTGTTTTCACTCTGATGATTAAAGCATGATTTATTGGTAAAGTTAATCCTTGTCCTTAAGGTACTGAAATGAAGTAGCAGGCAAAGTGTTGAGATTTTCTATTTTGTTCTCTTCTCTAAGCATCACCTACAGGACTATCCTTGTAATAGCAGATCACTAAACATTTTTAGGATGAGCTGGTGATAAAGGGACTTTTCCTTATGACGGTACAATTCTAAAAAGTTGCAAACACTCATGTAGTGTGGTACAGTTATTAAGGAGTATTTAACTCTAACGCTGGAATTCTAAGGAATACTTTCATTACTGATAGAGTGACCTGCATTTATAATTAAAAACAAGTCACAGTAACAGATGAACTGAAAGGTAAAGGAAAGTTGACTGGCTAAAAAAAGTAGTTAGGAGACAGTGAGCAGTTATCTTTCTCTCTTTCTCTGCATGAACTTGATTTACGATCAGGTGCTACTTCCGCATCTAGAAAATATGTGAGTATTAAGAGAACAAAGGGTACTTACGTATAATTGCAACAAGATTTTCACGGTTGCGATTTTCACTTACTTCGGTAGAAACAGGGCCATGAAACACTGGAAGGTGGTATTCAGGCTCTGTATTGGTGGGGGATAACTTCGGATTACCTTTGGAAACAGAAACAGTGAAGAAAACCCTCTTCCTATTTTTTGCATGCGTGTTGCAGGCTTGAAATGTCATGCCTGCTGTCGGTGTGATGAACGGATTGTATTCACTGTGTGGAAAGAATCCTTCAGAGAAGGCAAACACAGACACAGAAGTGATGGTTTTGGTGACCTTTATTTTTTTATCAATTTGTGAATACAACAATGGTTAAAAGTAAGCAAGTGTAGCTAAAACAATTGCTCAGTGCCTGTGTTTATCTTCTCTGAAGAATTCCTTCTACAAGTTCAAAAAAATACTAACGAGTGTATGATAGCAGCCAGGAAACTGTAACGTGTGTGTAATGCAAAAAACAGGAAGAGGGTTTACTCCACTGTTTCTGTTCCCGAAGATAATCCGAAGACATACCGAGTCTGATTACCACCTTAGAGTAAATGTAAATGTTTTGGGCAGTACTACACATTTGCAAAGACAGTCTCAATTGTTTCATGCATTCCTATCTGTGCTGGTATGCTTATTTTGCAACCGAGAAAATCTGATTGCGATAATACCTAAGTACCGAATAAAGTATTGAATGTGTGATTACATAGACAGTATTTAAGAAAAGATGGCAGTTTATGAGACCTAAAAGTTTCCTACATGGTTTTAATACTCCATGCATGTGTGTGTGTGTGTGTGTGTTTGTGTGTGAGTGCTGTGATATTGTGATATTTAATAGCTAAATACACTGTTTACAAGACAAAAAAAGATGCAGGGGAATCCCAAAAGGGCATCACACACACACACACACACACACACACACACACACACACACACACACACACACACACACACACACACACACACACACAGACATATATAGATAGATAGACAGATGTGGTTAAGCTGAAATTTCTTGAGCGTCAATTGCCTGAAGCACAAGACAGCAAGGAAGAAAACAATGCTCATGCTTTTCCAAATCAGTGTTTCTACAATTTATGTGTGCAGCAGCTTTCCTTCTTTTAGATGTCTTCCTTCTTTCAGTTGGTGCAGCTGTGGATTTGGTATTTATAGGTTTGAGGGATGTGCCATTTACCTCCTATCTGAAGATTTTGAAACAGAAGGAAACAGATATCCACTTTTTTGTCATAGCAGGAGATGCAAGGTGACTTCCCTTCCTGCAAAAAAACATTTACAAGTTCATGTTTTTTGCCATCCTGTTCTTTTGAGCTCTGGTTTTTAACATTTTGATGCTTGAAGTTTTGCCATTCGACAATCTATAGTAGATTCCACCTGAACAGCTAAAGCCTAAAGACAAAGACTGCTCAGATTTTTAGTATGACAAGAACAGTAGGGATGGTAATGTTAAGACTGATAAAACATGACAGGAGTACTGGCAGAGCCCTGAACTCAAAGCTGTGGAGAAGGGCAACCAACCAAGATCTAAAGATTAGAATTAAATTGGAACTGCAGAAAATGTAAATGGAGCTTCAGAAACAAAAGAGAATAAAGGACTGGAATAAAATCATGAAAGAGACATGCTATAATGAGAAACAAAGGCCTGTTAACTTTAGGCCAGTTTTATTTTCCAGAACATGAAACTATCTTGGTCAAGGTCAGAGCAAATAGGCAGATTTAGAATTAATGCAAAGAGTGCTATAACAACTCTATCAGTGCTTAAGCTAAAAAAAGTATCAGTCACCAGATGGTAAACAATTTTGAATCAGTGTTTTCTATATTCCAGTCAGGATCTTTTGCCATTGTACTCCTTTTTGGGTTATGAAAGTAAACAGTCTGATATTATGGAAATTAGTAGATATTTAAATTAAGTGTTTCCATGTTGCATAGCTGAAGAAATACTGAAAGTAGTCTGGGCATCCATTTGTAACAACGCACGAGAGACTCCCAAACAGTAACTTGCGTTTGAACAATGACTGGACACAACAGAAAAAAGTAAAACTTATGCATTTAAATATTAATGTTGTTTATTTTCACACCCACCTGATACTGTAATACCTATTTGTTTATATTTATCTACTTAGCATAAGAAATTCAATAAATACATCAATTGTATAATAACAGTAACACATATTTCCATAATTATACCTTAATTGTTGGTTTAAGCATTGTTTTCTTTTAAGCATTCATTACTATGAAGGAAAATAGAATGCACACTTATTTATCCAAATGGATCACATAACAGCATATTGTGTGTCTCTGACTCATTTGTGTCTCTTCTAGTTTAAAGCTGCATTAAACAGACTGGTCACTTATAAACTGATTAAACTGGAATGGGTTCCTTCAGCTCACAAAACACCACTGCCCTCAGAACTGTGATAAATAAGGCTGTGCTTCATGACCACATTATTGAACATAGCATGGTGACAGACACTGGGTCTGCTTTTGCTTTGCACCAGTCTATTATTTATGGACAATACCAATAGTCATACCTCTCAACATTCAGATGTTAAAAATCTGGACAAAGTGTCATGAAAATTAGGTACAACTTGCCAAAAAAATCTGAACAACTATTTAACATGAAATTTACATACATAATATAAACCCTCCCACTCCCAATAATTTTGCTGGATACTGCCTCTCAGAAAAAATTTAAAATGTTTAAAAACAGAAGTTCTATGCACACACACACACACACACACACACACACACACACACACACACACACACACACACACACACACACACACACACACACACACACACACACACACACACACACACACACATCGGCACATTGGGACAGCACAAGGGAGAAGTGTTTAGCAAAACTGCCTCACCGCCCCCAGTTTTTAATATGGATTCCAACCATCCTAATAACTACAATGCTTGCATGTACATGACTGGATGGCCGTCACATGACTTCCTTAGGGGAAAAAATATGAATTTTGCATTCCACAGCCCCAGAAATATTTCTAAAGTCCAAAATTAAAACCAACTATAAAAATATATAGTATCACAGTCATCATTACTGCAATACCAGGAGAAAATGAAGACATGAAAATATCAACATGAAAGGAATGTGCTATATGTAGTTTCAACAATCTTTCTCTAATGTACTTAATGAAAAATACAATGCATAACAAGTTGCAAGATAAAACACAATAATAAAATGCACAAACAATAAATACACAAACCCTATATACACTAACACAGATGAAATATCACAACAACGTATACTTACTGAAACAGAAACAAAAGGATACTTTGACAGGACTACCATGTTAGAACTGGTAATGTAAGACAACTATATCACCTTGGGAAAATGTAACCTCCCATTGAAGTGTACTGTTCTCCAGTCAGGAGGTAAAAAACACTATACCCACCAGTAAGTTTAGTAGATATACTGAAAGATCAGTGAAGCTATCAAAAAAAGTTTGTACTAATGGCTGTGTGCTACATTTTTTCACTAAAAAATTGGTAACACATTTTCCAGACAGTTATTTAAGCAATAACTGACAACATGGTATGGTATATTGAAGATTTATCCATGGCTGATGTGGTTTAATCACGAGGACAATATACCACAACCACGGAGTTGGTTATTGCTATCATAGAAGGACATTATTTAAGAAAAAAATACTTACATTTCTTAAATAATGTCTTTGTATAATGGCGCATTACTGTTCTTCCGCCGGTAGTGGTATACTGCTTCCTTGTGTTGATGTACTGCGCATGGATATGGAACTTGCGTACCCTTGCAAACCCAGTACATCAATGCTTTGAAACAGAAGCAATGGAAAAAAGAAAGTTTCCGCTGCTCAGTTTTTTTTTTAATTAAAAAAAAAAAAGGTTTTGGACACCTTATACTAATGGAAAAAATTTCAGGTGACCGGATCTTTTTCTGTTGGTATATTGTGGGATTTACAACTGGCATGCTGGCCAATCAGCGTGAACATTTTGGAATATTAATGGTGGGGGGGAGGGGTCATTGTATAATTTATTTTTTAACTAACCCAACCTAAAATGAATTCATGCACATTCAAGACAGATGCACACACTGGCTTTTAAATGCAATGCTGTTACATTGTAACAAGACCCTGTGCTAAACCAAAGTACCCTATTACTCCACATCTGCTGCTGCACTTAGTGTCAAAGCTGCACTGATCCAATTACAATAATGAATGGTTATTGTTTTTATTTTCAATTTCTAGCACAGCAAATCAGGAGAAAGCCAGAAAAATAAGATAAACGCAGATTTCGGATTGCATGGGCTGGAAGCCTGCCACCTTCCTCAAGTGTCACATGTGCAGTCACACTGTTAGTGTTTGTTACCATATTTAATTGCCCACTCTAGTCCCAGGTTTCTACTGCTGTTCTGTTCTTGTTTCCATTGGTGTGCCACGCTGGAGAAATTAGATATTCCGAGCCAACTAACAAGTCACTGTCTGAGCTTCTCCTTCTTACTTATTGTTTGACTTACAGACATTGCCTGCTCCCCTTGACTTTCTATCACATCAGTCACAGGTGTGCTGTCATGATTCTAGAGATGTTATCACATCTGAGGCTGCTGCTGTGGGCTGGTGACTTAACGTCCAGCAAGGGAAACTAAACAAAACATGATTTAAGGGGGCAACTTGGAATGTTGTGGCACCCTACTTTTTTAAAAAGTAAATTAAGAATTTTCCAACAAATACAGGACAGTTAAGAGGTATGACATTGGCATACAGTTACTAAAATACTGAAATTCCATTTTTCATTAGATGAAATTCAATGTTACAGTTTTGATTGTTGCTTCAATTCCCATTCAACAGTAAATATGTTATAATTTGTGTTTTATACAAGCAGTTAAACATGGATTTTTGTGTATCCTTATGTAAGCAGACAAAACGAGTTTAAATGCATAACACCACGTAAAGGAAGCTGGCAGAAGATATTTAAGTTTTCTTGAATGTATGAATTCCCTTGTTTTTTCCAGAATTTATCACCAGTTTTAGGACTTTTTCTGGGAAATGTAAAATAGTGTCTCTGAGCATAAATTCACAAAAACAAGGCACTGTCTGAATCAACAGCCTGAATTAATTTGTTTAGTTGACAAACTTATAGAATAGGATAGTATTAACCAAGCAAGAATACCTGATATAATGGGATTTATTGGTGAAATAACACGCTTCACAAGGCTTGGCACTGAGCCTTTCCAACCCCTGCAATGTCGTTTATTCCCATGGTGGGCATTACTGAGCTTAGATGAAGGGCTATATGTTAAATTGCTTCATATTTGCTTTTTTAATTAATATATACTTTTTATTTTTGCTTCACACTAGCTGTAGTATATGTAATTGTTACCAGACAAAGTATTTTACATATCCACAAAACAAACAGCACCAAAATTACCTGTTCTAAACCTTTGCCTGTGATATAAAGAGGACCTGCTGTAGAGAGAGGTGTGTATCAGGGATGTAGACAGCTTTTTTCAGTTTGTAAAGGCCTAGTTCTGCTGCCCCTCATCATCCTTACCACCCTGACCCTCTCATGTTACCCAACACAAGCAGTGATCACACTGTCCCCAGACCTTAACATAAGCTCTAGCAACTTTCTGTGTATGTCTCTGAAGGTTTGATTGCCAGGAAATTTAATGAAATAATGACCAAACTGTTTCCAGTGCTCCACTCAAAGTATAGCAACCTCCTATGGCATGCTGTTCAAATGTCCCTGATTTTCAGGAATGTCCTTAAATTTGACTCATTTTAGTCATGCCCATCTTAATCCCTCCAAAAACTGCTGACTTTTAAAGAAAGGTGGTGAATTACACTTAACAAATAATGACAGTAATTAAGATTATCAATTTCATTTACTTCATAAAATGTGTATTAATTCATATTCTCTTATTCTGTCAATGTCTCAGGCTAATAAATGTCATTGCAAAACTTTAACATAAGAGCAGGATACTTGGGTACAAAACAAACCTAAGACAGCAATTCTATCTTCATATTTCCACTGTAGAATACTTCTGGACTCCACAGCTTGAATCATTGATCACTGCAGACTTTATATTGTAGTCATAACATATTATAAGTAGCATGCATACATTTTCCAATAAAATATACAGTATTTTTACTTCTGACTTAAGCAGACCTTAATAAACATATTCTGAAAAGTAGTTTTATCCATCCTTTTATGCAGAGGTCAAGTAGCCTCTGGTGGAAAACTAAATGTTAGAAAAACATATGACTGCTAAGCTAACCAGAGATATCTTACCATAATCACATCAACAAACTGCAGCACACATCATAGATACACCACACAAACACACACAAATAATAAAAAAGTTAGATGGGCTACTTTAGAAACTGAATTCACAATGGCAGTAAGTTGAAGAAGGCTACACTTTTCATGATGTGCTGTTAACCTTGCCCCAGCCCACTGCACCCACCACCCCAAACAAACATTAAAAAAATTGCCTTTCCGGAAAAACAAAGCTCTCTTCACCCAAGACTGGACTAGTCAGTCAAGAGGAGAGGGTAAACACTTGCACCACACTCATCAAATAGTCCTTCAAAACTTTCACCACCAAAACACACACATAGAAACACAAAACACATACCTAAATTCACGGCGGCTCTCAATAAAAATCTGCCCAAGCAACAGAGACCTCCAAAGCAGAAACACAAGCAACCTCCACCCACCAACACAACCCAAATGACACATTGTCCACAAACTCAGTATGCCACTCAACCATAGCCCATAAGGCATCACAACGTACCCAACACTCTAGTCATAGGTGACTCTGTAGTCAGGCACACTGATGTTCCACTCACCAGGCTAAACAAGGAAAAAATTACTGTCAGCTGCCTGTCAGGTGCCAGGATCCGCCACATAATGCACACACTCAGGTCACTCCACAACAGGTACAAATATAACTCTGTCATTGTCCATGTTGGTATGAATGACCTGAGAAGTACCTACCTGGACTACATGAAATGAGACATGGAGGAGCTCTCTGATCTTGTAGCCCAGGCAGGTATGACCCTAGTCCTGAGTAGCATCCTGCCATCACCCAGAATGATACCACAGTACTAGGACAAAATGATCGACTTCAATAATTAGCTAAGCTTCTGGTGTCATTCTAAAGGGATCCAGTATCTGTCTGCCTGGGATGACATAATCGACAGACCACGATGCTTTCCCAGAGATGGTCTGCACCTGTCGCCCTTGGGATTCTGGATACTGGCTAAGGCTCTTGCCACCCCTATAGTGACTTTTTAGGTAAGGCTCAAATGACAAATTCTCCACCATAATAGGTACAAGCAAGCAAAATTTGAGGGTAATGCTAATCAATGCTAGAAGTCTAAACCTCAAAATGTACTCACTCGAGGCACTCCTTAAAATGGAGAACATCGACATCTGTGCAGTGACAGAGATCTGGTTCAAGGATCCAGAGAGCATCCCTGCATTACCAGGCTATAATTCATATCACATCTTTCGGCCACCTAACCTGGACCAAAACAGTAAAGACAGAGGCATGGCCATATTCATTAAGGATATCTAGACCTCCAAACTAGTTGCTCAGCATAATGCATCAGAGATTTTACAAGTGCAACTAACTCTGGGGAAGACCACAATCCAAATTGTAGCTTGCTACAGATTCCCCACCATGTCCCAGGACTCCCACTCCTCATTTTTTGATACACTGGAAAATATTAGGGTACAACCTAACACCCTAATAATGGGCAATTTCAACTACCCCACCATTAACTGGGAAAACTACTCATGTACCAACTCTTTTGCTCAACATTTTCTGGAATTCATAAATTCCAACTCCTTGGACCAACTTATCCACACCCTCACCAGGGGCAGCAATATCCTAAACAAACACAATTGGCCAGCACATTTGTGAAATCCGAGCATGAATGAAAAAATTCAAAGCAGAGATGGTTAAACTACATCGCTTTTATTCCAAACCAGTTTCGGCTATACAGCCTTCTTCAGTGGAAAAGCCTATAGGCCGAAACCGGTTTGGAATAAAAGCGATGTAGTTTAACCATCTCTGCTTTGAATTTTTTCATTCATGCTCGGATTTCACAAATGTGCTGGCCAATTGTGTTTATTTTGGTACGTTCGGGCCATGCACACCTTACGTGCAAGGCATAGTGTTTTGTTCTTGCAGCAATATCCTAGACATGGTCATTACCAACATGGGCTATTGGTGTTCCACACCAGAGGTCAATTTCTTGTTGGTTAGATCTGACCATAAGCTAATCACCCTAGACATCCATATCCCACCCCCACCCGCCATTAGAGAAACCACCGTAAAAAATTTCTCCAAAGCCAAATTCATGCTTCTTAAGACAGAAGTGGCAAACTTCACGACACCCATGCAGATGGACAATAGAGGTACGACTGCTGTATCCTACACAAATGCACTTTATAGGCAGTTACACGAGTGCATGGATTGTGCTATCCCTAACAGAACCAAGATGCTATCCTCCAAAAAAAGAAAGTCAATCTGGTGGTCCCCTGCTATAAACAAACTCTACAACAGAAGAAAGTAACTGCTGCAAAAAAGAGTAAAATCTCATGACTGGAGGAACTCCCTGGTCAGCCTGAGTAAAAAGACGAGATCCCTCATAAAATCCTCCAAAGCTAGTTACTAAAACAAAATCACCACTGTTTCTAAAGACAACCACAAAGCATTCTATAGCTATGTCAAGAATCTCAACAACACTAAAACAGTACCAAAGGAGGCAAGGTGCCAAACCAAAACCCAGAACCAGCAAAAACAAGGCACCAATCCTAAGAGGTATGAATAAATTGGAACAAAAGGGTGAAGTAGACAGCCGTTTATTCACATGAACGCCAACTACACCAATAATACACAGCGTTTTCATCCCTCATGGACTTCATCAGATAGAATAAGAATAAAGCAGCCTTGCCTTCTTTTTATATTACCCTCCCCCAACTTTTAATTAAACGATTAACACAGTACAAACTTTTTAGCAACCATAATGAATTTTAGCTAACAAATCCTACTTTGTTTGTGTGTGAAATATAAAATATAAAATATTGTGGGTATTAAAACTCAAATTTAAAATTAAAACCACAAAATAGAAATTAAGTACTAAAAAGAATAAAAGACCAGTATCACAAAATGCAAGGGCCTTAAGGCAACCTGTTACCTGAGGTGAAAAAACAAACTTTTCCATCCTGTAACTGGTCAAGGCTGCCATCTGGTGGCCAAATCCCTAAAACACACCTGCAACTTAGCTGTTCTCATCTTCAAAATTGGGGCAATAGAAATATGCTTATTAAGAAAAGGGAATTGGGGTCTATATTAGAACCGTGAAAGCCCATTTAAGCGAATACGTAAACGTTGACACATATTGTGTGAACCGCAAGTACACCGAACTCCCTAAACCGCGAAATTCAAAATCTCGAATCGTCATAGTTGGCCCTTCTGCAGTATAGCTCCGTAAGGTAAGTGTGCGATAGTTACAGACCTTAGGGTTAGGGTGCGGGTTAAGGTAAGTGCATAGACAAGTAATGTATGTAAGGTTTAGTGTAGGGTTTCGGTTAGTGTTATGTATGTGGTTTATTTATTTTGTTTGGGTGGGTAGTATGTAGCGAGTGGTGGGGTTGGCCAACTATGCTGGTTCGAGATTTTGAATTTTGCAGTTTAGGGCGTTCGGTGTACTCGCGGTTCACGCAATATGTGTCGATGTTTACATTTTCGCTTAAACAGGCTTTTGCGATTATAATATAGACCCGGGAATTGATTGGCCTCCAGCACCAGCTGCCAGTAAAGCTCTCTAACTTCAATTCTAGTCTCCCAGGGACTACCAAGGGGGTCCTGTTCCACCTATTCCAAAAGAAAAAAGTGCCATCCTGCACCTGCACATGTTAGTACATGTTTGTATAGGGCATTATTACTATCCTTAGTTCTAATTGGATTCAGATGTTTGTAAATCCTTCTCTTGAGCTTGCGTGTAGTCTTGCCCATGTAAAATGCCACACAGCATTTACACATGGCAAGGTATACCACTCCCTCACTACAACAGTTGGTGAAGGAGTTAGCTGTGATAATCATATCCCTACCTGCAACATGTACACTCCCTTGGTTCAATATGTAGGGACATTGTGCACAGGCACTGCATTTATAAGTACCCAACCTCCTGTGGTTGTAAAATTCTTTGTTGTTATTGTCTAAGAGCTCCTTAATGCTTTTCCCTCTTCTGTAGGTAAACTTTAAAGTGTTTCTAAAAAAAATATCCAAGTCTGAGTACCCCTTAAATTTTGCCCAATGGTGGCTAATAATACCCCCTAATTTTACAAGTATGTGTCGTATTTCATAACAAATTCCCTGTGTATTATTGGTTCCCCTTCTGTTCTATTCCATTACCTTGAGTTCTACCATGAGAACGTATAATTTCCTCACCATGACCCAAAATGGGGCCAAATCTCCCCTTTCTTTCTTCTAACACTTCTACCATAACCTCCTCTATTAAATCCAAGGGGTACTTCCTTCCCAAAAATATATTTTTCAATTTCAAACTTTTGTTTTCATAATCTGAGTCCTTAGATGTCATTCTACTACTCCGGATGAACTGACCCCTGAGGATACTCCTTTTTTGTTTAAAGGGGTGCTGACTAGTGAAATACAGGTAGGAGCTGGAGAAGGTACTCTTTCTATAAACCCCTGAGTCTCCTTCACTTTGCTCATGGTCACATCCAAGAAATTCATCTCTTGATGTGTGACAGAATGGATAAATTTTAAAAAATCAGTAGTGTGGTTTAAATAGTAAATAAATTCCATCAATTTGGCCTCTGTACCAGTCCAAAATATTCAAATATCATCCATGTATCGCTTGTAGTAATTCCAATGCTTTGCATATTCAGAGGATAAAACAAACTTTTCTTCCCATACCATTAGGACGATATTTGCATAAGTGGGGCCGCAACATGCCCCCATGGCTACCCCTTGTGTCTGCTTGAAAAATTCCCCCTCGAAAAACAGGAAGTTATGCCTCAATACCAGTACCATTAACTCTAAGCAAACCAAACATTCCTTTCTTTCCAATTTCCCATAAATGTGTAGGGCCTCCTCAAACCATTCCATCCCTATTTGGTGTGGAATAACGTTAAACAAATCTTGGATGTCCAGGGTCACAAAAATAAGTGAATCGGTATATAAATCCCGCATAATACTTCTAAGGAAATACCAAGAGTCCTTTAAAATCCCCCCCCCCTCCGTAGTCCAAATCCCTTTAAGTTTTAAGCCCAAATATTTGGCCAAGGGGTATGTTTTGGAACCGGTTGCTGCCACAGTGGGTCTCATGGGGGAATCCTGAAAGTTCTTGTGAACCTTGGGGATTCCAAAAAATGGATGGAATCCTGGGGTGGTTGGTGGTTAAATATCTAAAGGTGTCCAAATCGATAAGCTCATCTTTGAGCATGTCTTTCAAACTAAAGTCAATTTTGTGATAAGCTAAATTTATTTAGTTTTTGGACACTCAAATATATCTGGAATGGTCATTCAACATTTCTAGCATCTTACTGCTATACATAATACTATCCATTAATACCACCCCACCCCCTTTGTCGGGTTGTATTACCCTAAGATACTTGTTTTTCCCCAAGGTTCTAATCAAATCACTTTCCTCCTTACTAAGGTTACTGAAAAAACCTCCATGGTTAAGGCATTCTCTAATTTCCTTCTCCATTTGAAGCTCAAAATTCCTTGGTTGAGAGTGGATAGGTGGATTCATAGCACTTGCCTTTTTGATCCCCTGTGTCTGTATCATCCTGTTCTGTCCCTGAAATATAATCTCAAAATTCTTTTTCCTCAGGAACATCTTAAGATCAATCAAAACATCTGCCACACTACTTCTACTACTGGGAATTAACTTAAACCCCTTAGTAAATAATTCAAAATGCTTAATAGAGAGGTCCACACTGCTGAAATTGTAAATGCTAAAATCCCCCAAGGTATGTCATGTTTCTTCTACTATGATAGTATCTCCACTAGGTTTCTCCCCTTCGTGAGGGGTATCACTTAATACCCCCTCCTTTTGGTGGGTCCTCTCTGGTAGTAGTGCACCAGGGTCTTCTGTCTCAACCTCTCGGATCTCCTCAATTTGGGGTACTCTAAAGGGTCCAATGGTTCCTTGGGGTATGAACCATGTTCCTTACCAACATATTCAACATTTGAGACCCCCCATCCCAGGTTTCATATACTGGTGGTCCTCATTGGGCGTATTCCCTGTTCCTGTCTCCAACCCCCCAACCTTGTTGATGGTTACGAAATTCCCTTCTAGGTTTGGGGTAGGTCTGTTTTTGCTGGTATTCCACCAAATCCCTATCTATTTTACCACACTTCCTTTTGTACACCATCACACACTGATTAAGCTTCTGAATATATTCATGAGGGCATGCTGAATCATAACTTAGTCTAACACGGTCCGTGTAGGAAAGTAGGGGGAGTGTCCGATTGCCAAGTACTGCAAAAGGACACGCCCCCAGAAGAGTTAGAGTCCTAATAGTAAACACCCACGAGCGAGTCCGCTGAAATGTCAAGAAACACAACACCACACATCCCCACAGACTAAACCCTAGTGAAAAAGTTTAAAATGTAAAAATAACCGTTTCATTTTTTTTTTTATAATTTCTGATATGTTTGCCCGTATTTGCGCTTGTTTCCACAGGTATGCCCTTTGCTCAGCCACAGTTAGCAGATATGACATTGAAAAGCATATAAGATCTATATATGCAAATTAAGCCAAGTAGCAATAGCGCAGTGGTAGAGACGTCGCCGAAAGAGGAGGTAGTCACGTTTCGAGACCCACAACATCCCTCTCCATTTTACTTTAAATAAGTATATGAAACAATTCTCCGACATATATATAAATATAATTTAAGTAAAATGTAATGAAATGGCCCATGTATTTGTGAACAAAACCTATATTATGTATATATAAAAAGGATCATAATTGCCCGTATCTTAGCAGCGCTTTCGCAAGGTTAATATGAGTGCCCATAGCTAAGCAGCTCTCCACCCAGCTTAAAATGAGTGGCCATAGCTAAGCAGTGCTCCACCCAGCTTAAAATGAGTGCCCATAGCTAAATAATGCTTTACCCAGCGTAAGCCGTTTGCGTGGAGCTGCGCAGCGCGCCAACCAGCTTACCGTCAGGCAATGTAGGGCAAGTTGTAGCAAAGTCACCTTTACACAGACACACCTCCTAGCCTGACTAGACAGTAGTAAAATAAAAAAGCAATGACAAGGGTTGAACCCGGGATACTGTGCACCATAGTCAAAGTACTGAACCACTAAGCCATGACAGTTGTACTTAGAACCAGTTGTACTTATAAATACAGTATTAGCATACATATAGAAATGAATGAAAATAGAACCATGACAAAGCAGGTTTGCTGTAAGCTGATAAATATCCAAAATGGCCAATCACAGATAAGTGCAGGAAAACCGGCATATATAAGCCCCATAGGGGGGGAATACACACCATAACTGATTGTGGTACCCATTTGCAGTCAGGATGGCAGGTGCAGGAGAAGGAAGTCGCTTTAGAGCACAAAGGTGGGGTGTTGAGGAGTCAAAATATATGGTTTGGCTCCTGGTCCATGATCATGAAGCACACCTCATGCAGGGCCAGGTTCAATGGGGAGCATACAAGGCAGAGGCGTGGAACTGGTTGGCACATGATCTCACCAGTGCCACAGGCATTCCGAGGACTGGTGAACAGGTCCATCACCACCATGTGGACCTGAAGCGATGGAAGGAGGACCAACTGAACCGTTGGATCCAGGAGGCCTGCCAAATGCCCAGTGCCCCACTACTAAGTATCCATGTAATTAAGTATGTAAGAAATGCTATCCTAGCCTATAGTATGGATAGGTATGTTCCAATATTACTTCATTTATATTACAGCTGCAGGTGTTTGTTCTGCGAATCGGCAAGCCTATGCTGATAGGCTGGCAAGGTTGCACTACCAGGCAGGTTAGTAATTATTTTGCTGGTATTGTTATAGAATATAAGTGAGACAGTTTGTAAAAGAGTTCAGTGTTGTAACCCAGTAATAAAGGTCAAATAAGCCTAGAAGAAAGATTCTGCTAGTATTGTAAGATTAGATAAGTGATGCAGCCTGGAAAAGAGTATTGCAATCCAGTAATAAAGATTAAACAAGTCTCAAATAGAGTTTCCACCTGTATTGTAATATCAGATAACTGCTGCAGCCAGAAAATGAGTGGTAATCAATCAACAAAGGATAGACAAGTGTTGAATACATCCTTGTAAATCTGCCATATGAAATAAGTGAGTCAGCTGGAAAGGATTGTTGTAAACCAGTAATAAATGTCAATAAAGCCTAGAATTAAGTGCCATCCTGAAATGTAAATATAAAATAAGTGAGAGAGTGTGAGAAAGAGAGTTTGAAGCTACCAAGAAAGCTGTAACAAGTCTGGAATAAAGGTATACTGCAGTCACTACATAATGAAATGAACGAGATAGCCACAACCAATGAATGAAATGTCTTAAATAAAGTACAGAACCTGGTCTGTGTCCATCCCACAATTTGGATATGTTGCTTGTACCCTTGCATTATGGAGATAGTATGGTTGTATGAAATGCTGAACATCCACAGTTGTCTAGACCAATATAAATCAAATGTAGCAGGATGTTGTACCTGAACACAGCCAGATATGAACATATATGAATAAAAATGGAATGTAAATTAATGTAGCAGTAGCATCCCCATCACCAACATTCCTAAGGTTACATACAGGAAACTGTACTAATACATGTAGGGGATATATATCTGCATCTACTAGGAATGTACAGTATATGTATAGGCAGTTTAAGTTGTTAATGTAATATTTCTCCACCCTACCCTATTTTCACAAATGATGCCATTCCACACCAAACTGGGTATGTGTATTCACAATTAATTCCCATGGACATTTGTCCTGTTGGTTCATACATATCTGCATGCACGTTGATGTATGTGCCCTGTTCACATATCGAAACCTGATGGCCTGTTGCCACCATTCAACCCTGCATGCTGTTGGAATGTGCACTGTTGTTCTAAATATGCATTGTGTTATGCTTGCTGCTCAATGTTCTGAATTCATGGGTGTTTGGTTAATGGGAATACTGATACATGCTGTTACAACTAATTTTGAATTTTGTTGTTTGTTACTAACCCAAAATGCCATAAAATACTGCCAAACATAGGACAACAGGGAAAGTGGGTTCCAGCGGACCCACCTCTCTCACCTCAGCTGGCGAGTGCACCTGGCACCAGTGCCCAGGCCGGGACCTCCTCCTCCGGTGGCCCTGTGCCACCTTCGGGTGGAAGCACTGCAGGGGATGGGGCTTGTCCCCCCTCTGCAAGCGTGGCCGGAGGAGAGCCTCCACTCACCATCCATAGGGTCCAGTCTGTGGTGCATAGTGAGATCAGGCTTTCCGTGACTGATCCCCTATGCCAGCTTGAGGCGAAAGTGGTGCAACTCACGGGTGTGCCTGCCTATCCTATCCAGCCCCCAGCACAGCCCCAGCCTGGGTTGTGAAGGCACAGTGGTAACTGCCTATGGGTGGGGATCTGAGTTCCACTGTTGCCATCTGTGGGCTCATGGGCTTGTGATATCCAAACATCCATCCCCATCAATTGTGTTTACCCCCCTCCCCACATGTGTCATACTCTGCCCCTGTATGCGTCTTGTTTGTCTTGTCTGTTAACCTGCCCAACCTACCTCCCCAAATATACCTACTTCCTGTACCTCACATTCCACTCTCACCTGAAAAAAAAAATAAAAAAAGGGCACTCTGTTCCCACAAAAAAATTATGCCCCATACATAGCTGCCCATTTCTCATACATGTCTGCTGGACATGTAAACTGATAATTACAATTGGCTGTAAAACATATTTTGTTGTCCTCACCCCTCTCTCAGGGGTGGAAGGTGTAAAATCTCACTCTAAATTTCTAACATATGCACAGCTGTTGCTGGTAAAGAATTGGGCAGCTATGGGCCTTCCCTACATTCTTCCTGCACATCCCGAGCTTGTTTTCCTACTGTCCTACCCTCTTTGTGCCCCCTTTTTTACCACTTTCCTATTTCCCCATTTTCTTTTCATTAAAAGAAATTAGTGCAGGTGTGCGCTTGTGTGCGCTTAGCTAAGAGTAGATAAACATAGCTAAATGTCATGCAAACTCACGCAAACCCGTTTACAACTGCTTAAAAGTGCCTTAGTCACTCTGTATGACAAGGCCTGTAGTCTGCTCATCAGTAAAATAAAATACCCCTGTCAGTCTCGAACTCCGGACACACTAGACTGCATGAATTACCACTGAGCCACAGCAGATATACAATAACTTGGTGCTGTAATAAATATATCATGCATTACTATGAGGGAATGTAAAGTGAAAATAGGAATGCCATAACACAAATCTTGTTCTGTGGGTCTTTACCAGCAGGTTATATGGAATGGTATGATATAACCATTTTGATTTGAAATAAGGATTTCAGCAGTGTTTTACCCAGCTGAACACAGTTGCCCAGAGTTTAACATGCGCTTTACCCAGCTTAATAAAGTTGCCCATAGTTTAGCAGTGCTTTATCCAGGTAAATAAAGTTGCCCAGAGTTTAGCAGCACTTTACCCAGCTAAATAGAGTTGCCGACAGTTTAGCATCGCTTTACCCAGGTAAATAAATTTGCCCAGAGTTTAGCAGCGCTTTACACGAGTGCATGACTGTGAGCTTACGTGCGCTTAGCAAAGCATCGCACAAACCCGCTTACAACTGCTTAAAATTGCCTTAGTCACTCTATATGACAAGGCCTGTAGTCTGCTCATCTGTAAAATAAAATAACCCTGACAGTTTCAAACCCCGGACCCTGGAAACACTAGACTGCATGAATTACCACTGAGCCATAGCAGATGCACACAAACTTGGTGCTGAAAGAAATATATCATGAAATACAAGTAGTGAATGTAAAGGGAAAATAGGAAGGCCATTACACAAAGCTTGTTCTGTGTATCTTTACTGGCAATTCTTGTGGAATTGCATTACATTAGTGTGATAAGAGAAACAGCCATGCTAGTAGGTAATAATGTTACAGTAGCACCTTACAAACCCCACACAGTATCAGAGCAGGATAAACACCGCCATATGTGAATAGGTAAGAGGTCAGACCTCCTAACTGTGACTATTTTACAGGGATGTCCCTGATTTGCAAACAAATGTTACTAGTGCCCCACTGACTCCCTGTGAAATGTACTCACAGTAGGCAGAAAGGTGGGGAATCCCACGTAATGGTAACTGTCAATAAGTTACAGTAGACACTACTTGCATGTCAGAAATGGTGTAGTAATACATATGCTCAAAATACTCTACAGTCACAACTGCAGAATATCTGAAATATATCACAGGTGTATCCCACTGATATGTACCTTTCCCCTCAGGCTGGTCAAATATATACCTGAGAGTATCTGAGGCCTGGAAGTGTCAGAAACACACAGGCATATCAGCCTGTCTGCTGTTACACACTCTGCAAATAGCTGTAGAATTACTTCCACAAGCATGCCATTATGTAGGAGTATAACACAGAAATATCAAAGGATGTAGCCATGTACTGCTAGCAACCACCTGTGACAATGTCATTGTGCAGGTGCTGAAAAGACTGGGGTGGTGCACAGTCAAGGAATACTAGGCTAACCTCTGTCTACCAGCTGGATATGTCCACAGGTGGGAGGTACACAGACAGATTACTATCCATAGTAATACACAGCACTGACATATGTCCACTTGTCGTGAGCAGACTGCTAATGTCAACACAAACAAACCACAAACTGTTCAGAAGTCAGTAACATACTAATGACAGTATAGCAGTTCACAAGCACTGCATGTGCCTGATATTCATAATTGTTAGTACAATATACTTGGTTGTCCTCACCCTCACTCTATGGACCTTCCCTACACCCAGCCTGCACATCCCTAGCTGGTGTCCCTACTGACTTCCTGCTTCCCGCTTACAACTGTTTAAAGGTGCCATATTCACTCTGTATGACAAGGCCTTAGTACTGCTCAGCAGCAAAATAAAATACCTTTGTAAGTGTCAAACCCCAGACCTTGGACTAACCAGACTGCATGAAGTACCACCAAACCACAGCAGACATATAAGAACATAGTGCTGAAAGAAATATATCATGCATTACAGGGAGTGAATGTAAATGGAAAATAGGAAAGCCATAGCAAAACATTCCAGTAAAGACAAATATCAGACATTCAAGGAGTGAATGTAAAGGGAAAATAGAAAAGCCATAGCAACACATTGCAAGAACCACTGTTGTATGCCAGTTAATCCAAAAATCCCACAGGAAAGTACATACTCCCATGTAAACAGTGTTAGCATTAGCAGGTGTGAGTTAACATACACACTGAGAAGAGTGAACTGGAAGAAGCAACAGTCAGGTTTCAGTACAACATGCATTTCAGTGGCTACAACACAGCCTCAGATATGAGAGAGATACCAACCTTCTGACTGACACAACAGTGTCCACAGCAAACCAGCATGGTCCCCACCTTGCAAAACTGAAAGGCCTATGCCTACCTAACCTATCATTTTATAGCAGTGTCCTGAAATCACAGTGAGAATTGCAATTACCACACAGCAGGCTGCGTGCAATTACTAAATGCTGGCCACCAATTGGTACAGAGGCCATCACATGCACATGTGCAGATACCTACAAAAGCAACCTGTACTGCCAGTCCACACATGCAATAATATCATTGCAGCAACTGGAGGGAGAGAGAGAGACAGAGACAGAGACCAAAAAAAAAAAGCAAGCAAGCAAGCCAAAAGAAAAAAGCTGTCAGAGACACCAATCCACAAAATACAGAAATACAACACATCAACAGGTGCAACTGACAGAGGTGAGAAATACAAAGGTAATGTATGTAACAGGTATGTATTTGCTGGCATCTGAATGATGTGTCTGAGAGGTAATCTACATATTGCGAACCCTCCATATGTGTTAGCAGTCTGTATCTATATGTATATGCAGATGTACATAGGGCAAGGGACATACTGCAACTGTTAGTGAAGGCTGGACATACATATGTAGTTGAAGGTTGCTATGTGCACATATCAATGCAGGTTGTAGTGTGTGGCATTGAAAAAAGCATGCAGTGCAGGTATATGTCATGTGGTGGTGAACTTCTGTGGGACTGAGCCAGTGAGGCCTGCTACAGCTATATGGCCTGAGGACAGCATAATGCATTCTGCACAACACTGTGCAATATCATTACATAATGGTATGTCTCACAACTGTTTCAGACGTGATATTCCCACCATGAAGGTGGGCAGTCTTTGTGCCTAGATGTGTATGTATCTGTACAGCAATGGATGTTTAGAAGTATGTATGTATATATACATATATATATATATATATATATATATATATATATATATATATATATATATATATGTACATAGATAGAGAGGTATGTAATGATAGATAGAGATATATAAATATATAGATAGATAGAATATGTATATACATATAGATATAATAGATACATACATATATAGATATCTATGTACAGAGATATATACAGATAGATATGAATGTCTATAGATATATATTTACATATATATATATATATATATATATATATATATATATATATATATATATATATGTATATATTGATATATATATTTATATTTATATTTATATGTGTATGTATATATATATATATATATATATATATATATATATATATATATATATATATATATAGATAGATATAGATAGAGAGAGAGAGTGAGAGAGGGGGACATGGGGGCAGATGTATTGCAACAGGTGCCTGGTGACCAAGACATGGACTGAACACCAGTGTTGATACTGAAGTACCATACCCCATTCCAAAACACGTTACCCACCTACTACCACATAGGTGGTTGCCTGCCTACCACTGGAGGTGTCAGAAGTGAACATGGGACACAGGTGTACGATAGTCTCCCCTTTGATATCTACAGTGGCACACTAGCCTTGTAATCCCTGTACATGGTACGTGTCATCACAAAAGGTGTGTCAGCTAGGGAAATGTAAGTCAGTGTACCCCTCTACACCTCACAATGTCCTCTGCAGTATGTACCTCCCATGAGAACTACAGCAAGTGGAAAGGCCACAGACATAACTAACAAAGACTGATAATGCCCTCAAACACATTCCCTATGCAGTCTGACTCACAGAACCACAGCTAGAGTGCCTTCCATACTTGCTACACAGAGGTTACCATTGCTGGACATACAGAGTTATGTCACACCCATACCAGTCGACCAACCACCATGGCAACACCTCACAATCCATCCAGCCTACATGACCTAGGGCCCTAATCCTTGTCACCGCACTAAACAGCACATGCTGGAGGTACAGGTTCCTATACACAAATATGCCATACCCTGGACTAATCCACCCAGCATTAACAAACAAGGCTCCTTAGTAGTAGATGGCATACATACACCTGATGAATGTTATGGAGATAGGTAATATGCCCTGTGAGTCACCTCTGTGTAACCGTTCGACAGGAGCAAGTAAAAATCATATTACATGTGTCCCAAAGGGCAGGGTAGCATATGGCTAGGCTGCCCTAGGTGCAGGGCCAATAGCATAGCACCTACCTATGGCACAATGCACACACACATGTACTCAGTGCAATACCAGCTATGTGAGGTTGAATGAGTGTGACACTGACTGTGTGCAAGGTCTGTAAAGGTGTGATAGCTTAGCGTGAGTTTGTGTCTGTCATGGTAGTTTGTGTCCTAGGTGTGAGGCCAGAGAAAGATGTGTCAGTTATCGGGATGTAAACATAGTAGATTGGCATATGTTGTGCCGTAGTTCCCTGTGAATGACTGAGGTATCGCATTGTAGACAGAAGCAATACATGCATGCTCAGTAAGTGGTACTGCTGTTGAATCCAGCCCACATATGAACTGTTGTACTACCTGAAGTTGTAGGCCTAAACACTACAGTATGGTGTATGTTCACATTCCCTGGTAACACTGTCTGGTGTGTTTCTTGTAGTCTGCACAGATTACATACCTCATGCATAGGTATCTGTAAGTAGGGGCACACAGTACTATAGGGTACACAGGTAATGTTCATCTGTGTCGTCATACATTTGTGTGTTGTATGTATGTGTAATGTGTGTGTAATGATGCCAGTACCATGGCTGCAATCACATGTGTGTTACAGGGTATGTGTGTGTACCTGGCAGCATGTATACTCTGTGACAGCAGTATGCTGGCTATATTAACAACTGTGCACATATGTCAGGTAGGGGTATGGCATCAAAGACTAGGATGGATTACCGTTGAAACTGTAAATGTGCATTGCATTCATTGCATGGGATGACAATATTCTTCATCCATTAGCTTGATACATACCACCAATGTGAGGTTGTGCATTGTATCCCAAACAGTGTGCTGAGTGCTGGTGTATACTAGTTTGTTGTATGGAGTGTGGCAGGCACTGTCAGACAGTTGTGGGCTGAGCACTGATATGTGGTATTGAACATGTGTATCCCCTGATAGACAGACAGATGCTCTATATGGCAGTTAAGTACATTAGAATATTAAGTGTGCCACATGACTTGCTCACATATATTTCTTTTCCTTCCAGGGTGATGGCGCATCACAGTAACCCACCTTATACAGCAACAGAGGAACAGGAGATCCACCAGAGCCTGGTGCAGAATTTCTCTGTGCTGTTTTCCAGGACCAGCCAGAACCAGCATGAGAAGGCTGCACTGTGGCAAGATCTTGTCCGTCGGGTAAATGACATAGGCATGCATAACCAGACATATGAGCAGGTACGCCATTACTGCAGTGATTTAATTAGACATGTCCGACAGTGTGCGTCTGATATCCATAGACAACAGCTTGCCACAGGTGGTGGGGTACCTATCCACCCACCTCACCAGTGTGGAGGAGCTCCTCCTATGTGTTGTGGCTCCAGGCCAACAACAACAACATCCACAAACATGTGTCATGATGGAGGCCGGAGCCACCCAGCATGTTGCAATGGAGTGTGCAGGTCACATGCCATATCTGTAGTTGACTGTTCTCTGTACTGGTAGTTTATGCATGTGTGAGATGTGTACTGTGTGTGTAGCTGTTAACCTGCCTATTCTTGTTCATGATTGATATTCTGAGTATAATCTGTACACATGTAAAAGCCAACTGTTGTACTACTGTACATTATCATACTCACAGTATCAATGGCACAGTTGTGGCCACTGGCAATCACTCTCATATTTTTGCAGGTCTCTCTGGAGTGACAGCAAGGCAGCCAATCCATGCTGGTGAGTGTGTAATAACAATACCATTGCTAATGACATGTGCATGTCATATGGAGATGTAGTCTGTGCACATGTAACACACCTACGCATAATGCATGCTGTGCATGTTTGCTGTGAGACTATGCATATTCCATTATTGTCAGTAGCTGCCTCACTCACATGCAATACACAGAGCATGACACACACATGTGGCAACACAGTACTGGACATTGGATAGGCATACCTGATACACATGTACACAACACACACATGTTTGGCATAGACACTACACCTTAGCCTGCTACACATGTCCAATTATGACACCTGCTGTATGCCCACCTTTCAGTATCCCACTTATCATCTATGCAGCACACATAATATACCTGAGGGGTAGAGGCCTATCATGTCTTTGTGCAACAGTCTTGAACAAATAATATATTCATGTTAGGCAATGCTCACTATTGGCCACCTTACACACCCATGTAACAGGTGGCTGTGTAATTGTAGATGTAGTCATGTTACTGCACTTCAGGTACAGCATGCTAGCTGCCTGTCTGGCACACATTATCATTGTTGACTGACTACAAGATGCATGTTGATCATGGCTCATGTTACTACACCACATTCAGTTCCACTGACCACAAAAGTACACATAGCAGTTATTGTGTAGCACCATCATGTGTTTTGTGTGTGTGTGTGTGTGTGTGTGTGTGTGTGTGTGTGTGTGTGTGTGTGTGTGTGTGTGTGTGTGTGTGTGTGTGTGTGCAAATATATGCACCCACAGCTTGTAACACTTGCACAACATTGTTCTGTCCTTGTACACATTGTGTCCCAGGGTGGAGACAATCAGTGAACAACTACACACAAGCATCAAGTACATGTATACTGTTATTAACAAGGGCTGTCCCCACTTGCACTGCATGTTCCTGTGCAACACATAATCTGCATGCTGACACATGTGCAGTGATGTTTGTGTTGTATAGCAGGTGTGTGTGTGTGTTTGTATTTGATGTACTGAGGAGTGTGCCTGTGTGCCTGTGCGCATGTGTGCCTGTGCACATGTGCGCATGTGTACATGTGTGCATGTATGTCTGTGCACATGTGTGCATGTGTGCATGTGTGCATTTGCGCATGTGTGCCTATGTGCATGTGTGCCTGTGCGCATGTGTGCATGTGTGCCTGTGCATATGTGTGCATGTGTGCCTGTGCACGTGTTGCATGTGTGCCTGTGCACATGTGTGCCTGTGCGCATGTGTGCATGTTTGCATGTGTGCATGTGTGCCTGTGCACATGTGTGAATGTCTGCATGTGTGCATTTGTGCATGTGTGCCTGTGCGCATGTGTGCCTGTGTACTGACATTGTGTACACATTTGTAAACTGTGTTTCCTGTCTTCCTCTCACAGGTTCTGATGTTGCTCTGGTGGAGTGCAGCAGGGAACCTGAAGCCACTGCTGGGGGTAGTGATAATGATGATACATGTATAATGGCACAGGGAGGTGTGACAGGGTCTGTCGTTGGTCAGCCAATCGACACTACACAGCAGTCAACCCCATCAATGCGCACAGTCATCCTGCCATTACATCCATTGTCCACCAATGTCCTTAGCTGAGGGACAGCATACAGTGGGCATTGACTAGGGTAGTGTGGTGTCATTGGCCCATGCATCCCCTCACAGCAGCCATGGCCAGATTCCTGACATGGTACCACACAGGCAGATGTCCAGGGGTGCTCGTGGGAGCATCCGTGGTTGTACTGCCCCTGTCAGACATGCCCACGGAGGTCTTTCAACCTCAGCTATGTTCCGGGCTGTAATCCAGGCACAGGCACGTATGGAATGGTACACCAGACAGGGTCTGAGGGAGCTTAGAGCACATCGCACCGCTATGAATGACACTATGTGTGACGTTGCGGCTGTCATCCGTAATATCAGTGAGGTCATTGATAGACGTTGGGGGGACACATTACATCTCTTCCAGAACTACATGTCCATGAGCCAGGACAGTGCAAGATGGTTGAGGCGTCGATGTGGATGTATGCCAGCAACATCATCAGCTGGCAGTCATCGTGGATGACAACAAACTTGCAGCTGCTCCCATAGTGCCAGTACCAGCCCCAGCAATGCTGGGTCTGTGCTGTCATTAGACTGTCCTAGACGACCATGTGCACGTGGCTCTGGACAGTCCCAGCAGGGACATGTGTTCAGTCAACATCCCACTACCTCTGATGACAGTACCCAGTCTGGCTTAGTACCTGATATTGTCCGTAGCACCCCTGCCAGGCACAGGTACCATGTCCATGCCCAGAGACAGTGATCTGTATGACCTCGCAGGTACAGTCTGTGGCTGTCCACAAACACCCGTATATGGCAGCCACGTGGTGGAACTGTGTGCATGCATACACACACACATAATGCTAACACCTAGGGCTAACACATACACACACACATCGCATCAACATTGCCCCATGTTGTACTGTTGTCCCTCACTAACACACACACATATACATGTCAATTGGATGTGTCAATGGCAGACTCTGGCAAACCAAGTACACACCCTGTGCATATGATGAAACTGTGCCACCTCCTGCCATCTGTAACATTGATGCATGAACAGGATAGCATGGTGCTGATGCACAGGGAGACTACATAGTACTGTAGTAATATTATCATGTTGTTAACAGTACAGTGCAATGATATTGTTGTGGGTATATCCGAGCATGCATGATGCATTAACACTATGATTGTCATTGTAGTTTTGTATACACCAGTGTTAATTCCAAACATGTACTGTCTGCACATGTGCCACATGGCTGTTGTGTGTACCTGTGCCTGCATGTGTCGGGGAGTGGACAGTACATGTGTGATGTTTGCAGAACAGAGTTGCAGGTGTACATTTGTGAACAAGGTGGAGTTGCATTCTCAGCATGTAGATGCTTAGTGCACACATGGGAAGGGTGACATGCACCATGTGACACAGTAATCATACATTGTAGTTCTTATTGTTGGCCACCTTATGTTGTACTACACATATGTTTCACCTGGGGTCACATGTATGTATGACATGGTTTGACAGTATGCTGTGGGTGATACGGTATCCACATGTCAATGGTCTGCAGTCTGGTGGTATACACAACCTACATAGCCTGACATTCAGTGGTCATTACATGGTGTCTCCTCAACTGATACACAGATGTAGGAACCCGGTGTCAGTGATATCCCTGCAGTACTACACTATTCCAGTAGCCATTCTTACTGAGCCCCACACATCCCTGGGAACAATGCTCCTTGGCATATAGCAGTCTCACATACATGCCAACACACTACGGATATGTCCATCCACGACTGCAAATGCATACAGTGGCCTTCAATGCATTCTACACAACACACCTAACCACCACAAGGGTATCATACAGACAGATACCTGTTGTCCAAGCCATGCTGTATTGCTGTAACACAACTGTAGCATTGTCATCGGCATGTACTTAACATAGTATTCCAACAGTACCATGTAGGTGGTAGCACCCATCATGTAGAACGGGTAATGTTGTGTACATGTGGACAAGTGTTATCTTGTCTATCCTGTGATATTCACATTTCCAAAGGTATTCTGTAGTCCCCCGGTGTATCACCTAAGCAAGAAGGTGTCTGTATGCATATCGGCAACAGTTGCCATACACCTACACTGGATGTCCATCACTCACAGACTTTGCTGTGTTTTAACATGTCTGACATATACTGCCGACATGAACCCTCACCCACATTAATCTATCAAAGCTTTCATGGATGTGTGTCACATAGTTGGCCTAGGACACAGATCACTGCAGTAGCCTGCATTGTCACCAACATGCATGTATGGCCTAAGGTCTGGGAAGCTGTGGCACATGCTGGCAAAGGTAACAACTGTATTCATATGAGGCAGGCTTCACACATAGGGACTATTAAAGGTCACAGGTACATATCTGTATGTGGCACACACATACCCGATGTGTGCATTGAATCTACTGTTAAAATAATATGTCATACAATAATACAAGCAAAACACACAACACGTTGACAAACTGTGTGACAAACACACACATGGCATTTGTAGGATACAAACCCCTACCTAACAATGTTATGATATTTGAGAGAGATGCATTAGCGCAGCGCTATTTGCATTACTCGGTGGTTTCCTTTCTCTGTCTGTATTTCTAGTATGGTGACATCATCAGTCTTTCCAAAGAGGAATGTACATGTTTAGTGTGCTTTCACAGTCTTCAAAAAGGATACTCCTTTCAAAGACAATTACGCACACATACCGCCCCCCCACACGCAGTCAGCATTTGCAGGATTCAAACCCCTACCTCACTATATTACGACAGTAGACAGAAACCCATTTGCACAGCATGCCATTTGCTTTACAGGGAAGATGCACTTCTTTGTCTGTATTTCTAGTGTGGTGACATCATCAGTCTTTCCAAAGAATAATGTACATGTTTAGTGTGCTTTCACAGTCTTCAAAAAGGACACTTCTTTCAAAGAGAATTGCACATACCTACACCCCCCCCCACACACACAGTCAGCATTTGCAGGATTCAAACCCCTTATGATTAGCGCAGCTTGCTATTTGCTTTATTGGATAGTTTCCCTTCTCTGTCTGTATTTCTAGTGTGGTGACATCATCAGTCTTTCCAAAGAGGAATGTACATGTTTAGTGTGCTTTCACGGTCTTCAAAAAGGACACTCCTTTCAAAGAGAACTGCACACACATACACCCCCCACACACACAGTCAGCATTTGTAGGATTCAGCCCCCTACCTAACTATGTTATGATACTAGAGAAAGACGCATGAGCACAGCACGCTATTTGCTTTACTGGGCAGCTTCCCTTCTCTGTCTGTATTTCTAGTGTGGTGACATCATCAGTCTTTCCAAAGAGGAATGTACATGTTTAGTGTGCTTTCCCAGTCTTCAAAAAGGACACTCCTTTCAAAGAGAATTGCACACACATAGTCAGCATTTGCAGGATTCAAACCCCTACCTATGTTATGATTCTAGAAAGAGAAAGACGCATCAGTGCAGTGCACTATTTGCATTACTGCAGGGTTTTTTTTATCCTGCTGTATTTTTAGGATGGTTACATCATCAGACTGGACATGGTACTGTGTGTACACTTTGTTTAATGCCATTCCAGGAATGGTCCATGTGGGTCGTCAGGTGTCAACAGCTGGAACATGAACTCAGAATCCTTACCTTGTGTGATCTATGTGTGCACACATTGACAGTCCGTCATATGTCAACACATATTTATGCACAGCTTGTTGGTGTTGTGGGTACTACATGTGTCTGGGATGTTGATCAAGGGCTATTCAAAGTGTATGTGAGACATGTGTAGCTGAGTTCTAGTGTTGAGTGATGTATGTCCTGGGTGGCTGCCTTGCAAAATGTCTAGTATGTTTGGGAACCATGATCTGCACATGAACATACCACAGTTAGTAGGGTTGTGTGTATGTCAGCTTCCAATAGCTCAGTTTATGACCTCAACCATGATGGACTCAATGGCCTTGCAGATCAGACTTCATAGCCATACTGGATTGTACTTCCCATGGTGTGTTGTGCACCAACATTTGTGTGGAGTGCCATTTGTTGCTGTAACACATTCAACGGTTCCACATCCTGTGTAGGGGGGGGGGGGTTCAGCTGACTGTTCAGGTGCAGGATCTGTTGGTTCTGTAGTTTCTGCTTGACACATATTGGGAATCAATGTAGTCCACTTGATGTCATGCTTTTAGCATTGGGGGTAGCTGTTCATCCATTCTACATGTTACATAGGCTTCATAGGTAGGTACTATATAAGCCTAGGCAAAGGTACCCTGGCTTTTGCCACCCAAGAAAATTATTTTCCTGTGCCACTGTCAAGCAGAGAAACAGAAGTGGTCCTTGGGGTGAATTTCCTATCTCCCATCCAATCATCAAGTTTTTCTTGAACAGTGCTAATGAGGAGCTTTGTTTGATATAGAGAGGTAGTTTGTTCCAGAATATGGGAAGTCTCTGGGACAGGAATCTATCCCTCCAGCATGTTCTGTTTATTGTGGTGACAAAGTTTAGGCCCTTAGAGCATGTAGCTCGTAGGGATTGTGATTTCTTTAAGTGGAGCATGTCTGAAAGCTCTGGGTTTGAAATAGCTTTGTGTGTTAGGCAGAGATTGACTCTGTGTAGGCAATATGCAATGGAGTAAGGCTGCACTTATTTGAGACGGTCTGCAAAGGGCATCTCTTTGAGGCTGGTAGTACTCTTTGTGAGGTATTTCTGTGGCCTTTCCAGTTGTTGTAGATGTCTTGTGAGGTACATACCAAAAGGGGCATTGTACTCTATGATGGGTCTAATGAGCGACGTGTAGAGGGGAACAATGACCTCTTTTCTCCTGGATGGGAAACCTTTTGTGATGTGGTTTGCCACATAGAAGGATTTCCTGACTACTGTGGCGATGTGATTATCAAAGGAAAGACTACTGTCCACCTGTGTCCCAAGGTCTGTTATCACACTTTCAGTGTTAAGTAGACTACCACCTATGTGGTAGGTCATGGGTACTGAGTTTTTCCAAAAGGAATGACAATACACCTTTTGGCATTGAGCTTGAGGCCGGTTTACTATTGAAATTGCGAATGGCACTTGGGTGACAGTCGGATAGTCGAATGTATAAGGTCATAAACACGGATGTCGAAGACATAATAATCAATCTAGGAACGGTTTTAACATGGGTCGAGGTAGGGAAGATGTTTGTAGTAGGGAATAATACTGAACACCTACCTCGACCCATGTTAACACCGTTCCTAGATTGATTATTATGTCTTCGACATCCGGTTATGACCTAATGCTCGACGACTATCCGACTGTCGCCCAAGTGCCGTTCGCAATTTCAATAGTAAACCCTTGAGGCCATGGCTGTGACACCAGGCATCTGTCTCAGCAAGGCCCTTTTGTAGGATGTCCACATCTTTTGGAGTTTTGATTATGGCTCCTAGTTTGCAGTCATCTGCGAACTTTGTTAACCAAATACCTTCTGTATTGGCCTGTACATCAGAGAAGTAGATACCAGACAGGAGAAGACCCAGGAGTGAACCCTGTGGTACTCCACTTGTCACTGGTCTAAAGCTGGATTTGGGGTCTGCTACTTACACAGTGTGGGTTCTGTTGGTGAGCCAGTCATCAACCCATCTTGTGGCATAGAGATTAATATGTAGTTTAGTGAGTTTATCTATGATTCCAGAGTGGGGAATGGTGTCAAACGGCTTGGCGAGATCTGGATAGGCTGTGTGAATCACCTTACCCTCATCTGCGGCTTTGGTGACTGCTTCAAAGACATCTATCAGGTTTAGCAGACATGATCTGCCTTTTACAAACCAGAACTGAGTGGGGTCCTGAGTTTGGAGATTACCAATGTCATTGTTTATAAGTTCCATGATGATACACTCCATAGCCTTGCAGACCAGGCTCCTTAGGCTAATGGGGCCGTAGTTTCCGGGGTCTGTGGTGGCTCCCCCTTTATGGAGTGGGATAACTGTTGCTATGCGCCATTCAGTGGGCACATAGCCTGAGGTGAGGCTATCATTGAACATGGTACTTAGGTGGGGTGCCAGTTCATTCTGTAGTTCATTTAGAACACAGCCTGGGATCTCATCTGGTCCCATGGATGCTGTGTTCTTGTCTGTGGATAGTGTGTTTTTTACCTGTGCAGCCATGATTAAAGGAACTTTGCATTCTTCTGGTATAGAGATGGGCCCTTTAGGGGATGACAGAGGGGTAAACCTAGCACTGATCCTATCTGCCAGGATGTTGGCAATATCCATTGTTTCTGCATATTTAGTGCCATTGTGCTGTAACTCAGAGCAGATGTGAGTGTTGCCATTGAGATTCTTGACTTAGCTATAGAATGCTTTGTGGTTTTGCCTTTAGAGTCAGTGGCGATTTTGTTTTCATAACTAACTTTGGAGGATTTTATGAGGGGATCTTGGCTTCTTACTGGAGCTGACCAGGGAGTTTTTCCAATCATGGGATTTTACTCTTTTTTGCAACAGTTTCTTTCTTCTGTTGTACAGTTTGTGTATGGCAGGGGAACACCAGATTGGCTTCCTTTTTTTGGAGGATAGCATCTTGGTTCTGTTCGGGATTGCACGATCCATGCACTCATGTAAGCGCTTATAAAGTGCATGTGTGTAGAATTCAGCAGTCATACCTCTACTGTCCGTCAGCATGGGTGTCGTGAAGTTTGCTACTTCTGTCTTAAGAAGCGTGAAGTTGGCTTTGGGGGAATTTTTACTGTGGTTTCCCTAATGGGGGGTGGAGGAGGGATGTGGATGTCTAGGGTGATTAGCTTATGGTCGGATCTGACCAACGAGGAGTTGACCTCTGGTGTGGAGCACTAGTTGCCCATGTTGGTTATAACCAGGTCTAGGAAATTGCTGTCTCTGGTGGGGGTGTGGATAAGTTGATCCATGGCATTGGAATATATGAATTCCAGAACACGTGGAGCACAACAGTTGGTACATAAGTAGTTTTCCCAGTTAATGGTAGGGTAGTTGAAATCACCCATTATTAGGGTGTTAGGTTGTACCCTAATATTTTCAAATGTATTATGAAATGAGGAGTGGGATTCCTGGGGCATGGTTGAGGATCTGTAGCAAGCTACAGTTTGGATTGCAGTCTTGCCCAGAGTTAGTTGCACTTTGAAAATCTCAGATGCATTATGCTGAGCAACTAGCCTGGAGGTGTACATATCCTTAATGAATATGGACACGCCTCCACCTTTAGTGTTTCAGTCCAGGTTATGTGGCCAGAAGGTGTGGTATGAATTATAGCCTGGTAATGCAGGGGTACTCTCTGGAGCTTTGAACCAGATCTCTGTCACTGCAGAGATGTCAATGTTATCCATTTTAAGGAGTGCCTCAAGAGAGTGTATTTTGAGGTTTATACTTCTATCATTGACTAGCAATACACTCAGATTGTTCTTGCCTGTACCTGTTAGGGCGGTGAATTTGTCATTTGAACCTTGCCTAAAAAGGCACTATAGAGGTGGCTAGAGCCTTAGCCAGTATCCAGAATCACAGGGGCGACAGGTGCAGGCCATCTCTGGCACAGCATCGTGGCTTGTCGGTCATGTCATCCCAGGCAGACAGATACTGGATCCCTTTATAATGACACCAGAAGCTTAGACAATTGTTGAGGTCAATCATTTTGTCCTTGTACTGTGGTATCATTTTGGGTGATGGCAGGATGGTACTCAGGGCTAGGGTCATACCTGCCTGGGCTACAAGATGGGACAGCTCCTCCATGTCCCTTTTCGTGTAGTCCAAGGAGGTACATCTGAAGTCATTCACACCAGCATGGACACTGACAGAATCATATTTGTACATGTTATGGAGTGATATCTCCTGGTATGATGATATGGACTATTGTCGGTGGGAGGTAGGTATGTATATATGGGCCTGTCTGTCAGGATGTCGGCATTGTTTATCAGGTACAGTTGTCATGACATATATGTGTGTGTACATTGCTATATATGACATAGCTGTTGGAGGTGTCATGATTCATTCTGGACTCCTTCTCAGCTACTCTTTACAGAACACCAACAAACCTGAGCAGTAGCCCCTGTTATACTTCTTTACACACTTAACACCGTACTGATCCTTTGTCATCTGGCTACAGAGTATGTCATCATAATATGCCAGCATGTCCAGGGGTGGGCTGTGTGTGTGTGTGTGTGTGCACTCTCCAGTCCAGCTGGTGAATAATGTGATGCAGACACAATCTCACATCTGCCTCATATAAACAGACAACACTCTCCTCCTCATGACAAACACAGATATATGTATAAGATATACCTATAGAGACATACAGGGTGCTGAACCCTCTCGACCCATGACTGCCATAGTCTATCAGGTGGTGAAGGTAACCACACACACCACATATCAGTCTCACATATCCTCTACCGACAGCAGTCAAACCACATTATCACACATACACATACTCAGATGCTGTAAATGAACTCTGCCTAAGTAGCAGAGTCCTCCACAGCAGGCACACACACAACTGCTACCCCACTACAATACCCACATCTCACATAGTTCACAATGTCATGGTGCCACACAGTCACTGGCCCTCATGCTAATCAACACACATAATACACTTGTGATAGGCAACACTTATTGTCAGACACACTGACGTACCACTCACCAGCCCATACAAGGGAATAGTCCCTTTGTGCTGTCTGTCGTGTGCCAGAATCTGCCACATATCACATGCAGTCAGGTCACTAAGAAGCAAGTACAGGACTGGCACCATCATTGTCCATGCAGGTGCATAAAACCTCAGACGCTACTCCCTGGACCACATGACATGGTACATGGAGGAACAGTGTCATCATGTATCCCAGACCAGTATGATCCTGACCTTGTCTAACATCTTACACCCACCAAGTATGGTGTCACAGTCTACTGACAATCACAGCACGTTTAACAGTTGGCTAACAGATTGGTGTAATTCATAGGGGGATACAGTGTCTGTCAGCCGGTGGTGAAATGCTCAACATGCCACATAGCTTCACTATGGACAGCTTGCACCTGTCACCCTTGGACCTTCGAATGCTGGCTAAGGCTCTTGCTACCACCATACTGCATTTGTTGAGCAGGGCTCAAAAGACAAACCCACCTCCATAGACATTACAGGTTAAATAACACTAAGGGTAATGCTGCTCAACACCAGATGTGTTGCCCTCATATTGCGGCCACTCAGGACTCCCCTCAGTATGGGGATAGCAATATATGTGCACTAACAGATGCCTAGTTCAGGGTCACATATGCACAATAGCACTACCAGGTTATGTTTCATACCATGCTTTCTGACCACAGGACTTGGAACGGACTACACAACTAGGGGGTGTATCCATATACATTACAGATACACACACCTCCGGGTTAGTGGCACTGCACTAAGCATCACAGACCATACATTTACAACTACCATTGTGTGAAACTGCCTTTCTGTTTTTTGTGTACTACAGACCACCCTCCCATACTCAGGAACCACACTTGGCTTTCCTGGGAAAATTGGAGGATATGATGGTCTCCACAAACACCATTATATTGTGTGACATCAGGTACACAAAGTTTGAGTCTGGATACTACTCAAGCCCCAACAACCTCACCCCACAGTCGCTACAATTTGTACATTCATATGCTATGGCTCAATCAGTCACCACAGCCACAAGGGTGAATACATATTGGACCTGCTCATCACCAACATGGGGACTCTATGTTCCACACCAGTGATATACCCATCAATGGTAAGGTCGGAACATACATCTATCTCACTGGACATACATGTACACTCCACACACCCATCCTGGGTAATCTGGGTGAACATCTGATGAGCCAACATCTCACTTCACCAAAGCAAGGTGGTATCCTTCAGAGACCCTGACACAGTGGCAAATAAAGCTCCGACTGTTGAATCCTTTACATACACATGCTATGGACTCCTACTGGACTGCATGGATTGTGCTACCCCAAATAACAACACAACTCACTCCTCCAATGGCAGGGGACCTGTCTGGTAGACCCCAGCCATTAATAAGCTGTACAATGTCAGGAGGAAGCTACTACATGATAGAGCACAATCCCAGATGGGGAAAGCATCTGTGATCTGTACTAGCAGACAGCTAAGATCAGTCATGTACTTATCTAAGGTCTTCTTCTCACAGACAATTACACCAGACATGTAGGACTTTCACAAGGCCTTCATCAGTTATGTCAGGAACCTGGGTGGACACTCACTGATATGCTGTGAGTTACTGCATACTGACTACACTTACCCTGAATCCCACTGCCATAGCCAACATCCTGGCAAACAGGTTCAGTGCAGATATCTCCCCCACATCCCCCCTAGGGAGCAACTATCCATCTCAACAGAGTGTAACCTCCCTGATACCACACAGTAACAGGTGAATGGTGCCCTCCCCAAAGCATACATTACAGCATCAATGGGACCAGTTGGTGTCCCAGCCTGCATCTTACATGAGCTTCATGACAGATGTAACCCTCACATTACATCAATGTGCAATATCAGAGTTACTACAGGATATGTACCCATGGAATGGCGTACAGCGACAGTGGTCCCACTCCACAGAGGTGGTGCCACAGCAGACCACAGACAATATTGCCCTATGAGCCTAACTAGCCTGTTATGCAAAGCTATGGAGCGTATTGTCATGGGACTCTTAAACATAGACATCAGGAACCTACAGACACTGTGTCCTACACATTTCGGCATTGTTGTGGCCAGATCTTGTCTCTTGAACATGTTTGTATTCTTTAGACGGTTAACAGGTCCATCGACATAGGGACAGTTGTACACGCAGCCTGCCTGCAATGTGCTAAACACTTCCACACAATAATCCACTGGGCCATTATGCATAGGCTCACCAGCATCGATATGGACACATATCTCACATGATGGATTGCTACCTGGATCAGGGATAGCACCCACGTGGTCAAAATTGCAGATGCCATGTCTGACTACACACCAGTTACACATGTCATCCCACACAGCTCAGTCCTAGGACCTCTTTTGTTCAGTATATATTTGTCTGATGTACAGGCTACCACAGGGGGGATATGGCTGACCTTGTTTGCACTTGACTGCAAACTGGGTGCCATAATCACCTCTCCAGCTGCCACATGCATACTCCAACAGGGTGACACAGAGATGGATGACTGGTGCCTGAGCCATGGCCTACAGCTAAATGCCATTAGTTGCATAGTCATCCCCTTTGGGGATAACAACATGCCCACACAGTACCACAAAGGTAGTACACCATTACATACGGTAGGAGTTGTTAGGTGTTTGTGGACATGACTTGTTTGTACTGTCACCTTTGACATTCACAGTGCCACAGTGGTTGGACAGATGTTCTATATAAGCAACCTTATCCCATATGGTTTCACATCTAGATCGAGTGATGTCATTGTGCCCCTATACTAATCACAACCATGCTTGGTTACTATGACACCTTTGGGATGTACCTTACCCAACACCTGCAGCAACTGTACTGGTCACAGATACCCAAGCAGCAGCCACACCTCAACAATACCCACGAATCACATATCTCACAAAATCAGTGTACCTCACAGTCAGAGCCCTTAAGGCCAAACAACACACCAGATACACTTGTTATAGGGGACTCAATTGTCCAGTACACTGACGTCCCACTCAACAGACTGAACAAGAAGATGGTCACTGTAAGCTGCCTGTCAGGTACCAGGATCTGCCACATAACACAAGCAGTCAGGTCACTCCAAAGCAAGTACAAGTATGACTCTGTCATTGCCCATGCTGGTGTGACTGACATGAGATGTACCTCCCTGGACTACAAGAAAAGAGACATAGAGGAGCTCTCTGATCCTGTAGCCAGGCTGGTATGACCCTGACCTTGAGTAGCATCTTGCCCTCACAAAGAATGATGCCACAGTATGAAGACAAAATGATCAGTTTCAACAATTGTCTAAGGTATTGGTGTTATTCAAAGGGGATCCAGTGTCTGTTAGCCTGGGATGACGTGTCCAACAAGCCACGTTGCTTCTCTAGGGACGGCTTGCACCTGTCACCCTTAGGCTTTCATATACTGGCCATGGCTCTTGCCACCCCCATAGTGCCTTTTTTAGGCAAGGCTCAGAGGACAAACCCACCTCCATAGACAACCCAAGGATACAAAATCTAAAGTTAATGCTACTCAATGCCAGACGTCTACACCTCAAAATGCACACACTCGAGGCTCTCCCCAGTATGGAGAACATCGATGTCTGTGCAGTAACAGAAACCTGGTTCAAGGCTCCTGGGAGCACCCCAGCACTACCAGGTTATAACTCATACCATGCATTTTGACCCCAAAACTCTGACCGAAGCACAAAAGGAGGGGGAGTATCTATATTCATCAATGATATCTACACCTCCAGGTTAGTGGCACTGCATGAAGCATCAGAAACCATCTATGTGCAACTAACAGTGGCCAAAACTGCCTTTCAGTTTGTAGCCTGCTACAGAAAACCCTCCCTATTACAGGAACCTTACTTGGCATTCCTGAGAACACTGGAGAATATCAAGATCTCTCCAAAAACTATGTTATTGGGTGACTTCAACTATCCAAACATTAACTGGGACAACTACTCAGGCCCAAACACACTTGTGCAACGGTTCCTTGAAGTTATAAACTGTAATGCGATGGAACAACTGGTCACCACTCCCACAAGAGGGAACAACATATTGGACCTGGTCATCACCAACATGGGGAATCTATGCTCCACACCAGAGGTAAACCCCTCATTGGTAAGATCAGACCATAAACACATTTCCATGGACATCAATATCCCGTCCCCACTCCCAGCCAAGGAAATCACTGTAAAGAATTTCTCAAAAGCCAACTTTGCACTTCTCAAGACAGAGGTGAAATCCTTCAAAGCCCACGGGCCAGAGGTTAATACAACCCAATCCACAGAATTCTTTACAAATGCATTCTATGAACACCTGCACACATAAAGGGAAGGCATGTCTGATCAGTATTAGCAAGAAACTTCAATCCCTCATAAAATCATCAAGGGCCAGTTTTGAAAGGGAAATTGCCCTAGACACTAGCCCTTCTTTAGTTATGTCCAGAATATGGGTAGAAACTCCCAGATATGCTCTGAATTGTTGCATAATGGTACAAAATATACCAAACCTACAGACATAGCCAACATCCTGGCAGACAGATTCAGCTCAAACTTCTCTCCCCCCCGTCACCCCCAAAGGAACAAATGCCTATCCCAACTGAATATAACCTCCCTGGCATCACAGATGCACAGGTGAAAGCTGCCCTCTCCAAAGCAAAAAACACAGCAGCTATGGGACTGGACGGTGTCCCAGTCTGTGTGTTACACAAGCTCCAAGAAGAACTGAACCCTCACATTAAGTCACTGTTCAAACTTAGCCTTACTACAGGATATGTACCAAATAATGTCATACAGCTACAGTGGTTCCACTCCACTAAGGTGGTGCCACAACGGACCCTAGGAACTATCGCCCCATAAGCCTTACTAGTCTGGTCTGTAAAGCAATGGAGCATATTATCATGGAACTCATAAACAAGGACATTGGGAGCCTCCAGACACTGGACCCTACCCAATTCAGCTTTGTTAAGGGCAGATCTTGCCTCTTAAACCTAGTTGATTTCTTTGAAACAGTTACCAAAGCTATAGATGAGGGCAAGGTTGTCCACACAGCCAACCTGGACCTCACAAAAGCCTTCCACACAATACCCCACTCAAGCATCATAAATAAGCTTACTAGCTTAAATATCAACCTCTGTATCACAAGATGGGTTGCAAACTGGCTCAGGGATAGAACCCTCATGGTCAGAATCGCAGGTGCCATGTCCGAATCCAAACCAGTTACAAGTGGCATCCCACAGGGCTCAGTTCTGGGACCTCTGCTGTTTGGTATATACTTCTCTGAGGTTCAGGCTAACACAGGGGGATTATGGCTGACAAAGTTCGCAGATGACTGCAAAATGGGGGCCATAATTGACTCTCCAGCTGACACAAGCATCCTCCAAAAGGGTCTCACAGAGATGGATGTTTGGTGCCAGAGCCACAGCCTCAAGCTGCATGCTAAAAAGTGCATAGTCATCCCCTTTGGGAAAAACAAGGTGCACACAAATTACCACATAGGTGGTAATCCATTACGTACAGAAGTAGTAATTTGAGATTTGGTGACCAACGTAGATAGTAATCTCTCCTTTGATAATCACATTGCCAAAGTGGTTAGGAAGACCTTCTATATAGGCCACCTTATCACAAAAGGGTTTGCATCTCGATCAAGAGAGGTCATTGTGGCTCTCTACTAGTCATCAGCCCCATACTTGATTACAATGCCCCTTTTGGGATGTACCTTACCCAACACCTACAGCAACTGGAGAGACCCCAAAAGTACCTCTCCAAGAGGATCATGGGCTACTAACAGATGTCGTATGCAGCTCGACTAAAGAAACTCCAGCTCTACTCAGTTGCTTACCGCCTACTCAGAGGCAATCTATGCCTGATGTACAAAGCCATGTCAAACCCAGAATTAATGGACATGCTCCACCTCAGAAATCCAAGTCCCTTAGACATACACGTTCCAGGGACTTAAACTTCAGCACAAGAATAAAAAGGACATGCTGGAGGGACAGATTCATTTCCCAGAGGCTCCCCTCACTCTGGAATAGAATCCCACTTCATGTTAGACATATCCCCTCACTGAACCTCTTCGAGTCAAATCTGGACGCGTGGATGGGAAATCGCAATTTCACACCTGGTATCTCTTCTGTGTCCCTGCTAGACAGAGGCACAGCAAACTAATCTTAAAGGGTACCTTCTGTGACCTACTTTACAGAGGCACAGTAGACTAATCTAATAGGGAGGCGGAAGCCAAATACACTCTGGCTAGGCTTATAAATGCCCTAGGGCAGATAGCCTAGTATCTACCTATGAACCTATGAACCTGTACGTTCCGCACCAAGCAGATGTAGGGACTCACATGGATGACCTGCACAGTTCAGATGCAGTAACTCCAGCTCTACTCAGCCACATACCACCTATTCAGATATGATGTGTGCCTGTTGTTTGCAGTAATACCCAACCCAGAATTAATGGACATGCTCCACCTCAGGATATCCAACTCCCTTGTAGCTACACACTCCAGGGACATATACCTCAGCACATATGTTAATAGGACATGCTGGAGGGACAGATTCTTATCCCAGGGTGTCCACTCACTCCAGATTGTGATCACAGTTTCACATACGCAGATACACCCACTAACCACCTACAGGGGACATCTTGACGGCTGTATGGGTGATGGTATGTTTACCCATGGGATATCTTCTGTGTCCCTGCAGACAGCGGCACACTAGCCTAAATGTACATGGGCTATCTTGTGTGAACTACTATTCACTGGCACAGTGTAGTAATCTGACAGGGCTGCAAAAGCCAAACACACTCTGGCTAGGCTTGTACATACCCTAGGGCAGATAGCCTAGTATCACCCTCTGAAGCTATGCTTCTGCTCGGGATGCACAATATTTATTGCTGATACTGTTTGCAGATGTTTATCATCTTTGCTTTCCCAGTTTCTACGAACAAGTTAGGTATCTGCAGAACATGTTTGATCATGACAGGGTTCCACTATATTATATAAGTGTCTGTTGTCATTTAACTGTGTGCACAGGGTGGATTGCTAGATAGTGACAGGTTCCTGGGTTAACACATGCAACAGCCAGATATGTGTGGCTCACTGCTGTACTCAAACATGGCCTAAGTGTGTGAGCATGCCCAGTTCAGGCTTTCCATGTTTTGTTGCCTGACATATGTTTAATTTATTCAAGTGTGTGAGCATGCCCAGTGTGACCTTTCAGTATGTTGCAATCTGAAGTCCACTACATTTGTGGATGTCTGTGAACATGACCAATATTAACATTTATACTGTGTGTGTTGGAAGTAAAGTTCTGTTCTTACTGCAGGACTCACCTTTGTGTTATAACTCAACAGGGATTATGCTGTGCCTGCAGGTTTTCCATGAGATACTTTGCTTAGACTTATCAACATTCCTTCATACTGGGTGAGCGGTGCAATGCTGTCATGGTTTAGTGGTTCAGAACTTTAGCTATGATGCACAGTGTCCTGGGTTCAAGGCCCATCACTGCTTTATATTTTCATACTGAGCAGACCAGACTGCTTAAGGGCCAGTTAAGCAAATATGAGCATGTTGGCTTTTGTTCTGCTATGCCCTACTTAGACCAGGCTTGTCTGATATTGCTGTATATTCACCAACTTTGATGGACATTGCTCAATATTACTCGACATTGACCACAGTTGTACTAGTTGGTGTGTGAGATTCTGTTTGCATATACTACATGGTGGTAAATGCTGTTTAGCAGTACCTTAAATTGCTTAACATATGGCAGTCATGCATCAGGTGGTGCTGCAGGGCTGTCTATGTCAGATGCACATACTACACTCCCTGTACATGTTTGAAGCAGGTGGTGTCAACTTAGGCATCCCTTTTACTATATGTGTGGGTCAGAGAAAGGTATCATTTCCAGGATTCCTACTGAGCCAGTGTATGTGCTATGCATTGCCTCTTTGCCAAGGCCAAAGCATACTGGGCATGCCTCCTTCTGCCTACTGGGGCAGGCTCAGGTTGCTCCTCCTCCGAGTCACGCTCTGCCTGTGATGACCTTGGCAATGGTGGGGGGCTGTTTGGGCCAAGCCCATGCTGGTCCTGCTGCAGCTGTTTTCGCAGGATCATATTATGTAGCATAGCACATACCATGACAATTTGGGTACATGTAGTTGGAGAGTACTGCAAGGCTCCACCAAATGTGTCCAGGCACCAGAACTGTGACTTGAGCAGCCCAAACACACACTCGATTACATTTTGTGTTTGTGCATGTGCCTCATTATGGTGTTCCTGTTCAGGTGTGTGTGCATTTCTGATGGGTGTCATCAGCCAGGGCTCCAGTGCATAGTCAGCATCCCCCACTAGGTGACCATGTGGGATGTCCCCATTGGCAAATGTCTGGTACAGCTGCGTCAGATGCCAGATATGGTAATCATGGTAGCTTCCAGGGCAGCCAGCACACACATTCATTATTATGCCCTGGGCATCACACACGACCTGGCAGTTGATGGAGGGGAAGCCCTTGCTGTTAATGTAGGCCCTACCCCCACTCACCGGCTGGTGCTTTGATGCATATGTGCGTGCAGTCTATTGCACCCACTACCTCAGGGTATCCTGCTATTTGCTGGAAGAGACGCATATTGCTGGCCAATACCTCACGGGAATTGGGGAAATATACATGATCACCGACATGTGTTGACATGGCATCCAGGAACTGGTGCAGTACCCTGGATGCTGATGCCTGTGATATCCCCATCATATCACCAGTTGGTCTCTGGAAGGTACCTGTTGCTAGTATTCTTAGACCAACACATACCTTGGTTTCCACTGGAATGGGTTCCCCTCTCTTGGTTCTGTGTGTGAGGCGTGGCCTACACAGCTCAACAATTTGCTGCATGAGGTCTCTGTCCACTCTATAGCGCTCCACTATATCCAGCTCATGTAGCCCCTGGTAGGTTACCCTGGGCCTGTACACTCTTCTCCGTCTCCTCACTGGGGGTTGGTCGGCAGCATTCCCATTGTCACCACCCTCAGCATGTTACATATGTCAGTTTATGACAGCAATGGTAGCCCCTAACATTTCTTCTTTGTCTCACTTAAGCCTTTTCAGTATTCACTTCTCTTAGCTTACTGCAGTGCTGCAGTGTCTCTGAGGAATACATGGTGAAAAGTTGTTTGCAGAGTTTTAAGTGCTGGGCTGGGCTGGTTTACTGCCTGTGTAATTGCCTGACTCTGATTATTTCCACCTGCTAGCTCTGCTGACTCTCCCTGGTTAACTTCCTACTGTGTGTTGTGCTTCCTTTTCCCTTTCCATTTCCTCAGGGGGCCAGCGCCGTGCACACAAGCGCAAACATGTGCACATGCGCTAACACGCATGCACACAGCCTTAGACGGAGTTAAACTAGCTAATTCCTGCTTAAACACGCGCACACGAGCGCAAAGGTGCTTACAAGACCTTAAACTGCCTTAAACTTGCTTAAACACGTGCACACAAGTGCAAATGTGCTAACACAGCTTAAAACAATTGTACACATGCTAACTTCTGCTTAAACATGCGCACACTGTTTACTCTGGTTTACAGGCACGTACACGCGTGCATACAAGTTGCAAGTATTTTACAAGAAACTTTGGTGATACCCACAGTGTGCACCTTCTATTTCTTGACTTTAGCTAGGATACCTGCTGACACACCTCTTCCAGTGATGAGCAACTGACAGCTAACACATGCCACTCTGCTCCAATGAGATTAGCTTCTGTCATACATAACCCCCTCATGATGTCACCTATATCCTACTCTGTTACTCCCCTTATCCTAGTCTTACAGTACACTGACTGTGCTCATTTGCTATGTAGACTTGGGATTCACTATCCTTACACTCATTTGCATAGGATTGCCTACTAATGCTTGGTTACATCTCTTAGACTGGGTTCCCCCCTTAGCAACCCCTACTCGGTAGCCATGTTGTCTTCAGCCTGCCATTGCCTTACATTGTATTTTACAACTACCCATAAAATCCACATTTGTGGACTTTTAATTGTTAGTTTTCTGATTTTTATAGTGCAGCGCGTTTGCGCGGTGCTGTGCTATGCTTAAACATCGCAAATTGGTAAAAAAAATTTAAATTATTTTTTTTTCATTTTGCATCGGGAAACATTGCCAATGGCCATATATCTGGTCATTGGCATGCTTCCTCTACTAGATGCAACCTTTATTTGGAGCTGTCACGGCTCCGTTTTGCTATTTGCAGAATGGTACTCAGTTGTCAACTGAATACATTTCTGCAGATAACACTATTCTTACTCGGACAGGTTCAGGTTTCCTGGATCGCAAATCTACCTCATTTGCATGCCTTTCGTCTGCAATTGAGGTAATTTGCATATCCAAGCCTTGTCCATGTAGGAGTAGTCTTAGGAGCTCTCTTACATGCCCCTACAGGCTGTTCCTGGATCGCTCGTCGGACATGATGGCTGCATGGAGTCTTACTCTACTCTTAGACTCCGTGCAAGCCATCATGAATCCAGCCCAGTGTATTATTCATGTATTTGGAATTCATGTGAATAAACGGCTATCTTCTTCACCCTTTGGGTCCAGTTTATTCATACCTCTTAGGATTGGTGCCTTGTTTTTGCTGGTTCAATGGCAACACTCATACCTGGTCTGAGTTACAGCACAATGGCACTAAATATACAGAACCAACTGATATAGCCAACATCCTGGCAGATTGGTTCAGTGCTAACTTTACCCCCCTCTCACCCCCTAAAGGGCCCATCTCTATACCGGATGAATGCAAAGTTCCTGTAATCATGGATGCACAGGTAGAAACCACACTCTCCAAAGCCAAGAACACAGCATCCATGGGACCAGACAACATCCCAGGCTGTGTTCTACATGAATTACAGAATGAACTGGCACCCTACCTAAGTACCATGTTCATTCATAGCCTCACCTCAGGCTTTGTGCCCACTGAATGGCACACAGCAGCAGTTATTCCACTCCACAAACAGGAATGTACCATGGACCCCGGGAACTACTGCCCCATTAGCCTGACGAGCCTGGTCTGCAAGGCCATGGAACATATCATCATGGAACTTATAAACAAAGCACTGGTAGTCTCCAAACTCTGGACCCCACCCAGTTTGGGTTTGTAAAAGCCAGATCATGTCTCCTAAACCTGACACACTTCTTTGAAGCAGTCACCAAAGCCGTAGATGAGGGTAAGGTGGTTCACACAGCCTATATAGATTTCGCCAAGGCTTTCAACACCCTCCCCCACTCCAGAATTATACATAAACTCACTAAACTAGGTATAAATCCCTATGAAGCAAGATGGGTTGCCATCTGGCTCACTGACAGAACCCACACTGTGAAACTAGCAGACTCCAAATCTGACTTCAGAGCAGTGACAAGTGGAGTACCACAGGGGTTCAGTCCTGGGTCATCTCCTGTTTGGTATCTACTTCTCTGAAGTACAGGCTAACACAGAAAGTCTTTGGCTAATGAAGTTCGCAGATGACTTCAAACTAGGAACCATAAACAAAACTTCTAACAATGTGGACATCCTTCAAAAGGGCCTCACTGAGACAGATGCCTGGTGTCAAAGCCATGGCCTCAAGCTCAATGCCAAAAAGTGCATTGTCATCCCTGTTGGTAAAAGCTCTGTACCCATGAACTACCACATAGGCGGTAGTCTACTTAACACTGAAAGTGTGATAAGAGACCTTGGGACACAGGTGGACAGTAGTCTCTCCTTTGATAATCACATTGCCACAGTAGTCAGGAAATCCTTCTACGTGGCACACCTCATCACAAAAGGTTTCTCATCCAGGAAAAAAGAGGTAATTGTTCCCCTCTACTCGTCACTCATTAGACCCATTATAGAGTACAACTCCCCTTTTGGTATGTAGTACAACTCCCCTTTTGGTATGTACCTCACAAGACATCTACAACAACTGGAAAGGCCACAGAAATACCTCACAAAGAGGATTACAGGCCTCAAACAGATGCCCTACGCAGACCATCTCAAAAAACTCCAGCTTTACTCCGTCACATATCGCCTACTCAGAGGCGATCTCTGCCTAACATGCAAAGCTATGTCAAACTCAGAGCTTTTGGACATACTCCACTTAAAGAAATCCCAATCCCTCTGAGCTACACGCTCTAGGGACCTAACCCTTGTTACCACAATAAACAGAACATGCTGGAGGGATAGATTCCTATCCCAGAGACTTCCCATACTCTGGAACAAACTACCTATCTATATCAAACAAAGCTCCTCATTAGCACTCTTCAAGAAAAATCTTTATGACTGGATGGAAAATAGGAAATTCACCCCGGGGATCACTTCTGTGGCTCTGCTCGACAGGGGCACAGGTAAATAATTTTCTTGGGTGTCGAAAGCCAGGCTACCTTTTTGGCTAGGCTTATATAGGCGCTAGGGCCATTAGCCTAGTACCTACATATGAACCTATGAACAACCAAAGAGATATTGATAATTATTATCAGATCAAGAAACTGAAGCATGTATAGATAGACTCCAGACATGTAAACCAGCATTATTGAAATTTAAAGCAAAATAACAGGATTCTCATAATGATCAACATCAGATCAAGTAACTGCAGGAACCCCCCCCCCCCACACACACACACACAGAAAATAAATAAAAATATATATTTACATTGTGAATTCAGCTTCCAAAAACTCAAATGACTGCTTTTGGAAGGTGAATTTATGATGAGACTAATCAGAAGAAAGCTATGCAGTGGTTTATGCTTTTCCCCTGTTTCCAGCTAAATAACCACTGATAAAAACAACAACTGAAGTACACATCACAGATATAACACAATACACACACACACACACACACACACACACACACACACACACACACACACACACACACACACACACACACACACACACACTATTCTTGTACTTTATTTACCTCTCTTTGTTTCTGGCTGCTCACACACACACACACACACACACACACACACACACACACACACACACACACACACACACACACACACACACACACACACACACACATATGCGGGTTACCTTTAGTTTATCGAACGCCTATTTCACCGACACTAACTTTGCTGACATGTCACATTACCGAGAAATGGAAAGCTGACGTTTCCCGCATGGTAAGTAACTATTTGGCCATCCTGACTTCAGGAACTACCAATAAAACAAATCCACTGTTGTAGAGGGCTATGCCCCCCACATGCCCCTCAATAAATAAACCAACTCCGAGAAAGCACTACCATGGGTGGAGGTTCCTATCAGCAGACCGAAAACGCATGTTTTTGAATGCGTCTTGTTCGAACTGACAAAACCGAAACTGCAAAATATCAAAGCGGCATGTAAGCAAATTCTTTCCCTGGGAAAGAATTTGCTTAAGCTTTCGATGCCGTTTTTGGCACTGTAGTGTGGTCTCGGAGTTGGTATATTTAAGCAGGGGGTGTGTGGGGAGTACAGCCCCCCCATGTTGGGGTGGGGGGGTGAAGCCCCATTTAATCTCATGTTTTAATGTGCTTTCTTTTTTTTTTTGTTGGAACAGCGATTTTTTTCCCTTGGAAAAAAATCACTGTTCTGACAGTTCGGTTTTGTAAGCTTTCGCTTATATGGGGTCGATTAATCACCATTCACTTACCTAAGCATTCGATGATCTAATATAGACCCCCGGGGGGGTAAGGAGCAAAGTTCAGGTAGATGGCCAAATGGTTACTTACTGTGCGGGAAACATCGGCTTTCCATATGTCGGTAATGTGACGTCTTAGCAAAGTTAGTGCCAGTGAAGTGGGCGTTCGATAAACTAAAGGTAACCCACACACACACACACACACACACACACACACACACACACACACACACACACACACACACACACACACACACACACACACACACACACACATGCCACGCACACACACACAGACTATTCTTGTAATTTATTTACCTCTCTTTGTTTGTGGCTGCTTTTGAATGCCCAGGTAGCCTAACCTCCTTGTCTCTTACTGCTTAACTTATTAGTTAAGTCTGAGCTCTGGAACATCACACCTCTAACAGTCTACACTCAACCTTACACTGAAGAGCATTTTCTGAAAACTCAAGTTCAAAGCACAAGACAAATAAATCTAAATATTTTAATGCAAACAAACCCAGAATTATACTTGCCTTCAAAGTTTTACAAACAAATTATCTTATCTTGGAAACTGCACATCCTAAACTTTTATTACAGGAACACTTCTGGCAGCCAGGCATGCTTTTATGTGACAGGAAGATATTCATTTATGAGTGCTTGTTTGTTGCAATATATACAATAATATGAAAAATATGTTTGTTTAATTAGTGATATAAGTAATACTGAATATCTCTCAAGATGTACAACTTATATTTCTTCAACATTATGTAATGTTTCATCTGACATCATATGATAATTTGTAATCCAGGTTGTTCTGGAAATATTAACTACATAAATATTGCATGTTTTCATAATTACTAGCAAACAGCAATAAATCCAGTATAGTGTACTTTAAGTAAACTTTCACAATATATATTTTCTGTCACCTGCAAGTGGGTTTGATACCATGTAGATTAAATTATTATTTCCATTGTATGAAACTGTAGTTTAACACTTGCAGTGTATTTTATTACTTATACCTTGCTGTTTATAATGCTGCCTACTGTTAATTGGCAAGTCATGTTTAGTTAAAGAGGCCAGCCTCCCAATAAAGTGTCTGGATGAATGGATGGAGCTATGGGTGTTAACTGGGGAAGTACATTATTGTAAAATCTTACCATAAGAGTAGATGTCCTTGCCTTCACCACTGCAGTATTCATTACAAATGGGATTCCCTGCTGTGAAGCCCACCGTCTAGCCAGTTTACTAAAGTCTACCATTGCTTTAAGGTATGCTGAATGTCACCTACACACTCTCCTTGCATAGTAGGGCATAAAGGTGACGTTCAGGTGTACCATCCTCAGAACTGATTGCCCCAGTAGGAACAGCAGTCCAAGGAAAACCAAGGAGTACCTGCATATCCAGGGAGGAAGAAAGAGTAGGAGGATGGAGAGAAGGAGTGAATACTGTAGCAGTGAAGACAAGGACATCTACTGTTATGGTAAGATTTTACACAACTGTACTGTGTCCTTACATTCACCACTGCAGTATTCATTACAAATGGGAGAGTGCCAAAGCTCAATAAGAAACTTGGGAGGAGGAAGCAGCATCAGAGCCGTCTAAGATGCCATAAAGAATGGCATCAGCAAAGCCAGCCCTAGCTCCTGAGATACCATCCAGCTGGTAATGTTTGGAAAAGGTATACAAAGAAGCCCGGGTAGCAGCTTCAAGAAAAGAATTAGCATCTAAGCTTTTGAAAAAAGCACCAGAGGAAGCCACAGCTCTAGTACAATGAGCCTTTACAGAAGAAGGAAGGCTCTCAGCATGAAAAGTGTAACAAAAGGAAATAGCCTTTGAAATCCAAGTGGAAAGAGTTTACTTGGAAATAGCCAAACCTAAAGACCTAGGATGAAAGGAAACAAATAAATGGTCAGATTTTCTGATAGCTTTAGTTTTATCCAAATAAAATCGGAGCTGTCTATGCACATCTAATGTATGCAACACCCTCTCACTGCCAGATTGTGGAGAGGGGAAACAAGTAGGCAAATTAATAGACTAAGTGACAACTCTAACCACCTTGGGCATGAAAGTAGGATAAGCAAGCAAATACACCCTGTCCTCATGAAATACCAAAAAAGGTGTACAAGACATAAGGACTTCAACTCAGACACCCATCTGGTAAAAGTGAGAGCTAACACAAGAACTGTCTTCAAAGAACAATATTGCAAGTAAGCTGAAACAGCAGGCTCAAAAGGAGCCTGAGTCAATTTGTCCAGAATGAAATTAAGATCCCAGGGAGGAGGAACAGGCTTCCTGTGAGGTCTAATATTAAGGACACCTTTAAGAAATTGCTTAGCCTCAAATCTAGAAGTTAACAGGGGAGTTAAAGACAAACAAGCAGAAAGAGCTGATAAGTGGGCCTTATTAGAAGAATAGGCCAAACTAACATTTAGCAACTCACACAAATAAGAGAGAACCAAAGGAACATCCACAGAAAGTGGGTCCAGGTCACAAGAAAGACACCAAATAGAAAACCTCTTCCATTTAGACAAGTAGGATTTCCTAGCAGTAGGTTTCCTGGCCTCCTGCAGAACCTGTAGCACATCCTCAGAAAAAAGGTGTCTATGAGGGATCAAAACTTTATCAACCACAGTGTCAGTTGAAGTGTGCACAGGTGGGGATGGATGAGGCACCCCTTGTCTTGTGTGAGGAGATCCACCCTGTGAGGTAACTTGTGATGGTTGCCCCTGGCTAGATGCAGAAGTAGAGGGAACCAGTGCTGTTGCAGCCAAAAGGGAGTCACCAACAAGATTTTGGGAGCATCCTGTTGAGTCTTGAACAGAACTCTTGGGATGACAGGAAGGGGAGGGAATGCATAAAGAAACATCCCCTTCCAAGAAAATAAGAGGACATCCGCCTTCCATACCAGAAGACCTGGGACTCTGGCACAAAACAGAGGAAGTTGTCTGTTCAGAGGGGAGGCAAAGAGATCTACTTGAGGAGTACCCCACTGGTGAACAATGTCCAGAAACACATCCCTGTGAAGCAACCATTCATGGGATTGAGTGAAGAACCTACTCAGACTGTCTGCCACAATGTTCTGATATGAAGGAATATAAACTGCCTGAAGAGTCACTTGATATTGGACAGCCAGATCCTATACCATAAGTGCCAGCTGGCAAAGACAGTAAGATTGTGAAAAACAAACAGACCAGCAACCTGCGGCAAGAATAGTCCCCGTAGTTCGACGCAACACAAGTCTTCTTTAACGTTTAAACAGTTTATTAAAACATGCAACGTTTTCGTTGCTTTCACAACTTCTTCAGAAAAAACAAATACTAAAAATGTTCACAATCAACAATGTGAGTTTTAAAAACTCGTGCGACTACTGTGGCCAATCACTAAGTCTAATGTATTACATATTAATGAACACAATACTTGTATTAACCCTATAATTACAATTCTCTATTTTAATCCCATAAGTCACCCTATCAAAATTTCATAACCATTACAAGACTGTCAGGTAGAGTTCATACTTGTTATTATGCCAAAACCATAAAGTCACTCTTTTAAAAGTTACCCTTTTTAAAAATTACAATAGCAAATAATTGAGTATAAATCCATACCTGTGTACTAGACCCATTCATGCAGTACCTATTTTAAAGGTGTGTTTATGTTCTCATATAACTTTTAAATTTAAGCCAACATGAAATACTACAATGGTCATTTAGACCAGGGGAAGTGCAAGCGTTTAGTTTCAATTGCCAAACTAATTCAACACATTCAAGTGTTAAAGATGTAGGGCCACCTCTAATATTTTCTACAACTTGGTCTATAGCTGTGAATGAAAAAGTGTGCCCAGGGCACTGTTCAACGTGTCTTGCTAGGGCATTTTCCTTCTTGTTTTTAGAGATAGCATATGTGTGTTCGTAAATTCTGTCTCTAAATCTACGGTCCGTCTTACCTATATAGTAAGCAGGACAGATGTTACACTGTGCTAAATAAATAATACTTTTGGAATTGCAATCAAGTCTTTGTTTTATCCAAAATTGCGTAGATATTTTATTGACTGCAAATTTATTCATAGGTTTGACATTCCTACACATTTTGCACATCCCACATTGAAAGCACCCTTTTATTTTATTACTGAAAGTTGTAGCTTTATTTTCTAATGTCTTTTTCAAGTTTATTCCTTTCTTGAAAATGACATGGAACCTAGTGCCTAGCCTGTTCCATAAGTTGAAATCTTTCCCTAATAGTTGCCAGTTCTTAATTAGTATTGATACTATTGCGTCACTGTCTTTATTAAAAGTTGTTATAAAGGTAGTGCCAAACTTCGCCTTGTTTTTAGTTTCTGTTCCTAAAGGTGTTGTCATGCCTCTTTCACTTATTGTTAAATTTTCTAAGTGTGTCTTGTCAGTTAGTCCTGTACCCATTATGCTCTTTGGTTTTTTTCTCTTAAGGATAGCTGTTAACAATCCATTATTTCTTTTTAATTTAATTTCACTGGTTATTTCAAGTATTAGTGATTTAGGGTACCCACGATTTATAAACATGTTTTTCAAGTTGTCACACTCAGTATCAAAATCATTGTCGCATGTACATAATCTTGTTGCCCTCACTAATTGTCCCTTTACTATGGAACGTTTTTGTTTAAAAGGGTGGGCACTGGAAAAATGTAGATAAGAGTTACAGTATGTTGGTTTTCGATATATATTTGATATTATTCCATTAGAACTCGTGTCCCTAGTTAATGAAAGATCCAAATAGTCTATTTGATTAGAGTTGAAAGTGTAAGTGAATTTAAAGAACTCTGTCGTGGAATTTAAATATTCAATAAATTCGGAAGCTTCTTGTTGGGTACCCTTAAAGATGACAAAAATATCATCAAGGAATCTGGTATATACCCCGGGATTCATGAACCTTGCGCCAGGCGCCCGCATAGCGTCGGCGTTATAAAGCCAAATATGGCCACCGAGCGATTCAGGTATGAATCAATCCCACATGCACTACCGGCGTGCGCCGGACCTGCACCGCCCCCGGCGTAGGTATGCTAATCACACTGTGTGCGGTATTGCACCATGCAAATGAAGGCAAATAGCGATCCACGAAGTTGTGCAGGCGTAGCATAAGGGCACGGCAATGTAAACCAAAAAAAAACGGTTTACATTTAGCCAAACATGACCAAGGAGTAATGGAAGGCTGTCAACGTCAGGTATCATACAGGTGCAGTATGCCAATGGCGAAAGGCACCGAGAATGTCCAAAGAAAACATGCACAAACTGTAAATAATGACATAATTGTTATGTACGCAGAAACCACAGCAGAACCCCCGGATATGTGCACAGAAGGTGCAAAACAATTAAATAATATGAGAATGTCCTAAAAGAGCAGTATAATACACATTAGATGCACAGCCACCACACACCATAGTATGTATGGAAAGCCTCAACCCCAGCGCAAGGGTTGTCAAGGAGTGGTGGCAGTGTTCGGCGCCGTAACCATGTATTAGCAGTCAATGCCATGCAAATGAGGCAGATAATAGTGAATCGCAAAACCGGCGCCGGTGTAAGGATGGAGCAAACGGCGCAGCGGTAGTACACCGAGGAGTGGCCTACACGGGATATATGTCAATCGCAGAGGGGTGTGCCACTGTAGGAGGAAGCACATTGGAGGCCAGCAAACATGGGCTGTACAATGCACATCACAGCAGCAGGATCGGCGTGTGAGGAAATAGATGCGCTGAGAGTACATAATTCCCACATAGATGCATGTGCACGAGGATGACTACGTTCCCCAAACCAGTCATGTGATGGCCTCCCCGTCAACAACCACGGATATAGGAAGGTAATGCGGAGAATATGAGGAAATGCGGAAGCAGTGTAATTGGAGCCGTAATGAGCAATCAATACCAATCAATCCAGGAAGGGCAAACGGCGGCAGCTGACAACTCTGCATGCAGACTCCTGCAAAACGGGAAAGGGGAGGCATAGGAATGCAAAGATAGTAGGGGATGTAGTAGAAATGCAAAGAGCAAAGAACCAAAATAGCACAGCCAAGTACAGAGGTAGCATAACGGCGGCAGACAAAATGCATCATATGCCATGTGCCTGCAGGATGCACTGCAGGCAATAGTAGGTGCAACGTGCAGAAACAGTAATGTAAGATGCAAAGCTAAGCCAATGCAGGCAACTGTAATGTAACACTAAAGGCAATACCGTTGCAGTTACAACGGTAAAACACCGAAGATAATCCACAGATACGGCTGCACAGACACACCCAATGACATCACCGGGTATACAGCACAACAGTATAAAGTGGAATGCACACAACACACAGCGATTTCCCAAACGCCGCACCGTAGGGTGTAAACACACGGGGAACTTTTAATATGTATATGTTGGGTGCCGCCATGGCCGTGATGCATAGGTATGTGTCAGAGACAGACGGAGTTGCGGAGGAGGGTGCCGACAACTACCGTAGGCCTCATAGGAGAAGGAGAGTGTTCAGACCAAGGGTGACCTACCAGGGGCTGCAAGACCTGGAGATAGTAGAGCGCTACAGGGTGGACAGGGACACGTTACAGCAAATAGTGGAGCTGTGCCGGCCACGCCTGAGAACAAGAGACAACAGAGGGGAGCCCATCCCAGTGGACACAAAGGTATGTGTGAGCTTGCGAATACTGGCTACAGGTACCTTTCAAAGGCCAACTGGGGATATAATGGGTATCTCACAGGCATCAGCATCCAGGGTACTACACCAGTTCCTGGATGCCATGTTACAACATGCCCATGAGTATATAAACTTCCCCAGATCTCAGGAGGAGTTGGCTAGCAATATGTGCCACTTCCACCGTGTGGCACAATACCCGGAGGTACTGGGTGCGATAGACTGTACGCACATAGAAATCAAGTCACCGCCCGGGAGCAGGGTAGACGCTACATAAACCGCAAGGGATACCCCTCCATCAATTGCCAGGTCGTGTGCAATGCGCAGGGCATTATCATGGATGTGTGTGCTGGCAGCCCTGGAAGCTACCACGACTCCCATATCTGGCATGCCTCACAGCTGTATCAGGTATTTGCCAGGGGGGACATCACACAAGGTCACCTTGTGGGGGATGCTGGCTATGCACTGGAGCCGTGGATGATGACACCCATCAGAAATGCACACACACACATGCAAGAATGCCATAATGAGGCACACGCACAAACCAGAATAATCATAGAGCGTGTGTTTTGGGATGTTGAAATCACGGTTCCGGTGCTTGGATATATCCGGTGGAGCCTTGCAGTACTATCCAGGCACATGTGCCCACATATTCATAGTATGTTGTATGCTACACAATATGATTCTGCGGAAACAGCTGCTGCAGGGACATAATGGTCTAGGGCCACCAAGCCCGCCACAACTGCCAAGGCAAGCACAGGCACAGGGCGTTCAGCGCCATGAACACACTGTGCCAGCCCCAGTAGGTAGACGTGGCACCCAATATGCCTACGCCCTGGCAAAGAGGGAACGCATAGCACATACTTTGACAGCGTAGGACCCATGGACTGACACCTCCTTACCTGCACACACAGTGAAATGGACGCCACACAAACATGTCCGCCCGTAATGTGTACCGTATGGCTGGACCTATGTGTGACTCCAACAAAGGCACCACCCAAACACTGCACACCCAATAGCCAGCAGAGCATGGAACGCCAACACCTCAACCGCCGCCGGTTCTACAGCAGACGGCGAGTCAGATGCTGCCACTGTCGCCGCAAGTCGACTACATATGTACTTATGTGCATACACAGATATGGAAATAGATATCAGTACACACGTAGAAATATATGTACACATACACAGATATAAAGTACAACAGGTTAATATGGAACCCAGGGATGCAAGTTTACAGATAAGTAAGATGCGAAATCTCCACATAGTAAACATAGTGAACGACAACCCGATCATCCGGGAGGGTGGGCAGAGCAGGGAACGCCAGCCATGGAAATGTCAACCTGCATCAATACATATCCGCGGGTCGGGATGATCGCCAGGCCACGGTACAGTAACGGGATATGTGCGTGTCATATCCATAGGATATGAGTGCGGAGGTACACACCGCCGGCGATGCGCCAACGAGGGTACTGTGTGCAACCGTCGGTCGCAAAGCGGCAATCATACCTGTCAAGTGTACGTCATTATGAGGAATTACCTCATTTGGGGTCTAAAACAGTTCATGTTCCTCGCAGTTCCTCAAAGTTCCACATTGAAAGAGTCTGCACACATTCATTGTTAGGAATGTATTTAAATGAAATCCTGGTAAATAGAAATTAATCATAGTAATTCATTAAAGGTTCTTCTTTGTAAGTAAATCAGCATATTTTAACCATCCTATGACCTTCTTAGCTGAAGTTGTTAGTAAGCCATTAGTATGTGTTTTACAGTTTGCCCATTTGTTCCACATTATGAATGTGTGTGTTCCTCATTTTGGAAATGGAAGGTTGAGAGCTATGGTGGCAATATGTGTATGTGTGAGGTGAGGTTGTCGTGTGTTCCGCTGTGTGTGTGTAATGTGTGTGCCACTGTAAAATGTGTATGTAGGTGACATGTCACAGGCGGAGTGTAATAACATGCGCAGGCATACAGTACAGGAACCATAGGCGTATGTACAGCAGTACCCACAAAGTAGTACTGACATCTCCTCGGTGGCTAGGCGCTGGCGGCGTAAAAGCGATGCAAAGCGGAAATGTCCCAGAATGTACCACAGGGCCATAGCCAACAGGAGATGCAAAGGACGCATGTACAAACCATGACCGTATGTATGGCGGCCATATGGTAGACTCAACACGATACGTCGGCAACGTTACACAGCATCAGGCATGTACGGCGAAAATACGAATGTGCTATCCTGGCACCGATCGTGGACACTTACGGTCCCGTAAATACCGCTGTGTGTTCCACGACCGTTAAGTAAGCAAGCGCCACATGAATAGGAGGCTACTGGTAGCATACAGGCCGTCCCAAGTACAGGACCACAATCACCGTAACTATCAGTGACAAAATGCCAATGGATAGTAGGCACGGACGAACATCCGCAGATATATAACCAATGTGAAGGAGGAATACGTGCAGGAAGCACACATGCAGGCGATACCGACACCACACGACATCAACAAAACAAACATTCCCAGAACAACAGACAGGTAACCTGCAGCTCCCCAAGCAGGGATGGAGCACACACACAAGCATATCTTGTATGTATAAATGCAAGACCCACATCCCGTACCCGTCACCCACATCCGCAGATATACCCCATCGCACATATCAAAGGGATAACAGCCAAAACCGTAGCAAAAACATACAGGCAGTCAATGATAGCGGCATACCCGCAACAAGCCGCGTGGGAAACACTAGCAGCAGCTGATGCATCCTTGCATCCGTTGTGTACAGGAATATAACAGCTATGTTACACATCTGAATGCACAACGCCATCGACAGACGCTGCCAGGACACGGACACCCACATGTCGAACAGAATACCATACCCAACACACACAATCCACGGCTAACACCACAGCGTAATGTACCTGACACCACACATAGCGTATGCAGTCACACAAACATGATACAATACATACCATCCCCACGAAGGTAGTACAAATAACCAACGGCCACACGAGGAATGAACCATGGCCTAGTTTCGGGTAACGCATTTAATGGAGGAGGATCACCAGTGATATGCGCATAACTACACACCGAGGAACAGCTATTGGCGTGATGAACCCACATGCCTCAGGTGACGAATAAAAGGAAGACTCCCTGGATATTCAAACCGTATGTTCATACCGAACACAAAGTGAATCGAAAGCAAGGAGTTAGAGGTAAATATTGACGAATACAGAAGCAAAGGCCGGAAAGGTATGTCGAACCCACGAGATGTACTGGTGTGTAACGATGATACGTATGACTAATCTGCACTGTATGTGAACGATGTGTGTAAGTAAAGATACCTGTCCATCAGGCAGAGAGTGGTGAAAGGTGGTTATGTAATGCTAAGCCGCGGAGCATACCAACGACTGTGGACAACGTGTGCACAGCAGTGGGACAACATGTACATAGCCGTGATAACCCAAGGTCCGCCATAGGGATTCCAAACACAGAACAATGCCACCACCCACGCTGATGCTGTCAGTGGATATCGAACAATGAAGTGCCACAGCAGGGGATAGGACATGTATGTATAGTGTCACAGCACACATGTGCATGGGCATATACCGTCGATGTCATATGGAATGTGCGCACAACGTGCACGTATCCCTCGCAGTAGGGGTGACTATGTCAATTATGTGTAATGCAAAGCTGTCATGATGGATATGTTCAGAAATCATAGACAGTATCACAGGCATAGCATGCATGATGGAGGGATGGCCTAATGTTATGTACATAAACACGATATGTATGGCCTGCACATATGGGACAGAGTAGTAGCAGAATAGGTACCCGAATTGGAGGGAACAGCAAGTAACCATGTCCAAACGTTCTGTAGCAGGTGTAATGTGTGCAACAATGATGTCCGGCAGGGCCGTGTGTAAACACATGTGCAATGTACACAGTAGTGTCACCCTCCCCCCCATGGTAGTGTCCACTGAACGGCAGAGGTGGATGTCAACTGTATGTCTATACAGTACTTCCGCTGTGGTGGTACCATGGGTCTGTGTCACCCTACCAGCAAGGGAGCTATCACATGACTAGTGACACAGTGTGTCCCTGTGGGATGTGCACAGGACCTATGTCCCACAGCACGGTGTGTGTCCAGTCTGTGGAGGTCACACAGACGCCCAGGCTGAGCAATGTGGCATGTGTGCACACATGCAGGAGTGCTCCTCCCACCCTGCCCACTGCAAACGCCATGTAGGAGTACTACATGCATCAGTAATGCGGAGAACATGGCCCATGGCAGAGTAGATGACACCCCTGTGTTAGTGGTATGCAGGTGAGTACAGATGTGTTTCATGACAGTCATTTGCATATGTAAACTGTCTGAGCCGGGTAGACATCACGGCATGACTATACTGAGACATGTTAAGTTGTATCCATTGTGTAAGGTACACCACATATGTGTTATTGTAACACTGCCCGCGTGTACATGTGTGTATGGCACAGGTACAAGGGCACCCAATGTATCAGCTAGACATACGGTCCAGAAATGCGTGGCCCTGCACATGTGTACCCACGCCATAGTGGAATATGGCAACCACAGCAACATGTGGGGCATGTGTGTGTACAGCAACCATGTACAATGTGATATGCATGTATAGGGACAGTATCCATGTGATACACACTGCATGACTGTCACTATGCAAAGGTGATGTGTATGCACTATGTGTGATGTAACTGATGCAATGATATCTACATGATATATCTGCCACACTGACACCTGTATGGTTGTTAGCAATATGAGTAGGATGAGCTAGAATGCTGCCAGGTATGTAGATGTGGTATATGTAGGCATGGACAATACTCTGTGACAGCATGTAGTGTATGTAAGCAAATAGTGAGCATGAGGGGCCACATGACAGATGACTGTGCAATGTCACATGTACCTGACTTGTTGTAGTTAGCATGATATGCCTGCACCACTGTGTGACCTGTACAGGAGGCACATGGCGTAACATCCTGAGACATAGGGCGATGTGATGCTGGATGTGTACATTGGCAATACCATAAAGTGGAATGGCGCTGAAGGGCAAAGAGCGGATAATGTCTGATTTGATACCCTCTGTACCACACCAACCACCCATGCAATGGTATGACAGGTGGCCAGCATGTGGATGTGGTGTGCTGTGGCACACAGAAGCCCAACAAGGGTGCCAGTAAAGGCATGGAGGTCGTCAATGAGTGTGTGAAGCATGTATGTGAGGATGTGGCCCAGTGCCATACTGAATGGCCCAGTCATGGGTGTACAAATGCAGCCCCATACGTGCAATGCAGTACCACCCATGTGTAGTGTGATAGATGTGGTAGTGTGGTGGTCAGGGTACACAACGTACATGAATGGGCTAGCAGTCAATGCAGTGTGCTGCTGCAGAGACATGTAACAGCCAGGTTGGCGGGATACAACAACTACGGAGATCGGAGGTGATATTGGGACAGTGTTCTCGGACATAACGTGTGCATGGCAGTACTATGTATGTGTCCACAGGGTTAATACAATGTGCAGGCATGGATTGGAACCCTGTAGTGAGTGAGAGTGTGTATTGTTGGTAGGTACCCCATTGGCAGGCACGATGCCAGCAACATCTGTGTTGGCAATGCCTGCATGAGTGTTGTATGCTGCATTGAATGTGGATGTAGCCAAACAGCAGAGACATACCAGCACACTGCGTGAGGGCCCACACTGCAATGTATGGCAGTCATGTGTAGGTAGCTAGCTGTGGAGTATGTGATGCACCATGAGGACACACCATGACTGTCAAGTGACACACCACACACATGTGAACATAACTACCGTGCAACAGCCTGCACATGTGCCCATACAGCACGTGTGCATGGAACAGGAATACCACTGTGGCGTCTGTGAAAAGGCCAGTACCACCATGTCTCTGTGTGGAATAGCATGGTCCCTACCAGTGCGTAAATGTAGCGGAAGTGCACTGTGATATGTGTCGGCATAGTCATGTAGACTGTCCATCGTACGGGGTGCCATGCCATCAACTACCTCTGTCAGTGGATGTCGGTAGTACCGGCTGTAGAGCGTATGTACCATGCATGCTGCAATAGTCGTGAGTCTAGGGTGTGGCTAGCAGGGCTGAGAAGCATGGATGTTCAGCAAACAGAGGGGGGATGTGTGTAGGCATAGCACACAGACACATGGAGGTTTGGTGCATGCCGAGGGTAGTGTAGGTATGGTATGTGTCGTGTAATGTGTCACCCAGCTATGCGTACTGCATGGCCAAGCATGTGTGGGTACATGGGAGTCCATACTAGGGAAGTGCGTGTTGCTGTCAATACATAGCAGTAGCAACTGTCCTAGGTGCAATGTACAGTATGCCAACACGGCCAGCATGTAACCTGTGGTGTACAGTGTATTCACTGTCGCGTGTCACAATGTGCGTAGTGGTCACGAACATGGGTATCTGAACATGGATTACCTATGATGCAATGTGTCTCGGGAATATACAGTATGTGTGTAAATCACTGTGTGGTGTGGGAACCACCCACCCGTGTGTGTTGCAGTCCAGGTATGTGCCTGGGAGGTATGATCTGTGTACAATCTGGACTGGCAGGTGTGCCGTGTAGGGCATGGAGGCAGGTCCCAGGCACCGCAGATAAATGACATGCGTGCCGTACTGTGTGTGCAGTGCTTGTGTACAGCACAGTGGAGGGTGTAAGCATTGTCACACATCACTGCATGCTGTGCCTACCTGTGACAGCCCTGCTGGAGACAGACATGTGACACTGCTGCACAGGCAGCATAGCATGTGAAGATGTACATGTGGGCTGCACACCGTAGGCAGATGTCCACAGGTCATGTGTGCCACGGTAGTGTGGTTGAACACGACTATCAGACTGGACAAACACCACATGCCTGCATAAGTACAGTATGACCATAGTCAACAGTCCCAGTGACAGAGTAGGCCAATGTACAGTATCCCTGCATGCAGACCACTGGCAACTGGACACCTGGCTAGACACACACCCGGAGGGTTAATTCACCATTGAGCCATCACATGTCCCAGTCCATGTGGGCCGTACAATGTCATCACAGGGTGGTCACAATAGCAGGTGGCAAGGCAGACACGGTGTACCAGGTGATGTGTCATGTGTGCATATGTCGAGTAGCACAGCCGTTCACATGTCTGCAACATACTGGTGCACGATGTATACTGTTACATGATGTATGGAACTGCACTGTCACCCACTACAGGGCCATCTGACACAGGTGTGTTGTGACAGGTGTAACACATGTTTGCACAGGATACACACCGCTGTTGTAGGCAGCCATGCTGGTGGCTACCACTGATATATGCAGTGGTCATACAGACATACCGCACACAGTGTTCATGCAGGAATGTCCATTGTCGTGGACGATGTGCAGCTATGTGAATGTAGGTGTGTGTTGTGAATGTTACACATCCAGATGACACCAGCTGGCGCAGTCATGGTTGTCAACACCATTACACACATCCACAGCAGTCAGAACCCAGTCCTGACAATGTGTGTCAGTCACCCTCGTACTGTGTGACATATGTGCACATGGCAGAACACCTCCCACTGTCATCTAAGATGGCTACATGATGGCCGGAATGTGCTGTGGAAATGTACAATGCTGGTAGCCCAATGAAGTACCTGGGATCACACACAGTACGCTATGGCAGCCATGTAAACCATGCACAACAATGGCCGCCCAACAGACACAAACAATGCATTGACACGTGGAACATGTGCACATGACAACCCCCAATGAGGTATGTTGCACATATTGATGTACAATTGTCATCTATGGCCATAGCATGGATGCAGACGCACACACCCCACAGGTAGTACCATGTGATGTAGGTAGGGGGGCATTGCTCGTGTACATGTGACAGTAGCTGTACAGACACATGTCCTGCATAGCCGTCATGTAGGGGTAGCTGTGGCATGTGACCGCTGGACATGCCCGTACAATTGACCATGTCCCACAGGAGATGTGTTATGTGTGTACCACATGTGATGTGCTGACAACAAGCTGTGACGTGTACGGCTGCCGGTGTACCTGTGTGACATTGTCTGTGATGGGTGCAAAGGCATATAGTATCGTATTGCATGCCCACAAGCCCCACATAGGTGCATAGCCTGAACATACAATACAAGGAGTGTGTGGGATGATAGCAACCCACAGGAGGAGATGGGTATGGACGGCAGCCCACAACCACATGTGTGTGTATGGTGTTCACATCCACGACACATGAGCATCTGAGAGGCTAGTGTTACAGCTGTACAGGGTTGCATGCATATATGTTCAGCAACATCCCTGTGTGTCCCACCACTGGCCTGTGGACCGATGGACACCAACCAAATGTGCAGATATGAGATGTGCACAGCACATCACAGATGCCTACTGTAGAACAGGCTTACCATGTAGACATGTGCACAGTAGGTCTGCGCCAGCTGCAGTCAAACATGTTATGTGCTGAACCACACCAATAGTCCAGGCCATGCCACAGATGGATGTGCATGCATCTGTGTATGTATGGCTGTGAATGTCTCGGCATAGCAATATAGCTGTGTCACCATTGTGAACAACAATATGAATGGGTTGTATGTGTGAGGGGTGCGTCATACGTGTATGGTCAGATCGACGATACCATCAGTGACCCTGCTATGTGAACATCCCTGTCCCCATACATGGATACCTATGCTGTGCCCAACACCACATTCACAGAGGGAGGGATGGCGGTGTGTAGTGCAGCAGCAGACATGGGGGTGGCAGCAGGCACTGGATGTACACATATGTGGTACCCACATCAGTGCAGGCAACCATCCATGTGCACGTGATAGCTGTGTGTGTCCACATACAGCACTGTGTTGATCAATATCCCAGCACATAGCACCTGCCAGGGTTACAGTGTATGCATGGATGTGTGATACCTGCATGCACCAGACACACCCTCAGCAAGCAGCGTGCAGCATACCTCACTTGAGGCCAGTGTCCACACCATGGTGATAGACATGTTGAATGTCCATATACACATAGCAATGACATATGGAATGGACAGCCACCCTGCCAATATCATCAACCCCCAGGTGGATCACAACCCAGTGCCATGTATGTGGCATACCCTGCCATACCATGCAGACCTGCCCAGCAAGGCTGCATGAGCTATCTCAGTCCTACATGGTGCAATGGACAAAAGGCACTCTCACTATCAACCATACACAGCAGTAATGTGGCGGTGATGCACCCTGTGGTGTTACAGGTGCTGTGTGATGCTCCAGGCAATGTGTGTGTGTACATGCTATGCATGGCCTTTCCTGCTAATGTGTCATGGTTACACATTGCCCTATGTCTATCACATGTGCAACACAGGTGAGCTGTGGCAAGTTGTCCAACACCCGTACAGTGCTGTGTGGATGTACATGGCACAACACATGCATGTGCAGGTGTCCATGTGTATGTGTACAGTGCCACTGCTGATGTTCACAATGGCTACAGACGTGATGTGTACTGACATATACACAGCGTCCAGGTGAACAGTAGCACCGACGTCACATGGGGACCTATGCCAAGTGATATGGACACAGGTGCAGCCAGGTACACATGTCCACAGCAGGCTAACATCTACATGGTGCGTGTACAGTGTGATGGGTTGGCACACAGATATGATGTGACACCCACTGCTCAATGGTGTGAAGCCAACACATCGGCTGTGTCACTGCCACAATGCCTTTCATAGATTACTGTGCAGATGTTGTACTTGTCATAGCAATGTATTTCCAACAGTATGCCAGCACAGCAGTGTAAATGTGACCTGCCACCATCATTATGTCTTACAGATAATGCCACGTTCCCGGCTTCCCGCTTTCAGTCGACAGGAGGAGGAGGTGATCATCCCATACCTCCATACTAATCATGACGTCTTATTCAGTCATGTGCCACAGCAGGCACAGGAATGACAGGAGATGTGGGAGGAGATGTGCAGGAGGGTGAACAGCCTGGGTGGATATAACCGCACTTATCAGCAGATCCGCAGGCACTGCACAGACCTGATCCGGCATGCAAGACAGCGTGCCGCTGCAATTGCCAGACAACAACGTGGGACAGGTGGTGGGCCACCAACCCAGCCCCCACTCACAGCCACGGAGGAGCTCCTGGCCAGTCTGGGGACACCCACGGAACAACACGCAGAAACCCATGCGTCCATCGTGGAGGTGGGTGTCTCCCAAACTATGAGCTTGGAGCTGCATGGTAAGTCAGTGTTGCATGTTTGTATGATAAGTGACGTGGGGGTGGGTGTCATAGTACAACACATAATATAGCAATACATGGCAGGTATATGGCCACACAAGATGCATACTACAGTATGCTATGTTGTGTTAGCAGACATGTGCATAGCACATGCTACCTCACAGATGCATGATGTGACATGCACAGTGCTGACCGTGGCGATAGTAATGGATAATGTGTATACCTTTGTGTCATCCCTTTACAGGTACGTCTGGCGTGTCGCAAACACAAGGGTCTGTTGCAGGTAAGTCTGTTGCTAGTCAAAGGCATGATATGGTGTATTGATATTCCCCATGTGTCCAGGCATGACATGCACACCTGTGTGTGCCCCAGTCACGGTATACAGGTTGCACCACCCGACACACACCACCCATGTACAGTAGATACAACCGTTAGCGTAGAGTGGCATGACACCACACGACCTATTGGTGTGTTACGTGCATTCAGCTATGCATACAATGGTGTAGGTGTTCCACAATGGCTGCATGTGTAGTATGCATCGGTATGCCTCTGCAGTATGCACACAGTACCACATAGTGAGCTGTGATCTTGCCAGAGCACAGGTGTTACCAATGTGAGCTATGCCCCTGCATCGGGTGCACACGTTGTGACATGGCACATGCCATGTCCCATGCACGTGGATGTCTGGCTGCAACATTTTCACACCATGACATGACCTATGCACGACATAGCAGACATCCACACTGTCTGCATATCTGTAGGAACTGTGACACCTTACACACCAGTATGGTTGTATGTCACATGGGCCACCACAGGGCCGTGTGCACGATGTCCACCACACACAATTGTCAATGACCCAGACAGACAAGGCCATGGTCGATACCTACAGGCATGTTGCCACACAGTACATCCACAGTGGGTAGTCACCGTTGCACCCTGTACACACATAGTGGGCTCATCACTGTAGTGGACCCCCTGGACATCCGATGTAGTACACCAGTGACATGGAATGCCTCTCCACAGCTACTACAGGTGCCTCCAATGTCCACCATATACATGCTGCTGAGCAGCTGAACTGACTTACAGACATGGCAATGTAACGCGTCCAGGTCACGCATCGCACAGAAACATAACTGTGTCCTGCTACTGTGCAGTGGCACAGTGCCCGGCCTCCACACTGTACAGCTATGTACACAGATCACACCAACCGCACCTGCACAGACATCCCTGTTACCCATACATTGTATCTGTAGACTGTACACATAACACTGCACCGTGACAGCCGTTGTGATGTGGTGCATGCGGTGGGACACCATCGTCACATGTCCACATGATACCACACATGTTTGCGGTGTACATGACATAGTGTCGGCAGCCATGTGTACTGTCAACTCGCCCGTGGCCACACGGTGTATCACGGTGATGCATGCAAACTACCATGAATGTGTGTACTGCATGCCTACTAAAAGACACCTGCCTGTTGTACTGTTCCCACCAGGGCAGTGTGCATACTGCCACTATGAATGTCTGGTCTACATTCACTGGTCTGTGGTGTGTGAATGCTGCATGCCACCTGCATTATCACATGTATGATGTGTGTGTGTGTGTGTGTGTGTGTGTGTGTGTGTCTGTATTGTAACCGATGGTATGTCTTTGTATTGACAGGTGCTGTAGGTGAGGTCCCCTCCTGCGGTCCATCTGATGCTAGTGTCCCCACAGATACTAGTGGTGATGACCATGTGCATGAGGCACAGGCAGGGTCGTCACAGGCAGACACTGTGCCATTGGAGAACATCACACTTACGTCCCCTTCATCCCTGCACATGGTTCGGATGCCGACACATACCCCAACACCGTTGCCCATAGATGACGGCCAGTCAGCGTCTGTTGGCACCGAGCAGGAATGTGTGGTGGCTGCAGAAGGTGTGGGTACACACGATGTTGCCAGTGTAATGACTGGTGCAGTGCCACGCAGGCATGTGGCAGGTGCTGCCCATAGGGGGAGCACCGCTAGACATACACCTGCTGTACAGGGTGCAGCAGCTGGTATAACCAGACGCATGTTCCAGACTGTAATGGCGGCGCAGGCACGTGCCGAACGGCAGAACCAGGAAGGGCAGAGGCTGCAGAGGTCTGCAATCCGTTCCTTGAATGACAACATCCAGGCATTGGCGAATGCCCAACAGCATCTTGCCGATGTTCTGGATAGGAGATTGGGTGAGATGGCTGGTATCCTCGACTGAGGCATGGCCATCCTTGAGCGTGGGCTGTCCGTGCAGGAACACCAGGTAGGGGTGAGGCATAGGGCATGTGGGCGTGGGCCAGCAACACCACCTGGTGCAGGTCAGTGTGTGCGTGCCACCTCCCATGCCCACCCACACAGTGCTAGTAGCAGCAGCAGTGCAGCTGCTACTACACCAACCACACCAGGACAGAGCAGGCCACGTGGACGTGGCCCTGGACGGCCCCGGCGTGGGCACGTTTCCAGCGGACATGTGACATTGGAGAGTGGACAGTCCGTACCTCCACCCGGTCGTGCCCGTGCGACCCCAGGCAGGCACGGGTCATGTCGCCGCAGGCGGACACAGTGAGCCGTAACACCTGCACTGTACAGTCTGGGGCTGCCAAGCATACCCCGTGTAGGCATCACAGATGACTGAACTGTGTACACACAAACCCACACACAGCAAACACGACTGTAGGGCTCCACCACACCCACATCCATGTCACATGGGGTGTTGGGTATGGTGGCCGGTGTGTAGTCATCTGCATACCTTGTCTGCCACAATCCCCCTATGATTGCATGCACATTGGAAGGTCGAATGCCGTATGGCAGGGGGCCCAGGACTGAGGCCTGTGGGCCTCCACTGGAGACCAGATATGAGTGTGACAAGGCACCAGGAACACCAACCCTGTGTGGTGTGACCTCCAACCTTTCTGAGAAGCATCGGGTGACATATGTCCCCACATGTATGCTGGCGAGCCTTTCCATGTGTCCCATGTGGAGTGTGCTCTGAACGCTCCCACCAGGTCATGGTACTGTGTGCGAACCCGCGTATCCCCATCAATGGCCTTGGTGACCACTCCAGACAGGACGAGCAGGTTCGGGAGGCAGGATCCGCCTTGACTATGTTGTTGTGGGTATGTTCCGGTATTGGCTGTACACCGCTGTCTGTATCCATGGGCACCTGTATGGACCTCCCCACAGCTTTGCAGACAAGGCTTGTCAAGCTGATAGGGTGTGGCTGTCTACAGTCAATAAGAGCACTACCCTGGCATAGTGGGACCACAGAAGCCATATGCCATCCATCGGGGACATAGCCCATAGTAAGGCTAACATGACACAGTGGCCGCATGTGTGGGCTGAGGGCCTCAATGAGGATGGGTAGCACACAGCCAGGGACACCATCGGTGCCCATTGGTGCTGTGTCAACCGCCATAGAGATATGGTATCACTCCAGGCCATATGAGATGTTTCGGAGGCTACACTCTGGTGGGATGGATATGTCCCCTCTTGGGGGGGGGGTGGATGTATGCATGGAACATGTCCGCTGGTTTGCAGAGAATGTCTGTGGGTGCAGTGACCGTTGTACCATTCTGGACCATTTCCGGCCAGGTCTGTGTGCCCCCAACCATGTCCTTACCACAGTTAGGGAAGGCCCTATGGTTGTCTCATGTGCCCTCTGCAGTACCACTCCCAAGCGGCTGTGGATGATTGTATGTGTGGCCGTATGGTGACGCCGGTATGAATGGGAGATGGGTACTGACATTGCTCTGTCATGTATTAGCTCCAACTGTTGATGTACAGCTTGTCAGTGGCTGGGGTCCACCACACCATGTGCCTACCTGTGGTGGACAAGGTCCTGATGTTATCATGTTTGCCTGTTGCAGACATGCATGTGGGTGCTCAGTGAAGGCATTCGTTAGGCGGTTGGCAGTCTGGCCTGTGTTCAACACTGGCATGGAGGACTTGTAGGGTACCACACCGGTCGTATGATGTGTGTGGTTTGTTGTGGAGAGGTCATCACTTAGGTCCCCCATGCCGGTGTTGGGTGCAGGATGTGGATGACCAGTGGATCCACTATATGGTCTGGCATCACCATTGAGGGCTGTACATCCTGTGTGGGGCATATCCTCACCATGTGTGATGGGCAGAACTGTCAGACATCCCCCCCTAGTGTGTATGGTGCATGGCTGTTTAACAGTGGCCAGGTGTGAGAACACCTGGGACCGTGGCGAGTGTGTTGTGCCATGGGTAATGTTCCCAGTCTATGTATGGGTGGTTCATGTCACCCAATACGGTGCTGTTGTGGGAGCATGCACACTCACCAGTGTCCTCAGGACGTCTGTGCAGGTATCCTGTGTTTGGGAGGGTTGTCTGTAGCATGCAACAAACTGTAGGCCAGTCCTACACATGGTTCATTGCACCTAGATATTCCCCGCTGCAACGGCCATGTCTGTGGCATGGCCGGGTTGCTGTTGTGTGGCTGGACACACACGACGGTCCACATTCCGCCACCCATGCAGTCGCACCATGTGTATGCATGTCTGCTCTGTGCCGAGTCTAAGTGTCTGAGCATGCCCAGTAGGCAGCTGTGTAGATAGACTCACAGCACAGTGCACACCGCGCCCGACTGCAGTTATACCCCAGGTGCATGCCTGTATCCCCTTCGCAACGGCCACGTCTGTGGCATGGCCAGGTTGCTGTTATGTGGCTGGACACAGACGACGGTCCACATTCCGCCACCCATGCCGTCGCACCATGTGTATGCATGTCTGCTCTGTGCCGAGTCTAAGTGTCTGAGCATGCCCAGTAGGCAGTGATGTACTGATCAGTAGTTACTTGGTATTCCCGACTGCAGCACTAACGTGTTACTGTACGGCGACCTTGGGATGGTAACAGGCTGCGTGACTCTGCACTCTGACATAATTCCCGATCGGGTGCATTGCCTCTGCAAATGATACCACCCACGTAGGGGTATGCCTCCTGACAGCGCTCTGCTCACTAAACTCGGTAGCACGTTCTGTAAATGCTTCATACTGTAGTGTGTTCATGTAGATAGGCGTAGGTTCGTCTTCCGTGTGTGTGTGTGTGTGTGTTTCCAGCTGCCTCTGCGAATGAGCATGCTTTTAGACGCTTCGCAACACATACCTTGGCTATTGCCAGCTATTGTCTTGCGGGTGATGTCACCAGCCTACAAGTATGCCTCTGACAGCACTCTGCTCAGTAAACTCGGTAGCGCGTTCTGTAAATGCTTCATACTGTAGTGAGTTCCTGTAGATAGGCCTAGGTTCGTCTCCCGTCCCTTCCGTGTGTGTTTCCAGCTGCCTCTGCGAATGAACATGCTTTTAGACGCTTCGCAACACATACCTTGGCTATTGCTAACTAATGTCTTGCGGGTGATGTCACCAGCCTACAAGTATGCCTCTGACAGCACTCTGCTCAGTAAACTCGGTAGCGCGTTCTGTAAATGCTTCATACTGTAGTGAGTTCATGTAGATAGGCCTAGGTTCGTCTCCCTTCCGTGTGTGTGTGTGTGTGTGTGTGTGTGTGTGCGTTTCCAACTGCCTCTGCGAATGAACATGCTTTTAGACGCTTCGCAACACATACCTTGGCTATTGCCAGCTATTGTCTTGCGGGTGATGTCACCAGCCTACAAGTATGCCTCTGACAGCACTCTGCTCAGTAAACTCGGTAGCGTGTTCTGTAAATGCTTCATACTGTAGTGAGTTCATGTAGATAGGCGTAGGTTCATCTCCCGTCCCTTCCGTGTGTGTGTTTCCAGCTGCCTCTGCGAATGAACATGCTTTTAGACGCTTCGCAACACATACCTTGGCTATTGCCAACTATTGTCTTGTGGGTGATGTCACCAGCCTAGAAGTATGCCTCTGACAGCGCTGTGTTCAGTAAACTTGGTAGCGCGTTCTGTAAATGCTTCATGCTGTAGTGAGTTCATGTAGATAGGCGTAGGTTCGTCTCCCGTCCCTTCCGTGTGTGTGTGTGTGTGTTTCCAGCTGCCTCTGCGAATGAACATGCTTTTAGACACTTCGCAACACATACCTTGGCTATTGCCAGCTATTGTCTTGCGGGTGATGTCACCAGCCTACAAGTATGCCTCTGACAGCACTCTGCTCAGTAAACTCAGTAGCGCATTCTGTAAATGCTTCATACTGTAGTGAGGTCATGTAGATAGGCGTAGGTTCGTCTCCCGTCCCTTCCGTGTGTGTGTGTGTTTTCGTTGCTTTCACAACTTCTTCGGAAAAAGCAAATTCTTAAACTGTTCACAATCAACAATGTGAGATTTAAGAACTCGTTAAGACTCACAGTGTTGATTGTGAACATTTTTAGAATTTGCTTTTTTCTGCAGAAGTTGTGGAAACAACGTTGCATGTTTTAATAAACTGTTTAAATGTTAAGAAGACTTGTGTTGTGTCGAACTACGGGACTATTCTTGCCGCAGGTTGCTGGTTTGTTTGTTTTTCATAGTACAATATCATGTAATACGTGTGTTCATAGGATGCTTTCTGAGATGTTGACATGTGTGTGTTTCGTTAGTCTGTGCTTTCTATGCTGTGGCTACATGTTCATTGTTCGCATAGAAAGTGACAAATGGAAGTGTAAGGGTGGATATTTAAAGCCTGGATGCTTCCATGTTATGTGTAAGTCTCACGGGGCCTACGGGTGATAGCGCATACATGTCTATGAAGAACCTTTGGATACCATATGCGACCTGTCGTGGACGAAATGTTTCAGTTGACTGTTCCATCTACCTATGTGTGACATGGTTTGTGGCCATAGGGTGCCAGCAAGTCTTTCCTGTTCATTGGGTGTTTTCCATGGTCAATTGACATCAATCCTATTAATTCACTGAAGGATGTCTTTCATTGGTGGGAACGCCATAGTTTGACCATCGTATGTCTTTCCCAGCCGACGTTGATATTGTGCCATTGGTATGTTTACACAGGTCACCCATCTGTTCCACTGTATGGAAGCGTGTGATCCCCATTTATGTGCTGGCAGATTGAGTGCTGTGTACGCCGGTCTGGCTTTGTATGGGGAGTGTCTACTGTAGTCCCTATCTGTATTTCCTGGGTTATGCCTTGCAACACCTGGATTTCCCCAGGTTTGCAGCTATGGGTGCCATCTTGGCCGTACGTTTGTCCATCCATGGGAACTGCCTACTGGACACTAGTATAGGGCTGTACACATTTCACAGCTGCATTCTGCATTTCCGGTGGATGATCGGCATTATTAGTGCGGAGTAATGCATATGCCATGGCCCGCATTACACGGGGCGGGACAACGAATCATCTGCCAATCCACACCGAGACCCATTTTTGCATACCCACGATCCCATGTCTGCAACCCTCGACAGTACCCATTGCACACCCTTCATGTGTGCGGAAATGGGATGTGAACGCACGTGTATGGACGCAGCAACCTGGGGAGTCCTATTCATATGTCCTGCATTTCATGGACGGTTGTCATCACCCTTGAAGACGCTTGTGGTGCATATATCTACCTGTGCCGTAGTCACGGCTGTCACCTCTTCTGGGTCACACGATCAAGCCTGTTGCCAACACTTAAGGAGAAATGTTTGGGTCCTGCAATGGACACCGATGTGCATATGTAAAGTGTAGAACATGTTGGACTGTGTGCATTCGGCCAGTGGGTTTGACCGCCGCCGTATGTTCCCCAGTCCCGGATGTCTGTTTGCCTACCCATATTATGTAGTGCTACGGAACCCGTGTCCTTCCACAATTAACCCATATGGTGTTACTGTAGTACTGCAGGTTGGCAACTGCTTTAAGTAATCCTCAGAGGTACCATTGTGAACTATCCGCCACTGTATTGTCATTATAACACAGCCGGTACATGTAGAACCTATTTATTCATGAAAGGATGTTATTTATGTGTGGGAACGCCATAGTTTAACCATAGTATGACCTTCCTAGTTGACGTTGTTGGTGTGCCATTAATATGTGTTCCACAGGTCGCCCGTATGTTCCGGGCACTGCAAGCGGGTGATCCCGAGATACTTGCTAGCACCTTGGCTGCTGTGTACGCCGGGATTCGCACGGCAGGATGGATGTCTATGGGATGTGTCTACTGTTGTTTCCATCTGTATTTCCTGTGTTATGCCTTACTACGGCTGTGTGATTCCACCAGGTTTGCTATTATGGGTGCCATCTTGTCCGTACGTTTGTCCATCCTTGGGAAATGCCTACTGGACACTGGTGTAGGGCTGTACCCATTTCACAGCTGCATGTAGCATTCTCCGGTGGATGATTGTCAGTATTGGAGGGTGGTAAGGCATGTTCTGTACCCACATCCCTCCCACGGGGCAGGACAATGGATCATCTGCCAATCATCTCCAACACCCATTTCTGCATACCCACGATCCCATGGCTGCAACCCTCGACAGTACCCATAGCAAATCCTCCATGTGTGCTGCAATGGGATGTGGACGCACATCTGTGGACTCGACAATCTGTGGATTTCTGTGCATATGTCCCGCATTTCATGGACAGTTGTCATCAACCTTGAACACGCTGGCGGTGCATATATGTAGCTGTGCCGTAGTCACGGCTGTAGTTCATCTTGGTCTTCCGCCGCACCGGTTGGCGTTGCAATAGGACAATTTTTGGGTCCTACAATGGACACAAATGTGCATATGTAAAATGTAGAACATGTTGGACTGTGTCCATCTGGCCAGTGGTTGTCACCGCTGCTGTATGTTCCCCAATCGGATGTGTGTTTGACTACACATATTATGTTGTGCTACGAAACCCATGTTCTACTACGATTAACCCAAATGGTATTGATGTAATGCTGCAGGTTGGCAACTGCTTTAAGTAATCCTCAGAAGGCCCAGTAGGACATATACGCCACTGTATTGTCAATATAAAACAGCCAGAACATGCATACCCTATTTATTCATTGAAGGATGTTCGTTATATGCGAGAACGCTAGTGTTGAAACATCGTCTGACCTTCCTAGTTGAGGTTGTTAGTGTGCCATTAGTATGTGTTCCACAGTTCGCCCATTTGTTCCGCAGTATGGAAGCGAGTGATCCTCATGTTGTTGCTGGCATATCGAGTGCTGTGTACGCCGGTATTCGCACGGCGGTCTAACTTTGTATGGGGAGTGTCTACTGTAGTCCCTATCTGTATTTCCTGTGTTATGCCTTACCGCAGCTGTGTAATTCCACCAGGTTTCCAGTTATAGGTGCCATCTTGGTCGTACACTTGTCCATCCATGGGAATTGCCTACTGGACACTGATATAGGGCTGAACACATTTCACACCTGCTTTTAGCATTACCCAGTGGATGCTTTGCATCCTTAGTGGGGACTAAGGCACGTGCTATACCCACAGCCCTCCCACGGGCGGGACAACGGATTATCTGCCAAACAACACCGAGCCCCATTTTTGCATACCCAGGATCCCATGGCTGCAACCCCCCACGGTACCCATTACACATCCTTCATGTGTGCGGGACTGGGATGTGGACGCACTTCTATGGACACGACAATCTGGGGATTTCTGTTCATATGTCCTGCATTTCATGGACAGTTATCATCAACCTTAAACACGCTGGTGGTGCATATGTCTAGCTGTGCCGTAGTCACGGCTGTCACTCTGTCTGAGTCGATCACAGCTGGTCGACGGTGCAAAAGGAACAATTTTTGTAGTCCTACAATGGACACCGATGTGCATATGTAAAGTGTAGAACGTGTTGGACTATCACCATCTGGCCAGTGGTTTTGACTGCCACTGTATGTTCCCCAATCGCGGATGTCTGCTTGACTACCCATATTATGTATTACTTGGCCTATCTATATCCACGTGCCAGTAAGCGGAAATACAGCAAACCTTGCGTCCTGCCCATCTTCATAAAAGACATTATTGAACATATATCGGCCAAAACAGACAATGACAAAAAAGATACACTCCACAGTCAAAAGATACTGAGCTCTTTCACCTACTAACATGGGGCATCGTCGAAGTACGAAATACATTACATAGTCGTCCCTTATACACTTCCTTCAGAGTCACTTTAAAGTCAATTAATCAATAAACCTGCTCATAGTTCAGTGGACAGTGCTCCAAGTCTTGATGATAACGTGACATATACAAATCAGTGTTGCATACATTACTTAATGGAAACAATAATATGACAACAATGTGTTAATATAAATACAATATTGGTCAATACAATCAGTATATTGAAACATAGTTGATAATTGTTGTGAGTAAACCTTAGAATGTAGTGTGTTGATCAGGATATTTTATATCAATGTGTATAATTGTAGCATTACGATTCCAAAGCATGGAATCAATAAGTACAATTTAAGCATATATTTTACAATTATGAATGTAAATGAGTGGAGGACACATCCTTAACCTTCCCTGCTTCGAGTGGATCACACACGCACTTTTCGCATTTCCTAATTGTGGGTTACGTGCAGGTGCACATGCATATCCGTATTCTGTTTATATATGTTTACTGGGTCTGTGTGGTTACGTGGTGTGTGTTAGTTGTGACTATTCCAGTAACATATCTCTGATCCGGTCGACGGACATGTGCAGAACGCACTTACAACTTTATACATGTAACAGTCTTTGCAGCATGGACGCGTACACGCGTTCACATCTATATGTTCTATAGTCGTAATTCAAACGTGACTGCATTCACGTTTGCGGTTACTGTGACCACTACGTTAGCTGTTCGGTGTCATTAATATGCATACCCATGGTACTTAGCTACATTTACATATCCCCTCCCCCACACTCACGCACGTCACAGGCATCCATTCTCCTGCTGGGAAAGGTGCGGTACTGCATGTTAAACATTCCTTATTCCCTCTCGCTCATGGCCCAGGATGCATATGTCGTGACCGCAGGGATGTTCAGATCACAGGTGCATATATCCCCTACGCATACAGGCCTTCGATTGTCAGGGTGTTCCTGTGGTGCTTTGTGTTTGGTCTTGTCCGCCCAGTGTACGGAACTGCCCTGACCGTGTACGAATGTTAGATGAGTCACATGGGCCCGGTTTGTCCGTGTCTATGATACCATGTCACCCCCCCCCAATTATTCATAACCGTGTGCGCTGATTGGCCGGTGTACCCGTTGTAGATCTTGTTATACTAATTGCACACGGTCTGGTCGAACGGACCTATTTCCATTACTAACCCTCAGTATGTATGACCTGTGTCACAATATTGCATGGGTTTACCATTGAGTGACGGCTTTCACTGAGCCACAGACATGTCCGTTGCTTGGTTTGGGCCGGTTCCGCTCTGCTACACACATTTAACATGGCGGAACAGGTTGAACAGCTCAGCCACGGGGACCTCGGGCTCTCCGTCGCTGTTTAGTATTGAATCGCTATGTTGAGTTTGTTTCACAAAGCGAGACAGTGTCGACATTGGTAACGGACATCTCCGCGATACGTCCGCACCGCTGGTGCCGTATGTTTGCGTTTGGGCGGCGGACAGGCATTATGCTGTGCCATCTAGGGTTACCACCTGTCCCACTTTATGGGACAGTCCCTCTTTGGGCAGTTGTGTCCTGACAAAGAATCTTAAAAATGGCAAATGTCCTGAGATTTTAGGACAAATGTATTTCCTATATTTTATGTAATAGTTGCATAAAACAGTTATTCTGTATCTAAAATACCTAACTGTATTAAGGAACAGAATACTAACTAAAATGCTACAAGAATAAGCTTTTATTTAGGCAAACAAAGTTAAGTCCTATCCTTTGTACTGACTGCGGGTATGAGTCGGCCTGTAAAATCTGATGTTTGTACCGAAAATGTCCCACTTTGGCCATTTGAAAAGGTGGCAACCCTAGTGCCATCATGTCTGGGAATATATGGTTTCTTGCCATAGATGATATGGCATACTAGCAATGACCCGCGTCTGGGTGTGGGTACTGCTGTATTACCCACGGGAAGAGTGGCCTTAGGTTAAGTGGTGCCCTAGGCAGAAGGACTCTATGTTGCCACCGCCACATCACCCGCTACCCCCCTCCTGGTCTACCTACACCAAATAAAGTCTGGAAAGGTGCCCCGAGTAGAGCAATGCCCTAGACGGCTGCCTACTTGGCCTATGCCTAAGGCCGGCTATGTGTGTGGTCCCTCGGGCATCGGACTCGGGAACGCGCCACGTCTGCCGTGGGTATGTCCAGCAATACCCACATCCGGCTGTGGTTTATTGCTATGATGTTCCATGTGTACAGTGGTGCCGGTTACCATACATATGCCTTTCTCAAAAGACGATTTCACACTTCTGAACACTACTGTGGTCTCCTTTAAGGCCCCTGAGCCAGTGATGAACATTTCTCAAACCGCTGAATCACGTACATATGCCTTCCACCAGCACCTACAGGACTGCATGGATCAGGCAATCCCATACAAAACTGTGACTCTTTGTACCAAAGACAAGCATCCAGTCTGGTGGACCCCAGCCATGAACAAGCTCTACAACGACAGGAGGTAGCTACTACAAGTTAAAGCGGAATACTTGTAAGGTAACACACCCTTGCTCATTATATGTGAAGAACTACAAGCTGTCATGAAATCATCCAGGGGAAATTCAACAGAGAATTTAACAAGGACTCAACAGACAATCATAAGGCCTTCTTTAGCTATGTTGGACACCTGGGAGGACACTCCCAGATATGCTCAGACTGGGTTCAGAATGATGTGAAGATGACTGAACCTACACACATTGCCAACATACTGGCTGACAGGTTCAGTGCTAACATTTCCCCCCCCCCACATGGAGAGATATCTATACCAGAGTATTGTAGATCCTGGAACATCTGTAACGCACAGGTGGGAAATGCTGTCTCCAAGGCAGTAAACACAGCATCCATGGGACCAGATGGTGTCCCAGCTGTGTACTCCATGAACTCTATGGGGAATTAAACCCACACTTAGGACAGCTGTTAAATCTTAGCCTCACCTCAGGATACATACCCAAGTAGTAGCACAAGGCGACTGTAGTCACACTTCACAAGGATGGTGCCTCCACTGACCCTGGTTATTACCATCCCATTAGCTTGACAAGCCTTATCTGCAAAGCCATGGAGAAGGATCATAATGCAACTCATAGATAAAGACATAGGGGACTTGCATACTTTGGATCCAACCCAGTTTGGCTTGGTCAAAGTCAGATCATGCCGTTTACACGTGTTTGACTTTGTAGGATCAGTCACCAAGGCCATTGATGAGGGTAAAGCAGTCCATACAGCCTACCTCAACCTGGCAAAGGCCTTCGACACAATACCCCCCTCGGGTATCATTTATAAACCCATCATCTTGAACGTAAATCCATACATCGCCATATGGGTTGCAAACTGGCTAAGTCACGGAACCCACACGGTCATAGTTGCTGGCGCCATGTCATACTCACAGCCAGGCACAGGTGGTGTCCCATGGGGCTCAGTCCTGGGTCCACTATTTTTCAGCATCTACATTTCCAAAGTACAAGCAAACACAGGGGGGTTATGGCTGACAATGTTTGCAGATGACTGCAAACTGGGTGCCATAGTCGGACACACATCTGACACAGATATCCTTCAGGAGGGCCTCACAGATGTGGATAAGTGGTGCCAGAGACATGGCCTACAGCTAAATGCCAGGAAATGCATAGTCATACCCTTCGGGAAGAACAAGGTTACCCCTAGCTACCATATAGGTAGCAATCCACTGAGCACAGAGGGAGTTACCAGGGATCTGGGGACCCGGGTTGTTGTTAACCGTTCGTTCGACACACGTTGCTAACGTAGTTAGGTAGACCTCCAACATTGCCCACATCATCATGAAGGGATTCACATCTAGATCAGGGGAGGTCATTGTCCCCTTGTACTCATCACTCATTAGACCTATGATTGGGTACAATGCGCTGATCAGAATGTATCTGACCCGACACCTGCAGCAGCTGGACAGGCCCCAACAGTTCATCGACAAACAGATGCAGGGTCTCAGGAATATGTGTTATGCTGACCGACTGAAAGAATTCCAGCTGTATACAGTCGCATACCACTTGCCCAGAGGTGACCTGTGCCTGGCATACAAGGCCATGTCGAACCCAGATCTGATGACTATGCTTCACCTAAAGAATTTAGATCCCTCAGAACCACAAGGGCAGGTGACGTACACCTTCACACTGTCATTAATAGAACGTGCTGGTGGGACAGATTCATCACCCAGACACTCACTATGCTGTGGAACAACATCCCAGTACATGTGAGGCCAAGCACCTCGCTGGCCTTGTGTTAGTATTTTGACAAGGATGTCTGAATTGATTTCTTTAACTAACCTTCTAAATGAATATTTACTTTACCACATTGTGAATCTTTACATTTCGTTGGTCTATTTTACATTAGTCATAATCATACGGTTTATCTCTATATATTATGGTTCATTTATATTACTAGGTGTCTGTAGTTCTTTTAATATATTGGCACAATCCGTAGAACATATATATGTAGCTTAAACAGTCAGACATTTGGAAAACATTATGTTGGTTCTTCTTTCATATATATACATATATTTCTATTTTTCTATGAAGAATGTACCTTTCGAAGCAATGTCTGATGTACTCACTGTGTGGAATCTGTAACCCAAGTAAAGTTTGTTTGCTTGTTTGCCTTTAAGGCATTTAATTAATACTTAGCACATCTAATTTAATGACCAATTAAGGGTTTTAAATGTAGTAGGTTGGACTGCATTGTGTGTATTCTGAATAAGTCTGCTTATGAAGCAGACGAAAAGAGCTTCAATAAACTATGGTGACTGCATTTAATTCCTGGTGGGCTCTGAGTGGTCGCTGACGGTGTCTACAGTACCTCGTCTTTGCTTTGGACTTCTTCAGCTGGTTGTCTGTGTTTTTTGTATGGGGAATGTCAAGTGTAGTCCCTATGTGTATTACCTGTGTAATGCCTTACTGCGGCAGTGTAATTCCACCGGGTTTGCAGTTATGGGTGCCATCTTGGTCATACGCTTGTCCATCCATGTGAATTGCCTACTGCCACTGGTATAGGGCTGTACACATTTCACACCAGCATTTAGCATTCTACGGTGGATGCTTTGCATTAGTAGTGGTGAGTAAGGCAGGTACTATGCACACATCCCTCCCACGGGGCAGGACAACGGATTATCTGCCAGACAACACAAAGCCCCATTTCTGCATACCCAAGATCCCATGGCTGCAACCCTCGACAGTACCCATTACACATCCTTTATGCGTGCGGGACTGGGATGTGGACGCACATGTATGGACACGTCGATCTGGGTATTTCTGTTCATATGTCCTGCGTTTCATGAACACTTGTCATCAACCTTAAACACGCTGGTGGTGCATATGGCTAACTGTGCGTAGCCACGGCTATAGCATCGTCTGTTGTTCGTAAACGTCTGGAGTGAGTTATGTGAAAAGGTATTTTAGGGTCCTTCAATGGACACCAATGTGCATATGTAAAGTTAGATGTTGCTGGACTGTGTCCAACTGGACAGTGCTTTTGACTGCTGCTGTATGTTCCCCAATCGCGGATGTCTGTTTGACTACCCATTCTTCCTGGTGCTACGTAACCAGGTGATTTACAGCTGTGAACAGATGGTGTACATCCAAAGATGCAGGTTAGCAACTGCTTCAAATAAAACTCAGACGTCCCAATAGGACATATCCGTCACTGTAATTTCAACATAACACCACCGAACATGTAGATCCCCTATGTCTTCATTGAAGCATGTTTTCTTCATAGGTGGGAACGCCATAGTTTACATATCCCAGTTGACGTTGTTGGTGTGCCATTACTTTGTGTTGCACAGGTCGCCCATCTGTTCCACAGTATGGTAGCGAGTGCTCCCCCATTGTGTTGCTGGCAGATTGAGTGCTGTGTACGCCGGTGTTTGCATGGCGGTCCAACTTTGTATGGGGAATGTCAACCGTAGTCCCTATGTATATTTGCTGTGTTATGCCTTACCGCGGCTGTGTAGTTCCACCGGGTTTACAGTTGTGGGTGCCATCTTGGTCGTACGCTTGTCCATCCATGAGAATTGCCTACTGGACACTAGTATAGGCCTGTACACATTTCACACCTACATTTAGCATTCTCCGGTAGATGGTTTGCATTATTAGCAGAGAGTAAGGCAGGTGCTACGCACACATCCCTCCCACGGGGGACAAAGGTTTGCCTCTTGAAACAACACCGAGGCCAGATTCTACATACCCAGACTCCCTTGACTGCAACAGTCGACAGTACCCATTACACATCCTTCATGTGTGTGGGACTGTGATGTGGACGCAGTTCTATGGACCCGGTACCCTGGGTATTTCTGTGCATATGTGCTGCATTTCATGGACAGCTATCATCAACATTGAACACGCTTGCGGTGCATATGTGTACCTGTGACGTGGTGACGACAATGAGTTCACGTGGGTAATGCAGGAAGCTAGCAGGCATTCAATGAATGGAATTTTGGGTCCTACAATGGACACCAATGTGCATATGTCAGGTTAGATGTTGCTGGACTGTGTCCACCTGGCCAGTGCTTTTCACTGCTGGTGTATGTTCCCCAATCGCGGATGTCTGTTTGACTACCCATTCTACATGGTGCTACATAACCAGGTGATTTAGTACTGTGAACAAATGTCATACATCCAAAGATGCTGGTTAGCAACTGCTTCATATAAACCTCAGACATCCCAATGGGACATATCCGTCACTGTATTTTCAACATAACACCACCGGAACATGTTGATCACCTATGTATTCATTTAACCATGTTGTCTTCATAGGTGGGAATGCCATAGTTTACATATCCTACTTGACGTTGTGGGTGTGCCATTAGTATGTGTTCCACAGGTCACACATCTGTTCCGCTGTATGGTAGCGGGTGCTCCTCATTCTGTTGCTGGCAGATTGAGTGCTGTGTACGCCGGTGTTGGCACTGTCCGACTTTGTATGTGGAATGTCAACTGTAGTCCCTATGTGTATTTCCTGTGTTATGCCTTACCGCAGCTGTGTAATTTCCCCGGGTTTGCAGTTGTGGGTGCCATCTTGGCCATACGGTTGTCCATCCATGACAATTGCCTACTGGACACTAGTATAGGGCTGTACACATTTCACACCTGCATTTAGCATTCTCCGGTGGATGGTTTGCATTATTAGCGGAGAGTAAGGCAGGTGCTACGCACACATCCCTCCCACGGGGTGGGACAAAGGATTGCCTGCGAAACAACACCGAGCCCAGAGTCTATATACCCAGAATCCCTTGACTGCAACAATCGACAGTACCCATTACACATCCTTCATGTGCGGGACTGTGATGTGGACGCAGTTCTATGAACCCGGTACCCTGGGTATTTCTGTGCATCTGTGCTGCATTTCATGGACAACTATCATCAACATTAAACATGCTTGCGGTGCATATGTGTACCTGTGATGACAATGAGTTCACGTAGGCGTTGAAATAAGGCATCATTCTTGTCTTTAGACAATTTTTGGGTCCTACAATGGACACCACTGTGCATATGTAAAGTGTAGAGCTTGTCGGACTGTGTCCTTGTGAGCAGTGGGTTTCACTGATGCTGTGTGTTCAACAATTGCGGATGTCTGCTTGACTACCCATACTGTGTAGTGGTACAGGAACCATGTTTTCCGACACCAGAACCCAATGGTGTACATCCAATGTTGCAGGTTAACAACCACTTTAATACCCAGAGGTCACGATTGGGAGGTATTGCCACTTTATTATCGGAACAACACCTCCAGACTGTGTAAATCACGGGAACTTTAGGCCAGTCTTACCGGCCATTTGCAATTGTAATTAGCAGACACGTGTCAATACATGTATGATAAGACATATTGTCATGCAGAAGTTAATCTATGTTATTTGGACATTGGCTTCTGCTATTGGCATCCGTTGCTGTGAGTGTTGCCAGTTACCATACACATTGCTTGCTCAGAGGCAGACTACACAATTCTGCACACTACTGTGGTCTCCTTTAAGGACCCTGAGCCAGTGGTCGACAGTACTGCAGCCACTGCATCAATCACATTTGCCATCTACCAGTACCTACAGGACTGCATGAACCAGGCATTCACTTACCCAACTGTGGTTCATTGTACCAATGCCAAGCATCCAGTGTGGTGTACCCCAGCCATACACAGGATGTACAACACGAGGAGGTGGCTACTACAAGGTGGAGCAGACACCTTGTGAGGTATGACACCCTTGGTCATCATATGTGTAGAGTTACACACTGTCATGCCATGGTCCAGGGCACATTCCACAGATATACCTACATGGACCTGGCTGACAATCATACCACCTTCAGTTGCTATGCTCAACACCTGGGAGGTCACTCCCACATATGCTCTGACTGGGTTCACAAAGAGGTGGAGTTTGCTCAACATACACACATTGCCAACATACAGGCTGACAAGTCCAGTGAGGACATCTCCACACCCTCCCCACACATGAGGAGATGTCTGTACCAGCGGTTTGTGGTCACCAAATGTTCTGTGACACACAGGTGGGACATGCTCTCCAGGGTAGTGGACATAGCATCCATGAGACCAGCTGGTGACCCCACTGTGTACTCCACTATCTCATTGAGGAATTAGACCCACAGTTAGGACAGCTATTTCTTTGTAGCCTCACCTCAGGTAAGGTACCCAGGTTGTGTCGCATGGCAACGGTTGTCCCACGTCACAGGGCCAATGCCTCCAATGAGCCTGGTTATTACTGTCCCATTACCATGAGGAGACCTATCTGCAAAGACATGGGGAGGGATCATACTGCGGCTCGTACATGAATGCATAGGGGACATACATACTTTGCATCCAACATGGTTTGTCTTGTTCAGGGGCGGTTCATGCCTTTAAAGCATGGTTGACATTTTCGGGACAGTCACCGAGGCCATTGATGGGGGTGTTGCAGTCCATACAGCCTACCTCGACCTGGCAAAGGCCTTCACCACATTACCCCCCTCAGGTTTCGTTGATAAACCCATTGGCTGGGATGTGAACACGTACATCACAGAATGTGTTGTAAACTGTCTATGTGACACAACCCACACGGTCATACTTGCTGGCAGCATGTCAGACCTACTGCCTGTCGCATGTGGTGTCCCATGGGGCCCTTCCGTGGGTCCACTCCTGTCATACATCTACATTTCCACGGTACAGGCACACACATGGGTGTTATGGACAACATTGTTTGTAGATGACTGCAAAACAGGTGCCATAGTGGGACGGACATCTGACACAGATATCCTTCGAAGGGGCCTCCCAGATATGCATATCTGCTGTCAGGGACATGGCCCACAGCTAAATGCTAAGTAATGCAACATCATACCTGTCGAGAAGTACTAGGTCACCCCTGTCCAGCATATAGGTGGCTGTCCACTCAGCACAGGGGTGATTACCAGGGATCAGGGGACAGAGTTTGTCGGTCACCATTCATTCAACACACAAGTTGCTATCGTGGTTCTGTGGGACTTCTACATTGCCCACCTGTTTGTGCAGGGATTCACATCTACATCAGGCTAGGTCATTATCTCCTTGTACCCATTACGTGTTACACCTATGATTTACTACATTGCCCCATTCAGACTGTATCTGACCATACACCTACAGCAGCTGGGAAGCCCTCATAGGTTAATTGTCGTACAGATGCAGGATGACATCACTTTGGGTAATGCTGCCCCACTTGTAGGACCCCTGCCCCATTAAGTCACATACCTGCTGTTTAGTGTTGACCTGTGCCTGACATACGAGGCCATGTCAACCCATATGTCATGTGTATGCTTCACCTACTGTATCTGCATCCCTCAGAACCACTAGGGCAGGTGACATGAACCTTGTCACGGTCATTAATGGGATGTGTTTGAGTGACACATATATCACCCAGACACTCACAATGCTGTGGATCTACATCACAGTACATGTGAGACAGAGATCCTTCATAGCCTTGTTCGCGGGTATGTTGTCCATTGGATGGAGAATTGCAGGTATAGGCCAGGGATTACATCATTATCACTCCTTGACGGAGGTACAGCAATATCATGAGTATTTTATCTGAAGCACAGAAGGTTGCCAAAGTCATCCTAACTATGGTGTAGTGTTATGGTTGAACCTGGGACGATGGCCTACCCTGTACCTATGGACCTATGAACCTATATTCATAGTTTGTCACATTTACACTTGGCTATCCCCTATCCTCTTTATCCAGTGTATATTTCTGTGGCACATGATTGTCCTCTGTATTACATGCAGGTATGCTGTGTACAGTGCACATATGTCACAGTTGATGACAGTGTATCTGTGTCCCTAACACTGTGATACTGAGGACTACCACACATCCTTCACAACATTACATGCATATGTTCTTTCTATTCTTCTTTGGCCTATGGGGGGGGTGTTAAGGCAAACATTACACAAGTCCCTGTTTGTGCATGCTTCATGTTGGTGTCTGACCAGGCTCCATTGCAGTCGTGTGTTGGACGGTAGTGTTTCTGTGTGTTTGCCATGTGTTTTTATTGCCGGTACATCTGTGGGAGGTGTGGTTGGCACATGTTCCTCTTTGCAGGGACACCCATCCTGGGGTTTGTGTCATGCATCTGCACTTGGCATGTGCCATATGTCCTGTACTATTCCCACAGTCGTGTATGCCTTCATGCACTACTACTGCGTGTTACTGGCTGTTTGTATGTGGTACACATGGACATTGTGATGGTTGGCTTGACATATTCCCATGCTAGAACATACACATCTGTCAATTACGTTGTTTAAATCCAACTGTAACACTCATTCGTCTTTTCAAACTGACAGTCAATAACACAGGAAGCTGAGATTAATAACGTTTTACTACTGTGCAGCAGGAGGCAAAGAACTATGCAGTACAAGTTTAGACTTTTGTTTTACTCTATACATGTTACAGCTGTATGAGCATTGTGTATACTATCATCTTATGCACACATTAATGATGTGGTCAGTCACAGGGCATTTACATCACTATAGTCCACAAGATTGTATTCCTACAACAGTGTTAAGGTAATGCTTATTAAATGTTTTCCCATGAGGATAGCACAGCCTTGCGAGCCACATAGTCAATTAGAATGTACTTCGGTAAATTCTGCTCTGTCACGGTTCCAACACTGTTCAGATCCGTCACTCCATTTCCTACTAGGTTCCTTTGTCTCTGTGGTGAGCAGCTGTACTCTGTGTTAGATAGAGCTCACAAGCCTATCCTCCTCAGTGGAAGGATGACAGATATACCTGTACATACATTTATTATTCTCTAACCGAGCAGATGACTAATGCTGAATGACATACACCTGCTGCACTGGTTACTGCCAGGGTCAGGGTTCAATCACACTGCAGCTACACTACAGGCAATTACATGCATGATAAGCTCTACTGCCATATTGTAAGATAGAATAATATGCATTATACACTATTTGCTTCTAAAGTAGCACGTCATATATATGTTTAAATATGTATTTTGCTAACATTCTCCCTCCTTTGATTGCTTCTATTCTATCCAGAAACATATACAACATTATTTCATTCCCTAGCCTCTTCCTTTCTGGAACGTTTAACTAGGCAAGTAATTTGTTGTACATTTCAAGAAGGATTGCATTTTGTATTAACAAATACCACTACAGGTCTTGATACATAGTCTCGGGTACAGATCGTCGACAGAGTCCCTGACTAATACTTACATGCAAAGTATCCCTCAATAGACACATGCTCCCAATATGAGCAGAACAACACAAATGGCAATCATGATATTCAGTATGACTGAACCCCATCCACCAAATGGTTTGTGGAAATGGTTCGTCAGTGGGTTTGGGCCTGGTTCCGCCATGGATGACACCTGCTGTATTACCTCTAGGTGGGCGTTGATTTTGGTCTTTTTATGTGGTACTTGGACACAGCGATCTTCTTTAATAAGCGCCGCGTACCAATTCTCGCCGCCAGGGTGAAGTCGCGCTATTACATTTTGTGACACAACAGTTCTCATTGCATCCAGTTCATCAGTCACAAGTTCAAGAGCGGAAAGTCACATTCATCATTCCTCCGACAGGTTTTGACAACTTCCTCTGTTCCTGATTGATTTCACTACTCCACAAGCTGGGAGTGTTCCAGCCCAGGTTATGACGCTGTCACTCAAGTCCATATGAATCGATATTCCTTTATCTCTTGCAGAAGACTGGAATGTCAGAACAGCTTCCATTTCACCCACTGGATTAGTAGGTTTCTCGACTGTGTTCCCAGTTCTTGAGCTATATGTGTTATAGTTCGTTTCGTACCCAGAGGCAATTGTGCAGTATGTCATGTGACTGGAGCCAGATAACCCAAATAACAACTGCGGACCAATTCTCAGGTAACCATTGATATGCTTTTTCCCACAAACAACATAACAATATTCTACTTTACTACTGATGCGGGTTACCTCTGCATGTAACATCTTCCTGTCTATAACAGAGGACTGTTTATACAATTCAGGATGTTTCTGCACATCCTTCCACATTGTTCTCATGAAGCTTCAATACAGATAATGAATGGTGCTACAAGTATTACTGTGATCTTTGGCTGTTATATGACATTTGTAAGACACAGTTATGTTACAAATACTCCCACCAACTTGAACTGTATCATGTTTATGACAACATACAATTACTTTTTGTGTAACAGGTAAGTACAGTGCCACTTTGTCCTGTGATCTCACAGAACCTGTATCAAAGTGTAAATATTCACAAGTCTCAATGTATCCCCAAGGGGACACCATACATCGGAAGTCCTCCATATGATGTAGGTATGGCAGTACAAACACAGCAATTTAAAATGTTCATAGTCTGTACATGCACATGCGTCATGCCTAGGTATTTGTTGAAGTGTGGAAGACACTCTGTGGCCAGTTCATCACGTATCACTATTTGTATCCGTGTAGTTATATGCAGGTAAGGTCCCTGCAAATGTAAAGTAAACACAAACATGGTTAATAGGTGTATAATCATTAGGACAGTAAACCAAATGTCTTTGGGGTTGCTTTGTATTGTTATACAGTCTTGCCCGGGTGATTCAGGCTCTATGGTATATCAGCTACAAGATGTAAATCAGACTTGATATCCTTTACCGGTTTGAAAACTGTGAGGTGGATCCAGGACGACCTCTCTGCAAACTTTACTGCAGTAGGCGTTGCCAACAGTACCTGGTACAGACCTTCACACTTTCCACTTGCCAATTATCTTCTTTGGATAACAGTGACATACACACAGGATACTGGTGTCAGCTATGCGTCCGGCTTCGCTTGCTCTTTATCTGTAAAAGACATTAACTGAAAAACAGTGTTATTGGTTAACAATCCTCTCATGTCACCTGCTAATGAGCCATCGACCTCTGGCTCTGCAGGCATGACAGCTTTCCACTCTGGCACATGATATGCCATTCCACATACTACTTCGAAGTGGGTGCAACACTTTACATTTGGAACTGTTGTCATGCTCAGCAATGCTAGAGGTAGACAGCAAATGTAACTCATCTGGGTGTCACCCACCAACCTCCTCTACTTATTTCTCGGGATCCCATTTTACCACGCCAGCAGTCATGCTGACTGTGGGTTGTACATGCAATTTACATTCATGGATATACAAAATAATCCCCCAGGTTGCTTGATTGTCTGGGTCACTAAATGTGTTCTATTGTCACTGTAGCTTCTTTACAGTATGCCAGATCTAGGGATACTTAATTTTACTGGCACCTTTGCCACTGCTGCTGCATCCGGATTCATGGTTGGGAATGCTTCTACCCATCTTAATTATATATACGTGTAATCACTAAACAGTATTACTTCCCTTCACATTTATTCAGATGTATGAACTCCATACAAATAGTACGGAACGGTTATGGTGGTGTAGGTAAACTCACTCCCTTTGGTTTAAATGCTCCCTGTGCATGATATCTACTGCAAATGTGACACGCTGCTCATGATGTTTGTATGTGGTTCCTAATTCCGTATGTTAGGGGTATTCTGTTAACCAAATGTACCATCCCCCCTGTTGAGACATGTCTCTACCCATGGCTCCACAAAGCCGCATATCTGAATACATTAGACGTTAATATTGGCTTTCTCACTGTGGATATGTGCAGTCCGTCTTCAAGGATTGCTCCTCGTCATACCCACGTCGGCTTTTCTGCTTTCGTAGTTGATGTTTGCATTGTTTGTAACATTTCTACATGTAAAATGTCTGAGGATTGTCATTCCTCATTCAAACAAACACTTTCCAACTGTGAGGCTGCTTGTTTTGCAGCTGCATGAGCTCATGCCTTACCTTTCCTACTGTTATCCTGTTGCTTTCTATGACCTGCACATTTACAATTAGCTACTTTAGTGGGTAACTGAATGGAATGTAATGCATTCAAGATCAATTGCGCATGATTAATCGGTTTACGGTGGATGTTATCATTCCCTATTCTTCCACTGCTGCTCATAAACATGCACTGTACAGACAACATACTGACTATCGGGACATATGTCCACACATCAGTTTTTCGCCACAGTACAAGCACGTGTTAAAGCTATCTATTCTGCTGCTTGAGCAGACACGTTATGCTGCAGGGGTTGGCGTCTACAATCTCATTATCAATAACTACTGCATAACCTACTTGATTCGTTCCTGTAGGACTCTGTCTACATGATCCGTACACATTAACTGTCACCTCTGCATCATCTAAGGGTATATCAGTGATATATCATGTCTGTGTGTAGTTATTTCATCCATTTCGTATAGGCAACTGTGTGGTGTGCCATACACAGGTGTCGGACGTGACGTTGATAGGTTTAATGTTGTACAACGTTCAATCACCATATGAGGTTGACTCAGTGGTATGGTCAAACAAGACAAATGTCTAGCATGGGTCAGGAATGCTATCTTCTCTTGCAGCAGAATGATCGCAACTGCAGGAGACATTCTCACAGTGAGAGGGTGGTATAATAACATTAAGGCCGGGGCCTGTACTGCCATGGGTGCTACAACAACTGCCTGTACACAATGTGGCACTGACCATGCCACAGTGTCCAACTGCAATGAGTAGTAAGCTATGTAGCGTTGCTTACTTCCATGCTGTTGCATCAAGACTGACGTCATATATCTCCGCTTACAATCTACAGTCTGACAACATGTGTTATGATTATTCGGAGACCTAATACAGATGTTGAAGCTATCAATCGTTTTAGTCTGCAGAAAGTTGTTTCTGCTACTGTAATCCAGTGTAGTATGTGTTGTGCTGCCATAGGTGTATTAAAGATTAAGGCAGGCAATACAGCGGATTCAAAAGCATTGTTTGGTAACCAGCTTTGACAAATGTTAGTCGGCCCAGAAAGGACTTCATTCCCTTCTTGGTAGTTGGCTTGGGTGCTTGTGAAATTGCTACCTTCCTATCATCATGTAATGTTCTACCCTACTTGGATACCACATATCCCAGGTACTTGACCTGTATTCTCTGTAGTTGCAATTTATGCTTGCTTACTTTATGTTCCTGTTCTGCTGAATATCTCAATAATGCTATTGTATCTTCCATACATTGCTGCTGGGTAGGGGCCGCAAGCAGAATATCATCCACATAAAGTAGAACTTGACTGGCCCCGGGTCTAGTAAACACCGGAATGTAGCTAGCCATCTCCTGTGGGAATATCGTTGTACTTTCACAGTATCCCTGCGATAGCCGGGTATGGCTGTATCTGTTACCCTGAATGTAAATGCAAAGCAATACGGACTATCTGGATGTATAGGTATTGCAAAGGAAGCATAGCTTATATGTACCACGGTAAGATACTTCTGTGGCGTGTTCATAGCATTCAATATTGTGTGTGGGTCTGGCACCATCGGTACCCTAGGTATTATTACATGATTTACAGCTTGTAAATCCTGTACCATCCGCCATTCCCCCTTTGTTTTCCGATCAGAAGATACAGGGGTATTGCATGGTGAATAGCGATTACTTTGTAGATGGGGAATTCCCTCTGTGACTTTACAGATATCATCTGGTGTCCACGGTCTATACACTACGGGGGTTGGGTCCTGGCCTTCCTGTCCTGCATGAGGGTTCGGTACTTCAATTAATTGACAGATATCCTCACTCTGTTCTAGTGACTGTCTTCTTACCGGAGTGTCCCTAGGTATGTTACGAGTTCGGGATGTGGTTTCAATAGCTTCTCTTACATTTGGTCGTTGTGATACCTCTGTTGCCACAGGATAACGTGGGGGGACTAGCCTGCCCTCCCGCTTCATATCCTGGATGTGGTATCGGAGGTGGTAGAGGCTGTCGCTACTACTGTATTATTATCTTCTTTGTGTGCGTATGATGCTTTCGCATTTGTAGTGTTCTGTTCCCTTCGGTTCACTACCTCAATCCACCTATGTGCTTGACGGATACCCAATTGTCGCTGTTTTGTCGCCTGCACATCTTAGGGCTGCCACCTTTTCAAATGCACAATGTGGGACATTAGTGTTTGGAACGTGTAATTTGCCAGGAAAAAGCATACCCACGGCCAGTACATAGGACAGGATTTCACTTTTTGCCAGGAGAGCTACCAATTCTTGTAGCATTTCAGTTGCTTATTCTGTTTATTATGATATTTTGTTGTTCCAGATACAAAATTAGTGTTTTATGCTACCATTTGGAAAGATATCTGGGAAATCTTTGTCCTGAGATATCAAGACATTTGCCATTTGTTCGGTTTGTTTGCAGGACACAACTGGCCAAAGAGGGACTGTCCCTCACAGGGTGGGACAGGTGGTTACCCTAGAACATGTGCATCACATTTTCAGAGATTACAATGTTTCAGTAACGATATTTTGTCTAATATACCATCAATGTCATATTTATTACCCCATTTTGCTGAATATCTCACATTATGTGCTCTCTGCGATTGCATATACTTCACGTCACCCGTCAACGCGGATCACATGATCTGTTTGTTCACTAATCTCCCATATCCTCTACACGACTGTTACGTACCCTTCTCTCATACCACGTGGTATCTCCTTCCCTGTATCCACTGTAGTGTCTACAATGACTATTTACTCTGCTCTGTGTTCCCCTGACCTATGTTCAGATTTAACACTATTTGGATTGGTCTTCGACGCTATCACGACTGTTAACAGAAACACAATGTAGTCTGGTCCCTGATCTACAATAGACACAAAGAGGCAAACACTCCTTACCTGGGCCTTCTGTTTAAGACTGCACGTTTTCTTCTTGGGATCCAGTTTTCCGCTTTTCAGCCACAGATCAGACGGTAGACAGCCTCTTTACACACAACAATTCAGTCGGAGGTCTTTTCATTCAAGAAGAACCATTTAGGCAAATTCTCCTGCGCAGATGTCTAACCACCCATGCACTCTGACCTGTAGCTTACCAAGGGAATTCCGGATAAGAAGGATCACAATGTCAAATAAGTTTTTAAACCAGACTGTAGTTATCAGTAGGCTTTTCTAAGTGACAGTCAATAACACAGGAGGCTCGGGTTCACAACGTTTTAGTAGTGTACACAAGCAGGCAAAATAATATACAGTCCAAGTATGAGAGTTTTGTCTGACTCTATACAGTATGCAATTTCTTTATATAGTGTTTACAATCAGCTTTTGCCCACCTTACTGACGTGGTCGGTCACAGGGCATTTCCATCACTATGGTCCGCAATAGTCTATACATACATGGGTGCTGAGGTTGTGCTTTTAAAATGTTTTCCCATGAGAATAACACAGCCTTGCAAGGCACCTGGTCAATTACAGTGTCCTTCTGTGATTGTAGCTGTTTCAAGGACCCTGGACTGTTCCGATACAGTAGTCAGTTAATTTCTTAATACGTTGCTTTGTCTCTCTGGTAAGGAGTTGTACTCTTATCTTCGATAGAGCTCACAAGGCCATCCTCCTCAGGGGAAGGGGTGATGTTATACATGTACATACATTTATTTTTCTGTCACCCAGCAGATAATTAATGCTGAGAGACATAAGCCTGCTGTACTGGTTACTGCCAGGGTCAGAATTCCATCACACTACAGCTTAGCTTCACCAATTACATGCATGATAAGTTCTACTGCCATATTGTACGGTACAATTCAATGCATTATATAGTATTTCGAGTCTAAACTTGCACTTCATATGTGTTTCTATATATATTTCTCGGACAACATCCATCCGGCCATATGCATGTTGTTCCGTCCTTTACCTTGACCGTGTGTATTTGGCCGTCCGGCAACGCTACTCTCCACATGTGATGTCCCACCTTCCCCTTCTTTGCCTTTAGCACCCTGTTAGGACGTCCTGTTTGGTAGGCACGTGTTCCGCTATATGTGTTCGACTTCTCTGCATAGCTAATCATCAATGCGGTGGTTCAACAACCCGACTTGTCCACATGTGTACAGTTATGTGCACCGTGTCGTATGCAAACCTATATGGTGTGGACGGGTACATACCACATGCGGGATGTTCACATTCTGCAGACACATTCACATGCAGCCATTTCCATATCTGTACCTGAGGTGGGTTGGTGACATGTGGGGTACGTATTTGCCCGCGTGGCACTGCCTAACACCAACATCTTACCACATTTCAGGTATGCACATTGTGTGTAGGTGTATAGCTGCACACGGATGCTAGCAGGTTTGGGTGCACAGGTGTACATGGGTGGGACTTACATGCTACAATGAGGCTATTGTGTATTACATCTGAATGCATGGGTTCTGCTTCTGGATATTACACTTCAACATACGCCATCCAGTGTATGTGACAGAGATGTTGCTGGGTGTGGGATATGCTGCTATGCACATGTTTGCCTGTGTTTAAGGTATCTTGGTTCCTTCCTGTTGTTATGTCAACACAGCTACCCGGCTATGTACTGTCACTACTGCTTGTGACCATTATGGTTGGCACCTTTTCCAATGACCATAGTGGGACATGTTTTGTGGGAACATCGGATTTTGCAGGACAACACATACCCACAGTAAGTGGAGTTGACAGGACTTTACTTGTTTGCCATAATATACGCTTATTCTGTTAGCATTTGGGTTCCTTATTCAGTTTCTTATGCCATGTATGTGTTTCATATACAAATTATATGTTTTATGCTACTATTACATGTATATTGCGGGAATATTTTTGGCAGGGAATCTCAGGTCATTTTCCATTGTTTCGATTTTTGCAGGGACACAACTGTCCAATGAGGGACTGTCCACGGCACATTGGGACAGCTGGTAACCCTGGTGACCATGCCCATGTCGCTACTGGGGTTGCCACCTTTTCCAGTTGCCAAGGTGGGATATTTCCAGGACTCACATCTGAGTTTACAGGCCGACACATACACACGGTCACTATATAGCATAGAACTTCACTTGTTTGCCTAAATAAAAGCTTATTGTTGTGGCAGTTTGGTTGCTTATTCTGTTTCTTGTGTCATTTAGGTATTTCAGTTACAGAAATAACCAATTCATGCTACCATTACATTAAATACGGGCTATCATTATGTCCTACAATCTTAGCACATTTGCCATTTTTAATATTTTTTTTTGGGACACAACTGCCCATAGAGGGACTGCCCCTCGCAAAGTGGGACAGGTGGTGACCTTAGTCGCTACTCCTATGTCGGTGCGGCGCGCTGACATGCTGCTGTACACCTTCTCTGAGTATAACCACTGACGGTGCATTGCAGAACAAACGCGGTCTCATGCGTATCCTTTGCTCCTTGGATGGGTACACTTAAGCCTTCGTGGGTTGTATTTGCTTCTCCGTTTAGTTGGGACGGGTACTATGTTGCATACTCTACGTGCGTTTCATTCTGCACGGGCCCTGGCTGCTGCCATTACTATTATGGGCGGACCGTGGCAGTCAGCACATTAGGTTGCTCACCGCATGCCGGCTTAGCCACGCCTCCGGACGCATCCTACTTGGGCTCGCTCACGTACACTATGCACGTGTCTGTGGTTGCGGTGCACTCTCATTAATATGCATATGGCGCTACTACGCCGGCTATTCACTGCACCGCCGGCGCAGCCCTTACGCCAGCCTTGCGCCGAGCTTCATGAATCCCGGGGATAGTTTAATTCTGTTGTTCCTAGAACTTTCCTCAAAGATGAATGTTTTCTCCCAGTAAGCCACAACGATGTTCGCTAAACTAGCTCCACAAGGCGAGCCCATCGCTACGCCTTGTTTCTGTAAATAATAGGTGTTGTTGAAAGTAAAATAATTGTTACTCAAAATGATGTCTATTAATTCAGTGACTAGTTTAGTTTCATCATCTGGTGCATCTAGGTGTTTCAATACTAGTTCAGTCCATTCGGTAGCTTCCGTGTGGGGTATAGACGGATATAAATCAACTACGTCTATTGTTATGAAGCTGTCCTCAATGTTCATTTCTATCTCATTTAAGTTTGTTAATAATGACCAGGAGTCTTTACAAATTTGAGGTAGTTTCTTGATGTATTTTTGTAAAATGTAATCTACTAATTTAGAGCATGGGTATGTGAGGGAAGCTCTTGCATCAATTAAACATCTCATAGGTGGATTATTGAGGTTTTTATGAATTTTCGGTATTCCGAACATTACTGCAAGTTTAGGGAAAGGAATGTTAATAAAGTTGAATGCGTCCAAGTCTATTCTCCCTTCAATAAAAAAGTCCCTCAGGTAGCCTTTTACCCTATTTTTAGCTATGTTGTACTCATTTAATGTAGCTACACTGTAAGCTGTACTCAACAGTACTTCTTCCATCTTATGGATGTACTTATCTACATCAAAGATAACAAGGCCCCCTCCTTTATCAGGTTTTATACATCACACCCCTTGTGTTCTAAGTAGTTCTAAGGCTTCTCTTTCTTGTTTCGTGACATTGTCTTGTATATTAGAGTGTCTTGGTCGAGAATGTAAGTGTCTAATGTCCATTTCTGATACACTCTCAAAAAGGTTTAACAATGGGTGGAGTGGTGGATTGAAAGTGCTTGCAGGTTTAAATGTGATACAATTGTTGTCATTATTACCTAGTAAGCAAGTTAAATTCAATTTTCTGACAAAGCACTTCAATTCTATCAAGACTTGTGGAAGATTCATACTCTTAGATGGCACAAATGTGTTGCCTTTTGCTAGTACATCAATGAGTACAGGGTCTATAACAATAGACGAATAATTATAAATGACAAAGTCACCAGTTGAGTTTTTTAACAAAACTAATTTGTTAGTTAGTATTTGTTCTTGTTGTTCCAATACTTGGATTTCTGGTTCCGGGCAGCTCTGGCATAAGTTGTATTCAGTTGCTGCCCGTCCTTGTAAAAAAATGGTTCATTAGAGACATTCTGTTGTCTCAAGTCACTGTTAATGTTTTGGTTAGCCCTGTTCGAGAGCAACCTTTCGCTCCGTCTCAAAGACCCTTCTTTAGTAGGAGCTTGTTCTTGCCTGGTTGTTTTATCATAATCATTACTCAATTGTTTAGCATTTCTACTATTAGGAGGGTACTTTTTGTTAGACCAAATTTGTGACTCATGAGGTGTTGGATATGCGGTGTTGTCTGAATACGCTGTCCGGTCTCTAGTCAGTTTCTTTACCTTTGTCTGTTTAAGTTTGTCCATCAATTGATCAATGCTGTCGAACACTCTAGAATAATCATATCTGTATCTGCAAAAGTCACAGTCATTTTTTATATCATCGTCAATACTCTGGACTTCAAGTAAAAGTTCATCAATTTGCAGAGAATAGTATTTGATCATTGTTTCCATTAATTGGAATCCTGTGTTGTCAAACAAGTTAATCAATTCTCTATGAAAGGGTGATTCAGGGATTAGCCCAGTAGGAAAATGAAAGCAGCGAAGTCCCTTAGGGACTAATCTTTCTTTAAGGCATTGTTTAAAATAAGTTACTTCAAGTTGTAACTTTTTAATCTTCAATAATTTAATGTCAAACACTTTAAGCTTATCAGTCATTGCAGTATTACTTACATTACTGTGGCTGTCTTCGCTGGCTGGCCTCTCTTCGTTTAAGTTAAAAGCTGTTCTTAAGGTCTCTGTGTTACATATCCAATCTTTAAACGAAACGGTGCCCATAAGCTCTGCGTTACTGCCACAAGCTGTAGTGTTGCCATTCTCATTAATCGCTTGTATTCGTGGTCTGTCAGGTTGACCCGGTAGGATACTGTTAATAATGGAATTGCCACTACTCACTATGATGTCACCATTCTCCCTGTTAGTTTGCGGCCACGATCTATCTGGTTGACCTGGTGGAATACTGCTTGTAATCGAAGATGGAAGAAGTACTGTTGAGTACAGCTTACAGTGTAGCTACATTAAATGAGTACAACATAGCTAAAAATAGGGTAAAAGGCTACCTGAGGCACTTTTTTATTGAAGGGAGAATAGACTTGGACACATTCAACTTTATTAACATTCCTTTCCCTAAACTTGCAGTAATGTTCGGAATACCGAAAATTCATAAAAACCTCAATAATCCACCTATGAGATGTTTAATTGATGCAAGAGCTTCCCTCACATACCCGTGCTCTAAATTAGTAGATTACATTTTACAAAAATACATCAAGAAACTACCTCAAATTTGTAAAGACTCCTGGTCATTATTAACAAACTTAAATGAGATAGAAATGAACATTGAGGACAGCTTCATAACAATAGACGTAGTTGATTTATATCCGTCTATACCCCACACGGAAGCTACCGAATGGACTGAACTAGTATTGAAACACCTAGATGCACCAGATGATGAAACTAAACTAGTCACTGAATTAATAGACATAATTTTGAGTAACAATTATTTTACTTTCAACAACACCTATTATTTACAGAAACAAGGCGTAGCGATGGGCTCGCCTTGTGGAGCTAGTTTAGCGAACATCGTTGTGGCTTACTGGGAGAAAACATTCATTTTTGAGGAAAGTTCTAGGAACAACAGAATTAAACTATATACCAGATTCCTTGATGATATTTTTGTCATCTTTAAGGGTACCCAACAAGAAGCTTCCGAATTTATTGAATATTTAAATTCCACGACAGAGTTCTTTAAATTCACTTACACTTTCAACTCTAATCAAATAGACTATTTGGATCTTTCATTAACTAGGGACACGAGTTCTAATGGAATAATATCAAATATATATCGAAAACCAACATACTGTAACTCTTATCTACATTTTTCCAGTGCCCACCCTTTTAAACAAAAACGTTCCATAGTAAAGGGACAATTAGTGAGGGCAACAAGATTATGTACATGACAATGATTTTGATACTGAGTGTGACAACTTGAAAACATGTTTATAAATCGTGGGTACCCTAATTCACTAATTCTTGAAGTCACCAGTGAATTTAACTTTTCACGAAATAATGGATTGTTAACAGCTATCCTTAAGAGAAAAAAACCAAAGAGCATAATGGGTACAGGACTAACTGACAAGACACACTTAGAAAATTTAACAATAAGTGAAAGAGGCATGACAACACCTTTAGGAACAGAAACTAAAAACAAGGCGAAGTTTGGCACTACCTTTATAACAACTTTTAATAAAGACAGTGACGCAATAGTATCAATACTAATTAAGAACTGGCAACTATTAGGGAAAGATTTCAACTTATGGAACAGGCTAGGCACTAGGTTCCAGGTCATTTTCAAGAAAGGAATAAACTTGAAAAGACATTAGAAAATAAAGCTACAACTTTCAGTAATAAAATAAAAGGGTGCTTTCAATGTGGGATGTGCAAAATGTGTAGGAATGTCAAACCTATGAATAAATTTGCAGTCAATAAAATATCTACGCAATTTTGGATAAAACAAAGACTTGATTGCAATTCCAAAAGTATTATTTATTTAGCACAGTGTAACATCTGTCCTGCTTACTATATAGGTAAGACGGACCGTAGATTTAGAGACAGAATTTACGAACACACATATGCTATCTCTAAAAACAAGAAGGAAAATGCCCTAGCAAGACACGTTGAACAGTGCCCTGGGCACACTTTTTCATTCACAGCTATAGACCAAGTTGTAGAAAATATTAGAGGTGGCCCTACATCTTTAACACTTGAATGTGTTGAATTAGTTTGGCAATTGAAACTAAACGCTTGCACTTCCCCTGGTCTAAATGACCATTGTAGTATTTCATGTTGGCTTAAATTTAAAAGTTATATGAGAACATAAACACACCTTTAAAATAGGTACTGCATGAATGGGTCTAGTACACAGGTATGGATTTATATTATTTGCTATTGTAATTTTTAAAAAGGGTAACTTTTAAAAGAGTGACTTTATGGTTTTGGCAGAATAACAAGTATGAACTCTACCTGACAGTCTTGTAATGGTTATGAAATTTTGATAGGGTGACTTATGGGATTAAAATAGATAATTGTAATTATAGGGTTAATACAAGTATTGTGTTCATTAATATGTAATACATTAGACTTAGTGATTGGCCACAGTAGTCGCACGAGTTTTTAAAACTCACATTGTTGATTGTGAACATTTTTAGTATTTGTTTTTTTCTGAAGAAGTTGTGAAAGCAACGAAAACGTTGCATGTTTTAATAAACTGTTTAAACGTTAAAGAAGACTTGTGTTGTGTCGAACTACGGGGACTATTCTTGCCGCAGGTTGCTGGTCTGTTTGTTTTTCACAGAAAGACAGTAAGATCTTATACACTCCTGTCTGTTGATATACCACATGACTGTGCTATGGTCTGCAAATACCTTCTGAGGCCCTGGAGGGAAGAGAGGATGAAAGTCCTGAAGAGCCAGCATAAGAGCTCTTATCTCTTTGATGTTGATGTGCTCCTTCTGCTGACAAGGTGACCACACTCCCTGAACCTTCAGGGAGCCAAACCTTGCTCCCCATCCCAAATCTGAAGCATCTGTGAACAGATGCTGAGAGGGAAGAGGAGGTTGAAAAGGGAGTCCTGGATTCAGAGACAACTGCTGAATCTACCACAGAAGTTCTTTTTTGAGACACAGGAGAAGAGGAATAGGAAAGTCTAGAGGATGTGCATGCTGAAGCCACACCGACTTCAGAAACCACTGGAACTCCCTCATGTAGAGTTTGGCCTGAGGGAGCATCAGAATGGCAGAAGCTATGAACCCCAGAGCTCTCAGAAACTCCCTGGCTGTAATGGAGGCCAGGGGACGAAGAGTTTGAAAGAAAGAAATGAGAGTTAAGGCCTTTGGAGGAGGCAGGGATGCCAGCATCTGCACCGTTTGAATCCTACAACTCAGAAAGACATGATCCTGAGAAGGAATTAGGAAATACTTTTTGAAGTATATTGTGAACCCCAGGACCTGAAGAAGAGAAATGGTAAAATGAAGATTTTGCAAAAAAACCTCTGGAGAAGATGTCTGAATCAGCAGGTCATCCAAATAAGGAAAGATTTGAATCCCTTGAGGCCTGAAAAAGGCAATCACAGGAGCAAGGCATTTGGTGAATACCCTAGGGCAGTAGAAAGGCCAAAGCAAAGGACAGAACTGAAAATAACAGGAAGCAACAGAGAAATGCAAAAATCTCCTGAAAAGAGGATGGATCGGAATATGAAGATAAGCATCCTTCTGGTCCAGAGATACCAGAAAGGCCTGAGAAAGCAAGAGAGGAAAAAGGGACTGAAGGGACAACATCCAAAAAGAAGGCACCTTCAGAAAAGTGTTTAGGTGGGTTTCCAAGTACCTTCTTTTCTGAGCACTAGAAACATTCTTGAATAAAACCCTGTCCCCCATTGGGACACAGGCACCTCTTGAACAGTAGAAGGAAACAGCGAAAAACCAGGATCCAAGTAGAAAATGTTTAATAAAACCTCTAGCGCCTCGGCATGGAGCCTTCAAAGGAGAATAAAACAGATGTCCTTCAAGGATGCATCTGCAGTCCTTACATATGGGTTGTCCTGCCTCAGGCAGCCCTTTGGTCGGCCGGATTCCAAAGTCTGGGTCCAGTGTCGGCTGATGTCACCCTTTCCCCGACGTCAGAGCGCGTGGGGTATAAAAGTGTCAGCTTACGCCATCTTCCTCAGTCTTTCTTGCCGCGTGGTGCCCGAAGCAGAAGCAGTTCGTAAGTGCCGGTCGGCCAGCTCCTCTAACTTCAGCTACCGAAGACTTCAAAAGCTAAGTACCCCATTGGGGACTCTTTCTTGCCTCAGCCGATGTCAGATCAAACGCTTAAAGTTAATAATTGCTTATCTTGTGGGAAACAAATACCTCATAAGGATTTCCATTCTTACTGCCTCCCCTGCCTAGGCCCAGACCACGATGTCTCGGCCTGTACAGCCTGTGCTTTCTTCAATCGACGCACTCTTAGGCGTCGGGCGGAGTTTGCAGAGGAATTTTTTGGGGCTGGTTACTGTTACAATATGCCGTCGGATACTCCGACTTCTCATTTAACCAAAAAACGGAAGGACAAGGACCGACACACGCGGTCTGTGGTTTCGGCTGAAACCATGCCTAGGCCTACCGCGAGTGTCTCGGTCTTGGCTGAAACCAAGTCCTTGATACTTCCGACCGTTGAAACCGCACAACCGACAACCTCGGCCCCGGAGGCCTCCTCTGAGTCGGTTATAGAATTTCCCTCTGAAACCGGTGCTCTGGAAACATCCGACACCATTTCACTTGATAAAACAACGCCAGCACGTGGAGCAGCCAGGCCTCCTGCATCCATGTCCATAAAGGCATTCACTAGGGCTAAAGCTGCTAAACACCCAAAATCACTGCCTCCCAAGGCTATTCCTCAGGGATCCACTACCGGTTCACAGATTTTAAGTTTAGCTGAGGACCTTATTTCCTTAATTAGGGCTCTCAGCCTCATCCGGACAGGGGCTCTCAACCCCCTCTAGACAAAAGGCCCAGGGTTGAGCACACTGATCCCCAGTCTTCTGATGAGGCCTCTGATGACTCTGCTCTATCAGAATACCAGGAGGAGGCCTTTACGGCCTACGAGGATTCTGATGCAGAGGAATCTATTCCCTCGGCCTCCCCTCCTGAAGAGTTGTCCTTTGGGGAGACCCTTCACTCCATAAGAGAGCATTTCAAATGGCAGGGCCAGGAATTCTCTGATTCCAGGAAGAGATTAAGGACTTTTTTGCATTTACCTCAGCATAGGCCTTTGGCTATTCCTCCTGTTTTGAATGTCATTGATGATGTGTACTCTGAGTCTAGCATTTCCCCTGACTCTCTTCCTCCGGCTCCTGTCAAACCCGATAGGTACTACAGGGTCCCGGACTCACATAATTTCCTTTACAAGGGCCACTCTGCTGACCCAGAAACTATTTCCCAGGGCCCTAAAGGGGTTGCAACTGCCACTACTAAAAATCCACTCCCTTCTGAAAGGGAGTCCAGGGCTTTAGAGAGATGGGGTAAAAAAGTGTATACTTCTTCCACTCTTTCTATGAGGGCGTTAAATTGTCAATTCCATATGATACAGTACCAAGAGTATTTGTTAGATGAATTGCATAAAAAAACTGTCTTCGCCTGAACCCCTAGATCGCAAGGCACTTCAGGATCTGATACATAACTCCCAACAGGTTAGCAACCATTTCTTGCAGTGTGGTTATGATGCATTGGAAGCTTCATGTAGGTCAGCAATGACAGGTGCAGTCATACGTAGACATGCCTGGCTGAAGGAACAAACTCTGCCAGATCATGTTAAAGCAAAGCTTCTGGATGCGCCACTGGAAAAGCAAAAGTTATTTGGCTCCACCGCTCAGGAGGTCTTAAAGAAATTTGAGGAAAAGGCTAAATCTGTACAAACAGTCAAAGATTTTCTCCAAGTCCAACCACCAAGATTCAGCAGGAATTGGCCTTCTAAGAAGTGGTCCTTTCCAGACACAGAGAGATTTCAAAGAGGCAAGAACAGGCATGCCAGAGGTAGAGGGCAAGCTAGAGGCTCCTACAGAGGCCGTCAATGGCAGCCTCCTAACCAGAGAGGTAGTGCAGGACCTACAGCTGCTGCACAAGGACAGACTCAATGACTTTATTTTGACCCCGCCAACCAGGGCTCAATTGGAAGCACCTTTGGGCAGAAAGCTATCTTTATTCTCAGAAAATTGGCACAGTATTACAAGGGACAAATTGACACTGCAAATAATAGACAAAGGATACAGGTTCCATTTTCATACGTTACCACAAAGGAAAGGCATGCCAAACCTGCCACCGAATCAAAGGGCAGAGGCTTTCAAACAAATTTCAAACCTACTGCAAATGAAAGCTATAGAAAAGGTTCCTCACACAGAACAGGGCCAAGGATTTTATTCCAGACTATTCCTCGTCCCAAGAAAAGAAAAGCAATGGAGGCCTATTCTGGACTTGTCCGCACTGAATACTTATCTCATTGTGCCAAAATTCAAAATGCTGACCCTACAGCAACTCCTTCCCATGCTGGGCAAGGGGTCTTGGCTGGTAACTCTAGACCTCAAGGAGGCATACCTGCATGTCCCTATCAGACAAAGTTGCAGAAGACACCTCAGATTTCTTGCAGGTTCAGAGCATTATCAATTCTCAGCATTGCCCTTTGGCTTATCTACTGCACCCAGAGTATTCACAAAATGCCTGTCATCAGTAATTGCACACTGCAGACTTCAGGGGATTCAAATATACCCATACCTGGACGACTGCCTTATACAAGCGGACAGCCCTCAAACTTTGGTAAAACACTTGAATTATGCCATCCCCTTACTTCAGGCCTTGGGATACACAGTCAACATTCACAAATCAAGACTTGTTCCATCCCAAAGAATAACTTTTCTGGGTGCGAAACTAGATACAACCACGCAAATGGCTTTTCTCACAGAAGAAAAACAAAGACAACTACCGGATTATTTTGAAAATCTGACAAAACAAACCCAGCTGACTGCAAGGAAAATCCTGCAGGCCCGGGGTTACATGGCATCTTGCATTCTTCTGATACCACAAGCAAGGCTGCATATGAGGAAACTACAATGGTACCTAAGGAGTTTATGGTCTCAGCACAGTCACAGCCTAGAAGCTTTAATACCACTCATTCCTTGCCTTCAAAAGGAATTTTTGTGGTGGGCTCAAGCAAGCCAGTCAAACATGGGTCTGCCCTTCAGCAAACCAATAATCAGCCAAACTATTACAACGGACGCCTCAGACCATGGATGGGGAGCACACATGGAGGGCAGATGCATTCAAGGACTATGGTCACAGAAAGAATTGCGCATAAACATAAACCAAAAGGAAATGCTGGCAGTGATACATGCAATCAAGGCCTTCAAACACTTCCTGCATGAAGGCCACCTTCTAATAAGGACAGACAATACCACAGTTATGTGGTACATAAACAAGCAAGGAGGCACCCATTCTTACCCTCTTTGCAGGCTGGCAATGAATCTTTGGGAACTTTCCTTAAAACTCAATATAGAGCTGCAATCCCAGTTTGTGCCAGGAAAAGACAATGTACTGGAGGACAGCCTAAGCAGAAATATCATGGATCCACACGAATGGATGCTGCACCCAGACATCTTCCTTCAGATAACACAATCATGGGGGAGGCTGGACATAGATCTTTTTGCCTCCCACCACAACCATCAGCTGAAGAAATTCTGCTCAAGGACATACCACCCACAAGCATGGAAAGTGGGTGAAAAATTCTTTCAGCTGGAATACTCTAACAGTATATGCATTTCCACCTCTTCCATTAATGACCAAGGTCTTACTGAAGATCAGGACAGAACAGCCAAAAGTGATTCTGATAGCTCCGGACTGGCCAAGACAGCACTGGTACCCACTGTTAAGGAGCATGTCACACACAAAACCGTGGCCTCTGCCACAATGGCCACTTCTTCTGACACAGCACAATTACAAAACTCTGCACTCCAGCCTGAAAACCTTGCAGCTGACAGCCTGGAAAATACCTTGACTCCTCACCAGGATAAGCTATCCAAGAGAGTGAAGGATATCATCATGGAGGCTCGCCGGCCTTCCACAAGAAAGGCATACTCAGCAAAATGGAAAAGATTTTGCACTTGGAACACCACAAAGGGCCAAGATGTGACAGTGATGAACATTGCACATATCCTGGAATACTTGGCAGAAATGCTCCACAAGGGCCTTTCTTACTCTTCCATAAAAATTCATGCTTCAGCAATTTCAGCAGCATACAACACTGATCCGCCTGTCTTCTCTCATCCTCTGCTGAGGCAGTTTCTAACAGGAATTAAAAACATCAACCCTCCAAGGAAACCACCAGTGCCTACATGGGACCTTAACTTCATGTTGGAAAAATTAACTCTACCTCCTTTTGAACCAGCAGCATCTTCAGAACTACAGTTCCTGTCTTGGAAGACTGCCTTCCTTCTGGCCATAACATCAGCAAGAAGAGTATCTGAGTTGCAGGCCCTCATGGCAGTACAACCATTTCTTATTTTTCATCAGGATAGAGTCTCATTGAGAACCAATCCTTCATTCATGCCAAAGGTGGTATCCAGGGTCTCATTGTACCAAGCTATTCACCTGCCTACCTTCTTTCCAAATCCACAGAACAAAGGAGAGAAACTTCTGCATACCCTGGACATTCACAGACAGTTGGGCTACTACTTGGACAGAACTAAGACTTACAGAAAAACTGACCAGCTGTTTGTAGCATATGCTGCTGGTGTACAAGGAAAAGCAATTTCCAAACAGACAATTTCAAAATGGATAGGGAATTGCATTCGATTCTGTTACTCTTTTCATGGCAAAACTGTGCCAGCTAACATCAGACCTCATTCCACCAGAGCCACAGCCACCTCCACAGCCTTCTTAAGAGGGATGGCTACCAAGGACATTTTAGAAGCTGCTACATGGAGCTCCGTGCATACATTTTCCAAGCATTACAACTTACCTTTATATTCCAGATCCAGAGCAGGCTTTGTTATGGCAGTCCTGCAGGGCATTTTAGCTACACCATCCTTTTCTTACATCCTACCACCCCCAGCTTGGCTATGGTATTCTACCCATATGTAAGGACTGCAGATGCATCCTTGAAGGACATAGTACAGTTTTGTACCTACCATAAATGTAGATGTCCGATAGGTATGCATCTGCAGTCAGGTTTTCCCTCCCTCCTTCCTCTCTGTGGTACTTCTTGGGTACTTATCCCTCTTCCTAGCTAGCTGGGGTTATCTATTATGGTGTATTTGTTTTTATATTACTGTGCATGTTTGGAATTTTTTGCATTTCTCCAAATTTAGCCTTCCTTAGAGGGCACCTGGCATCTGGGGCAAGAAAAACTGAGGAAGATGGTGTCGGCTGACGCTTTTATACCCCAGGCACTCTGACGTCGGGGAAAGGGCGACATCAGCCGACGCCGGACCCAGACTTTGGAATCCGGCCAACCGAAGGGCTGCCTGAGGCAGGACAACCCATATGTAAGGACTGCAGATGCATACCTATCGGACATCTACATTTATGGTAGGTACAAAACTGTACTTTCTAAACACTCAGACATATATAGCAAGACCAATTAACCACTAATTACATAATTAACATAGTTAACTCTAAATCCGGTTAAAAAGACTTTCTAATTGCATTCTGCATTAACACCTAGTGGACATAAAATCCCATACTTCAGTATAAAAACAGTTTCCTTATACAAAAGTTTTTTCTTCACATCAAATTTGCATCCTCTTTCAGGAACATGTTCTAATATGGTACATTGAAAACCATCTGGATTTTTATTATGGCACTCTTTAAAATGCACTGCAAGAGGGCTTTCAAGTTTAACATTTTTAATATCCCTCATGTGTTTTTGAACTCAAGTTTGGAAGCCCTTTTGCTTTCACCCACATAAAACATGCCACAAGGACACATTAATGCATAGACAATCCATTCTGTGTTACACGAAATTTTACCTTAAAAGGAACTCCATTAATGTATTTAAATGTTCTACATACATATTTACATATAATCTACCACAGGGAAATGTAACTACTATATTCAGTGTTTGACTAATTCTACAACTGGGGGGGGGGGGAGACTAGTATGTGCTAAAATATCTTTAATACTCTTCCCCTTGTGGTAGGAGAATATGGGAGCTTTGCATATTGTATCAGAAAGTTCTTTAAACATTAACAAGAAATTCCAATGGTGTTTGATTATTTCCTTTAGCTCAATCTGGTAAAACATCATAGGTGGTAACTACGTACATTTTTCTAAGGTTGGATATTGTTTTATCAGTTATGTTAGTAGGTCGCCAAATGTTTGACCTACCCAGCTTGTTCTGGGGATTCTCTTTAATCTTATTCAATAAAGCATGTACATTCTGCTTACAATAGCCCCTCCTAACAAATAGCTCAGCTGTTATGTTAAGTTCTTTAACAAGGTCAAGGCTATTATTACATAACCATATTCACACAAAGAAACTCACCATGGGGAGAGATTTCAACAGATGGGGTGGATGACAACTATCTGCATCTAAAAAATGCAGACCATCCTCAGATTTTCAGTGTATCTTACTCACCACTTTTCCATTTACCTCCCCTGTTAGACAAATATCCAGAAACGTTACTGATCTGCCTACCTGTACACCGTCAAATTTTAAAGAAAGTACATTGTTTTGAAGTTCATTCAAAAAGCCAGTAACTTTCTCCTCTACGTACCTGTAATACCAGGTTACATGCTCCTTAAAAATTTTTAAACCATATAGATGGTCCATTTTAAACAGACCCATCATAATATTGGTATACATAGGGGCAAAGGCTGCCTCCATAGCAGTGCCTCGTAATTGATGAAATATATGGCCATCAAACTCAAAAAGATTATTGATCAAACAAAATTCAACTAATTCAATAATATAATATGTTAAAGGGCTATCACCCAACGTTCTTCTTAAAGCTTCAATCACATATCTATGTTCAGTATTGGTATATAAACTTTTGACATCAACAGTTAACCAATACATCTCTTGTGACCAAGAAATAGAATTTATTTTTCCTAAAAATCATAGCTATCTTTAATAAATGAGGGCTGTTTATTAACAAATGCTAACAAAAACTATGCAAAAAATACCCATATTAATCAAAAAATATTTAAATGCTAAAACAATAGGGCATCCAGGAGGGTTATGTATATTTTTATGAATTTTAGGCAGGCAGTAGAACTTGGCAATTTCACACCCCAGTACATCAAATTTGTTTCTCACATCATCACTTGAAAAATAACCTAGCCATACTCCTTTATTCAGTAGGTCTCGATACCTTCCAATAGCTCCCTCATACTCTTTCATACTACTTCTTTTATAAGTTTTATTATCATCAAGATGTTCATAACACATTTTAGCATACTGTGTATAATGCATTATAATAACTTTATTCCCCTTATCCGCTGGTTTAAACATAAGATGTTGTTTTTTACTGAGTCCCTGTAATGCTTGCCATTCTAATTTTGTTAAATTATAGCAAATACGATTTTTATTCATTATAAAGTCCCTATATAGTGTTTCTAAGACAAAGTCAATCATAGAAGAGAATTGTTCTATACCAACATGACTAAATGACTCTTTTGCACAATTTTAGAAGTGTCTAGCTTAGAATATGCATTATACACTATGTCATCTTCAAAATCCGACATGCAGGATTGTAAACTATCATCTGATACACTCTGTATGGGAATATTTTCCACATCTTGAAAATTTATACAGTCTCTATCATGTTGAAAATAATTAGCAAGATGTAGTTTCCTAATTAAACAAACGTCTTTTTTCAGCATATATAATCTCAGCATGACAGTAGGTATAAACTTTAAACCTCGGTTAAACACTCTAATTTCCCTATCACTAAGTGCATAGCCAGATAAATTAATAACATATCTACTTTGATCACAAACATTTGCATTGTCCAAAAGTTATCTACTGTTAAATTATTAGTCCCATGATTAATTCCACCGGACTCGCTTGTACCTGTGATATGTGGAAGGCTGTCCATCATATGGTTAAACAGTACCCTGAGACAAGAGGTCTCCAAGAACCTCTGGGAAAAAAGGAAGTTGTTTCCGAGGATGCTGAGGAATGCCTATAAAAGGAGAGTGGGAAATCCAGACCATGAAGTATCCCTGCTGAATGATTGACAGAACCCAAGAATCCTGGGTGATTCAGAGCCAAACAGGAAGAGAAAAAGAAAGGTTAAGAGAAAGAGGAATGTGGCTGGGAACAGGTGGATAGTCAGACAGCACCTGATTTGTCAGGAAAGGAAGGCTTAAGAATCTCTGCAGTCTGAGTGGCCTTAGCAGGAGGAGTCCATTTACCACCCTTTTTACCTTTAGAAGGAGGGCGAGATTACCTACGAACAAAGGTAGGCTTAGAAGGGTAGTTTTGCTGAATTTTAGGCACAGGAGAAACAAAGACATGCTTAAGCTCCTGAAAGCTTTCCCCTTGTCCTGAAGAGACATAAATAAACCAGCAGCCGCTTTCCCAAACAAAATTTTTTTTATCCAGAGGAGCATCCATCAACTTAGCCTTAATATCATCGGGTAAAGGTTGAAGCCTAAGCCAAGAATACCTCCTCAGAACTGAACCAAAAGCAGCAGCCCTAGAAGAGGCATCCGCTGCATCGTAACTACATTTGATAGAATAACGAACTACCTGAGAGGAAGTCCCTAGCAAGGAAAGAGCAGAAGATTTACTCTGAGTCTGGAAGATCAGAAAAAAGTTGACAAGTCTGAGAAAGAAGAGCCAAGACATACCTAGAGATATGAATCTGATAATTAATAGCCCTAAAAGCTAGGGAAGCCGAAGTATAAACCTTACCTAGCCTAGCCATGATTCTACTGTCCTTGTCAGAAGGCAGTAACTTGGATGAAGGAAGCAATTGAGAAGGCTTATCAGAGGCTACAGACACCACAGAGGCATCAGCAGCAGGACATTTAAACAAAAAGGAACAATCTTTAGGCACCATCTACAACCTATCAAACTTCTTGGGAGCAGGGGGCAGAGAATCTGGCGCTTTAGAGGCATTGGAAAAAACATCCAATAAAGCAGCCAAGACAGGAGGAATGGCTGCAGGGTTAGGAGATTCCATCTTCAGTAACTCATAGTACCTCTTATGGATATCCCAAACCTGGGCATAATCCCACTTAAAAAATTCCAGTGTCCCCAAAGATAATTTCCTCAGAAGGATTATCTAGAGTATGAGAGTCCACCTTCTCAGACCCGGAGTCTAAAGGAGAAGGAATCTGGGAAAAATAAGCAAGGGATTCATCATCAGAATACATCTCTTTCCTCAGAAAAATTCAATACTCTGAGCCTTTTAGAGGAAGAACAGGACACATGAGGAGCAGGAACCAAAACACCTTGAGGAGGCCTTAACAACAGTAAAGCACTATACAACCCCTGAGTAAAAACCTGCCACTCACTTTGTAGATCCCTAGGAGCAGAAGAAACATGATTGGTTTTCTGTTTCTTTTTTAAGGGGACATCCATCCTAGGGACTTGAAACGACCCAGACTCAGGATGGCATTCCACAACTGTAGTAGGAACATCTTCCCTAAAGAGAAACTGCAGAACCTCTCTAGACCCCTTGGAAACAGTCAGCTGTGGCTCCCACGAACGCCCAAAATGGACACCTGCAAAGTCTCGTCAGACATGCTGCCTTCCAGATCCTCACCAGCCTCCAACCCAGATGCAGTAGAGGACTCTGACAAAATAACTGGGTGAGCCTCTGAGTTTGTAATAACCTCAGGAGAAACTCCCGGCAGAGGCTGGACAGGGGAAGATTCCGGTATTACCTTATGCACTTCGTCTTCCCTGATGGCTGACCCTCGGGGCAAGAAGTTTCATCCATCATATCTTTAGCAAGAAACTTAAGATACTGGTTCTCAAGATACAATAAAAGGGAAATAAGCCTACTATGAAGAGATTTAGGGACAAATGCCTGACAAATTGAACAAGACGTATGGTCGTGAGCAGCACCTAGGCAAAAAAGTCACTTATCATGGCGATCTTTATGGAGAATCACTCTCCCTCACTGGCATTTACCCCTCCTGGATGACATTAACCCCAAACAGCACAAAACAATCAAAAAAACAACAAAAAACCCAACTGGGTACTTATCTGCAATGGTGAGGACTTCAGCAAACAGGAGTAATCACCAGAAAGCTAACAAACAGAAAAACAGCACCCCCTGCTACTTAAATATATCAAATCCCAGATTGCACTTTAGTGTAGTGAAGTGCAGTCTCAGAGTTGATATATTTAAGTAGCTTATAGTTGTGTTGCTGTACTATGTTTTTACTATGTTTTTTTTCCGATATTTTGAGTTTCAGTATTTTGAGTTTTCAGTATTTTGAGCTTAAGAGATTTTGGTCTCAGTATTTTGAGTTTAGGGATTTTGAAAGTCAGTATTTTGAAGTGGACCCAGCAAAAACGACATTTATCGTGGCAGTCTTTATGGCGAATCACTCTCCTACACTGGCATTTACCCTTCCTGGATAATATTAACCCCAAACAGCACAAAACAATCAAAAAAACAACAAAAAACCCAACTGTGTACTTATCTGCAAAGGTGAGGACTTCAGCAAACAGGAGTAATCACCAGAAAGCTAACAAACAAAAAAACAGCAAAAATAGATGAAGGTAACAGACCGACGGTTAAAAACAGCATTTGGACTTGCGGCAAAGAAGTTCTGAGGATGGTACGCCTGAACATCACCTTTATGCCCTACACTACGCAAGGAATGTGTAGGTGACATTCAGCGTACCTTAAAGCAACGGTAGACTTTGGTAAACTGGCAGGGTGGTGGGCTTCACGGCAGGGAATCCCATTTGTAATGAATACTGCAGCGGTGAATGTAAGGACAAAAAATATTACCTTTCCTAGTTCTAAATTACCTCTTTCATGGAGAATTGGTTATGCTGTCTCTGCCTTCCTGGAGAGAGAGAGACAGAGAAACAGAGAGAGAGAAAGAAAAGATACTAAAATCTAAAATATTTTTCTCCCTGACTTTCTCCTGCAAGAAAAGTAGCACATGAACATCAGGCAGAGCAGCAAATACCTAGCAGAAACATCAAAACATATACTGCACCTAACAGATTTTAGAGCCCATTAACAACTAAATAATATGATAACTAGCATTTTATGCAACTGCAATAGATATGATCATGATAGAAGTGGAATCTGCAACTTGGCAATTGAGCAAGTCAGGTTAGAATCCAAACATGTGTGAACAGGACTTACAAAGTTTTTTTTTTACGCAAACAAAAGTGCTAAAGTTGCATTTATCACTCAACTAGTGTGTGGGGAAGGGAGGATTGTAAACAACTTTAATCCTTAAAGTTTTTTCCTCCTGTGTTTGCATTTGCTACTCCCTGGCTGAGCACATGTATGCTATACTGCACATAGCCTAGACCTGCCTGCATCCAAGGTCTGTATCCCAGTGACTACTGCTTCTCAGGAGAAGACTTCCCGTCCACATGAAGCAGTATTCCTTCCTAACCCAATGCAAGTGTAGCTTGGACAACTGGATGGAGAACTGGAAATTCATCCCTGATTTGGCATCTATATTTCTAATGGGCATAGACAGCCTGCTAATGGCCCATGTACTATGCCCCTGCTTGTAAATGTTTTATCTCCCAAGCCCCTGTTTACATTTGTTAAGGGTAACAGAACTTGCCAGAGGTTTGGGATTCATGGCTAGACTTAAAAAGGCCCCAGTGGTTGTTAGTCTAGAATGCAACTATGAACCTAAATTATACAAGTATTTAATATCCACACACACATGGATGCACACACACACACACACACACACACACACACACACACACACACACACACACACACACACACACACACACACACACACACTGCGCAGACACACCCACACACCCACGCACACAGACACATGCCCAGCAATTACAGCCCCTTTCTTGACTGAATGACTGAATAAACCTCAGATGTCATTCTGATCAAATGAATGCAGGGCTGGTATTAAGAATTTGGGGTTACCAACAAGACTACTTTTTTATGTTTGACAGTCTATACAAGCATCCATCTAAATCATGGGTTCATTGGTTCATAGGCAAGGTACTAGGCTATTGGCCCTAGGGCCTATATAAGCCTAGTCAAACGGTACCCTGGCTTTTGCCACCCAAAAAAAATATTTTCCTGTGCCCCTGTCGAGCAGAGCCACATAAGTGATCCCCGGGGTGAATTTCCTATCTCCCATCCAATCATCAAGATTTTTCTTGATGAGTGCTAATGAGGAGCTTTGTTTGATATAGATAAGTAGTTTGTTCCAGAGTATGGGAAGTCTCTGGGACAGGAATCTATCCCTCCAGCATGTTCTGTTTATTGTGGTGACAAGATTTATGTCCCTAGAGTGTGTAGCTCGGAGGGATTGGGATTTCTTTCATGAAAGGCAAATGCTGACATTAGCTTTTAACTGCAATGTTGTTACATTGTATCAAGACCATGTGACACGTCAGAGTAGCCAGCATCACAGAGAGGCATTCAAACCACAGCACTGTTTGCAGTGACAGCCAAGTATACAGTATATCTCAACTTACAGCATTGCTAAGTCTGCTATTGCAGACCCATTTCATAAAGACAGTATTTAGAAGCCCACTGTAATATTATACATGAAATAGTCACCTAGAGTTTGGAAACATTGTGCAATTTAGTGTGTCTGCATGCTCTCTGTGGTTCATTGTTTGCAGCCATCACCTTCCTACTAGTGCTTCATGGATTTACTTGAAAGTAATGTCAAACCTCCTCTAATTATTTTAGTTAGCAGTGTACTACCAAACAGACCCAGCATTAACAGCACATTCTTTAATGCCATCTCTAGAGAAGAGGCTAATTTCTGAGCTATGCTTAGACACTCTTATTCAATCTTCCCCACAAGAGGAATGGACATACACTACAGCTGAGGCTTAGCAGTGTTGAATGCTACAGACCACTCATTCTAATTCCTCTGTAAAACTAAATATTTACTGCCCTTTGGCTGTTGCCAAGGATAAGCATACCAGAAACATAATCCATCCTTCTCCTACCCTACCTCCAAACACCTCATGATAAAAGACACTACTCAAACTCACAAATACCTCATGGTAAAAGACAGCACTGAAACCCCCAAACACCAAACACCTCATGATAAAAGCAGCACTGAAACCCCCATACACAAAACACCTCATGATAAAAGCAGCACTGAAACCCCCAAACACCAAACATCTCATGATAAAAGCAGCAATGAAACCCCCAAACACCTCATGATAAAAGACAGCACTCAGACCCTCAAACACCTCATGAGAAAAGACAATACTCAGACCTCCAAACACCTCATGATAAAAGACCAGATGTTTTCTCACTGCAATGGAACTTAGCAGAAAACTCAAAACTTTGGATTCAACATTTTGATTTATTCCTCACTATAAGTAGAATAGCGGAGAAGCCTGGAAAGTTAGTGTGCTACATTTGGACTACAACAGGCGGTTCATCAGTATGCATTGCCTAAGCAATAAGAAGTATGAAACTCTAATATTCACTGACTTTAATCCTCAATGATTTACAGTAAATCAGACATTCTTTGAGGGACAGAGCAGAACTGTGTGGCAAAATCAGGGACAGTTAAGAGGAATGTCAGGTCGCAATGCTTTGCATTATATGATGTTTTCATTCATTTAACTGCAATGAGATAGCTGAGGTGTATTCACTCAACAAAGAGCTAACTTCTAGGCATGTGCGTGCTTGTGTGTGTGTGTGTGTGTGTGTGTGTGTGTGTGTGTGTGTGTGTGTGTGTGTGTGTGTGTGTGTGTGTGTGTGTGTGTGTGTGTGTGTGTGTGTGTGTGTGTGTGTGTGTGTGTGTGTGTCGGTGTGTGTATGTGTGTGTAAGCACACGTCTTTGTGTCTGCAAACATTAAATTCTTACATAACTTATATTTTAGAAGTAAAATACTTTCTCCAACAATAAGAGCAAGTGCATTAGGTGGAGGAACCATTATACATCAAAAATATAAAAAAAGTAAATAGTAAAAAAAAAATGGCTGTATACAGGCTACTGTACCTCATAGAAGTAAGCCAAAGCAAAGTAAAAACAAGCCATACTGATGGAATCGTAACCTTAGTAAGGAATATAACAAAAGGAAAAAAGTCATGGCTGAAATCAGGAATAGCATAATGACAGGAGCTCCCTAAGTAAACTAAACAGGAAACTAAGAGGACTAATCAAGTCTGTCAAGGCCAATTATGAGGTCAGGATAGCCTTACTGGCTAAAGACAATGAGAAGGCCTTCTACATCTATGTCCAAAATCTCAAAGGCAGCACACATCAGTGTCCTGAATTGATGGCCAATGGTGCCACTTTCACTGAGCAGAGCAACTTGGCAAATTTGCTGGATGAGAAATTCAGCTCAAACTTTACTCCCAACCCTCCCCTCCATTCCCCCCAAGAAAAACCTACTAGAAGAGCCCCCCCAAGTTATTAACAGGGAGCAGGTTTGGGAGGTGCTCGCTAAGGGCAAAAATACAGACTCAATGGCCCTGACAATATCCCGGGATGCCTCCTAAATATCTTGAAATAAGACCTATCAGGATCACTTGAGTCACTTTTTAACTATAGCCTCAAAACAGGCTTTGTACCATGTGAATGGAAGACTTCAATGGTTATCCCACTTCACAAGGATAGACAATCAACCAACCCCAGAACTATAGACCTATTAATCTGAATAGTCTAAAGTGCAAAGCCATGGAATGAATTATCTTGATAATGATCAATAAAGACATAGTCAACCTTCAGACACTAGACCCCATCTAGTTGAGTGTTGTCAAGGGAAGGTCATGCCAGAAAACCCAGTGGACTTCTATGAGAAGGTCAATAAGGCAGTGGATGAGGGGAAAATTATGTATGCTGCCTACCTGGACCTGGCTAAAGTGTTTGATACAATACCTAACTCAGATATAGTTTACAAACTGAATGAACTGGACATAGACCCCCTATATAACTTACTGGATTGCTGGCTCACAGACAGGATCCAGGAAATCAAGATTGGTAATACCACCTCCACCAAGGAACTGATCACCAGCAGGGTACCTCAGAGCTCCATGTTGGGACCACTGCTATGTGATATCTACTTCTTGGAGGTGAAGACCAATGTCAAGGGCCTTTGGCTGACCATATTTACAGATTACTACAAATTGGGAACTATCAAAGACTTCCCCATGGCACAAACATCTTACAAGAAAGTCTAAAACAGACAAATTACTGGTGCCAAAGTTACAGACTAAAATTCAATGCTAAGAAATGTATTATATTACCTTTTGAGAAAAATGCCACCCAGGCTAATTACTCCATTGATAAGACACCCATAAGAGTTGACCCAGTAGTCAGGGACCTGGGAACATATGTAGACAGTAATCTGGCCTTTGACCAACATGTGGTCAAGGTAGTAAGAAAATCATTCTATATCACCCAACTTATAAGTAAGGGTATGCCATCCAGGTCCAAAGAAGTTATAGTGCCACTTTATCTGGCTATCAAACCCATCATTTAGTATAATGCCCCCTTTGGCATGTACCTGAGCTGCAACAGTTGGAATGCCCACAAATATTCCTTACCAGGAGAATCCAGGGTATAAACACAATGTCCTATATGGATCACTTTAAAACCTTGTCTCAATACTCTGTCTCCTACAGGTTACTGTGAAGTTATCTATGTCTGGCATACAAAGTGTGACACCCCTGCACTGACTCAGTAATCAATGAGCCTCAATCCTGACCACTAGCACCAGTGAGGAACATGCACATTGTGAGGAATATAAGTACATACACAGTAAAGCACAATTTCCCTGTTGCCCTTGAGGAATAAATTTCCTATGTTACATAAAAAATGATAAGCTAGTAATATTGCAATAGGGGATGGATGGCAAACTGATAAACAGGTTCATCGTTACTAGGTATCTCTGCTAAATAGGACATTCTCAGGACTGCAGCATCCACCCCCTTTAAAAGTGCAACACAGTAGAGTACCAGCAATGCGTCTATATACTGTGGGAGCAGAACCCACAGCCTTCTGCATCAGAAGCAAGTATACTACCTATTGTGCTATTAACAATGCCAGCAGAGTCAGCATAAGCAGCACTAAACTTCTCTTCAAGCTCTCAGCTCCTTGTAAAATCCACTCGACACTCAACTGTATCTCTCAACTTTGAAGCACAAGAAATCTGAAAAAGGCCAAAATTTATTGGTGGGGGACAAAAGCCCAAACACTAGGGACACATTTTAAACATTTCTTGTATAAATTTGGAAAGTTGCTAGAATAAAATGCTATATTATTGATATGCGTTTCACTACCAAATTTTGAACCCAGGACTCTATGTACTGCAGTCAGAGAAACATACCACTTTGCCAAATCAGCTGCTCCTTGAAAGAGAGCTAGACTGAAACTTAAATGGCTATCATTTAGTGAATTCAGTTCTCACCATAGCTCTCAACTTCTTAGCACAAAACACTTAGACACAGGCAATAATGGAGGAATACAGCCCTGCAAACATATTCAGTGAATTCAGTTCTCACTGTAGCTCTCAACCTGTAAGCACAAAAAAACTGGACAAAGCCAGCAACAATCGTATAAACAGAAAATTGCTACAATAAAAGGGTTTGTGTTATATTTACTTTATGAAGAATATGAAATCTGAAATTCAAATGCCTGTCATTATTTTCCAGAAAACCACAGATTTTATGAGGAACAGAACAGCAATATGAATCAAAACTTTCACAAGTGGTGGTGGGTAGGGAATTGAAGTTCCTGCTACCTGCTCCCAAGGTACAAGGTTTGAGCCTAGCCACTATTAGGTATATTTCCTGAGTTGTTGTAGTCACTGGAGCATTACACACACACACACACACACACACACACACACACACACACACACACACACACACACACACACACACACAGCTCCATTTCAGCAATAAAGCAATACCTGTCCATAGTTTCAGCATAGCTGTTTATCAGCTCAGCTGTCCTGTTGTTTCCATAATCAAAGGCATAGCCATTTCTCAGTATACCCAGTTCTGGAATGATCACACACACACACACACACACACACACACACACACACACAGCTCCATTTCAGCAATAAAGCAATACCTGTCCATAGTTTCAGCATAGCCGTTTATCATCTCAGCTATCCTGCTGTTTCCATAATCAAAGGCATAGTCGTTTCTCAGCATATCCGGTTCTGGAATGCTGAGCATGCACACATGCATGTGAGCACAGACTGCTGACCTTGCAGTCCATGTGGCTGTAACTGCATAGACTTCTAAGGCATTTGTGAGACTGCTGCCTTTTTCTGAATTTGGACTGGTTAAGCAGCAGTCCGGATTTGAGTTTTCCACTCACACATGCGTGAGTTTTGGGATTTTTTTTTTTTTTTTTTGGTTTTCAGCTGGGGGGGGCTGCAGTCCTACAGTCCAACAGGATGAGCTGCCACTGGCTAAAGCTGCAATCATGTCTGCTTTAATCAGGTTGGTAGGCAACAGTCATTTAGCCTGGCACATCTCAGCCATCTGGCTCCTTGTCAGCTTGCCATACTCCTCTGCTGACATGCTTGCCTGCTCACCCTGACTAACTAAGCTAACAAAAAAATAAAACAATTGTGATATGAACTCTGAATGTTCACTGTGTGGCTGATTGAGAGTACAAACACCTTTAGTGATCACTGTACACAAGCTACAAGAATTCAATATCCACGCCACTGCAAGCCAATTAATATATGATGCGGCTGTCTCACCACAGTCAACCAATTAATATGTGACGTCAATATCCCACCACTGCCAAACAATTAATATGTGACACCCATGCACTGGCCCAGTAATCAAGGAGCCTCAGTCCTCACCACTAGCACCAGTGAGGGACATGCACATTGAGAGGATTATAAGTACACATACAGTAAAGTATAATTTCCCTTAAGAGCACACAGAGATCACAGTCAGTCTGGGGCAGGTTTTCTACTCTTTCTCCAGATCCCCAATAAGACTCCCCACTGGCACATATATAGGGTTAAGATCTCAGCTGAGTGGTCAAGCTAAAACATCCAGCACCCTCTCTGTCCAACCAGTGCTTTATATCCCTGCCCAAGTAGCTGACACACACACACACACACACACACACACACACACACACACACACACACACACACACACACACACACACACACACACACACACACACACACACTTTGAGATTTGATTTATATACAAACATACAGACACTCCTGGGGAAGGCTGGCACAGGTTCACTAGCTATGCCTCCTTCGGCCCAGACTACACCAGCTGCCACCAACCACTACTTATCATCTGCTATAAGGCCCTTCCCAAAGGGAGACCAATTCTACTGTGTAATCTTACTATTATCCAAATGGTAAGTGTGACCAAGACTAAGGCTATTTTAGGAGTGGCCTATACAGTGTCACTCAATACATATGCAAGTACTCTCAGAGCTTAAATATCTCTAAACAAACCAGCCACAATTAAAATGTTTAAATATATTTAATAATAATAAAAGAACAAGACAATACTCAATAACAGACACAGTCACCCCAGAGTTCAGAATCAAAGGAAATATTTTAAAACAACATTGCAGGACAGTCTTAAACAAGCACAGAAAACATCTAAACTAATATTCACTATATTCCTATCTATATCTAAGAGAAATCACTGTACCCTAATTGCTTACTATTAGCAAGGCAGAAGTGATAAAGATGGAAGTTTCCAGGTCCAAAGACAAATACAAAATGCACAGTCTCTGAGAGAGTTCCCAAATTAATATAAAAAAATTACTGCTGGGTCAGCTGGATGACATCACTCTTTGTCACCTGCCTTCAGTTCCCAGGCAAACAGAAACTTAGAATTTACCACCTCTGTGTCAGAAATACGTATCGCTCAGAAGTTTGCCTAGAACTGGAAGTCATAAAACAGTTAAGCATTTTTACATTTTAAACCTAGTAATTATTTCTGTTTCAAGGCAATAGAAAAACTCCTAGCTCTAGACATCCTATCTTCTTGCTGAGCTGAAACTGAGATAACACAATCATAAACAATTTCAACTTATTTTCTTGAGGGTTTGCCAAGTTAACTCTGTATGTTCCAGCTTCTACCATCAAAACATACATTTGTATAGGCATATAGGGCCGGATTCACGATGGCTTGCACGGAGCCTAAGAGTAGAGTAAGACTCCATGCAGCCATCATGTCCGATGAGCGATCTAGGAACAGCCTGTAGGGGCATGTAAGAGAGATCCTAAGACTACTCCTACATGGACAGGGCTCGGATATGCAAATTACCTCAATTCAGCCGAAAGGCATGCAAATGAGGTAAATTTGCGATCCAGGAAACCCAAACCTGTCCGAGTAAGAGTAGTGTTATCTGCAGAAATGTACTCAGTTGACAACTGAGTACCGTTCTGCAAATAGCAAAACGGAGCCGTGACAGCTCCAAATAAAGGTTGCATCTAGTAGAGGAAGCATGCCAATGGCCAGATATATGGCCATTGGCAATGTTTTTTCACGATGCAAAATGAAAAAAAAAATAATTAAAATTTTTTTTTCTGATTTGCGATGTTTAAGCATAGCACAGCGCCACGCAAATGGGCTGCGCTCTAAAAACCAGAAAACTAATAATTAAAGTCCACAAATGTGGATTTAATAGGTAGTTGTAAAATACAATGCAAGGCAATGGCAGGCTGAAGACAATATGGCTACCGAGTAGGGGTTGCTAAGGGGGGAACCCAGTCTAAGAGATGTAACCAAGCATTAGTAGGCAATCCTATGCAAATGAGGGTAAGGATAGTGAATATCATGTCTACATAGCAAATGAGCACAGTCAGTGTAGTGTAAGACTAGGATAAGGGGAGTAACAGAGTAGGATATAGGTGACATCATGAGGGTGGTATGTATGACAGAAGCTAATCTCATTGGAGCAGAGTGGCATGTGTTAGCTGTCAGTTGCTCATCACTGGAAGAGGTGTGTCAGCAGGTATCCTAGCTAAAATCAAGAAATAGAAGGTGCACACTGTAGGTATCACCAAAGTTTCTTGTAAAATACTTGCAACGTGTATGCGCGCGTGTGCGCGCCTGTAAACCCGAGTAAAACTGTGTGCGCGTGTTTAAGCAGAAGTTAGCATGTGTACTATTGTTTTAAGCTGTGTTAGCACATTTGTGCTTGTGTGCATGCGTTTCAGCAAGTTTAAGGCAATTTAAAGTCTTGTAAGCGCTTTTGCGCTCATGTGCACGCGTTTAAGCAGGAATTAGCTAGTGTAACTCCGTCTAAGCCTGTGTGTGTGCATCTTAGCACGTGTGCGCGTGTTTGCACTTGTGTGCGCGGCACTGCCCCCCTGAGGAAATGGAAAGGGAAAAGGAAGCACAACAAACAGTAGGAAGTTAACCAGGGAGAGTCAGCAGAGCTAGCAGGTGGAAATAATCAGAGTCTGCCTATTACATAGGCAGTAAACCAGCCCAGCACTTAAAACAAAGCAAATAACTTTTCACCATGTATTCCTCAGAGACACTGCAGCACTGCAGTAAACTAAGAGAAGTGAATACTCAAAAGGCTTAAGTGAGACAAAGAAGAAATGTTAGGGGCTGCCATTGCTGTCATAAACCGACATATGCAACATGCTGAGGGTGGTGACAATGGGAATGCTGCCGACCAACCCCCAGTGAGGAGACGGAGAAGAGTGTACAGTCCCAGGGTAACCTACCAGGGGCTACATGAGCTGGAGATAGTGGAGCACTATAGAGTGGACAGAGACCTCACGCAGCAAATTGTTGAGCTGTGCAGGCCATGCCTCACACACAGAACCAACAGAGGGGAACCCATTCCAGTGGAAACCAAAGTATGTGTTGGCCTAAGAATACTAACAACAGGTACCTTCCAGAGACCAACTGGTGATATGATGGGGATATCACAGGCATCAGCATCCAGGGTACTGCACCAGTTCCTGGATGCCATGTCAGCACATGTCGGTGATCATGTATATTTCCCCAATTCCCATGAGGTATTGGCCAGCAATATGCATCTCTTACAGCAAATAGCAGGATACCCTGAGGTAGTGGGTGCAATAGACTGCATGCACATACGTATCAAAGCACCAGCCGGTGAGTGGGGTAGGGCCTACATTAGCCGCAAGGGCTTCCCCTCCATCAACTGCTAGGTCGTGTGTGATGCCCAGGGCATAATAATGAATGTGTGTGCTGGCTGCCCTGGAAGCTACCACGATTCCCATATCTGGCATCTGACGCAGCTGTACCAGACCTTTGCCAATGGGGACATCCCACATGGTCACCTAGTGGGAGATGCTGGCTATGCACTGGAGCCGTGGCTGATGACACCCATCAGAAATGCACACACACCTGAACAGGAATGCCATAATGAGGCACACGCACAAACACGAAATGTAATTGAGCATGTGTTTGGGCTGCTCAAGTCACGGTTCCGGTGCCTGGACACATCTGGTGGAGCCTTGCAGTACTCACCACTACATGTACCCAAATTGTCATGGTATGTGCTATGCTACATAATATGATCCTGCGAAAACAGCTGCAGCAGGACCAGCATAGGCTTGGCCCAAACAGCCCCCCACCATTGCCAAGGTCATCACAGGCAGAGCGTGACTCGGAGGAGGAACAACCTGAGCCTGCCCCGGTGGGCAGAAGGAGGCGTGCCCAGTATGCTTTGGCCTTGGCAAAGAGGCAATGCATAGCACATACACTGGCTCAGTAGGAACCCTGGAAATGATACCTCTCTCTCTGACCCGCACATATAGTAAAAGGGATGCCTAAGTTGATACTACCTGCTTCAAACATGTACAGGAAGTGTAGTATGTGCATCTGACATAGGCAGCCCTTTAGCACCACCAGAGGCATGATTGCCATGTGTTAAGCAATTTAAGGTACTGCTAAACAGCATTTACCACCATGTAGAATATGCAAACAGAATCGCACACACCAACTAGTACAACTGTGGTCAATGTCGAGTAATATTGGGCAATGTCCATCAAAGTTGTTGAATATACAGCAATGTTGGACAAGCCTGGTAAGTAGGGCATAGCAGAACAAAAGCCAAATTTGCTTAACTGGCCCTTAAACAGTCTGGTCTGCTCATTATGAAAATATAAAGCAGTGATGGGCCTCAAACCCAGGACACTGTGCACCATACTTAAAGTACTGAACCACTAAACCATGACAGTATTGCACTATCCAACCAATATGAAGGAATATTGATACATCTATGCAAAGTATCTCATGGAAAACCTGCAGGCACAGCATAATCCCTGTTGAGTTATGACACAAAGGTGAGTCCTGCAGTAAGAACAGAACTTTACTTCCAACACACACAGTATAAATGTTAATATTGGTCATGTTCACACACATCCACAAATGTAGTGGACTTCAAATTACAACATACTGAAAGGTCACACTGGGCATGCTCACACACTTGAATAAATGAGACATATGTCAGGCAACAAAACATGGAAAGCTTAAACTGGGCATGCTCACACACTTAGGCCATGTTTGAGTACAGCAGTGAGCCACACATAGCTGGCTGTTGCATGTGTTAACCCAGGAACCTGTAACTATCTAGCAATCTGCCCTGTGCACACAGTTACATGACAACAGACACTTATATAATATAGTGGAACCCTGTCATGATCAAACATGTTCCGTAGATACCTAACTTGTTCGTAGAAACTGGGAAAGCAAAGATGATAAACATCTGCAAACAGTATCAGCAATAAATATTGTGCATCCCGAGCAGAAGCATAGCTTCAGAGGTCGATACTAGGCTATCTGCCTTAGGGTAAGTACAAGCCTAGCCAGAGTGTGTTTGACTTTTGCAGCCCTGTCAGATTACTACACTGTGCCAGTGACTAGTAGTTCACACAAGATAGCCCATGTACGTTTAGGCTAGTGTGCCTCTGTCTAGCATGGACACAGAAGATATCCCATGGGTAAACATACCATCACCCATACAGCCATCAAGATGTCCCCTGTAGGTGGTTAGTGGGTGGCTCTGCCTATGTGAAACTGTGATCACAATCCAGAGTGAGTGGAGGCCCTGGGATAAGAATCTGTCCCTCCAGCATGTCCTATTAACATCTGTGCTGAGGTATATGTCCCTGGAGTGTGTAGCTACAAGGGAGTTGGATATCCTGAGGTGGAGCATGTCCATTAATTCTGGGTTGGGTATTAGTGCCAACAACAGGCACACATCATATCTGAGTAGGTGGTAAGTGGCTGAGTAGGGCTGGAGTTACTGCATCTGAGCTGTGCAGGTCATCCATGTGAGTCCCTACATCTGCTTGGTGCAGAACGTATAGGTTCATAGATAGATACTAATCTATCTGCCCTAGGGCATTTATAAGCCTAGCCAGAGTGTATTTGGCTTCCGCCTCCCTATTAGATTAGTCTACTGTGCCTCTGTAAAGTAGGTCACAGAAGGTACCCTTTAAGATTAGTTTGCTGTGCCTCTGTCTAGCAGGGACACAGAAGAGATCCCAGGTGTGAAATTGTGATTTCCCATCCACTCGTCCAGATTTGGCTTGAAGAGGGTCAGCGAGGGGCTATGTCTAACATGAAGTGGGATTCTATTCCAGAGTGAGGGGAGCCTCTGGGAAATGAATCTGTCCCTCCAGCATGTCCTTTTTATTATTGTGCTGAGGTTTAAGTCCCTGGAGCGTGTATGTCTAAGGGACTTGGATTTCTGAGGTGGAGCATGTCCATTAATTCTGGGTTTGATATGGCTTTGTACATCAGGCATAGATCACCTCTGAGTAGGCAGTAAGCAACTGAGTAGAGCTGGAGTTTCTTTAGTCGAGCTGCATACGACATCTGTTAGTAGCCCATGATCCTCTTGGAGAGGTACTTTTGGGGTCTCTCCAGTTGCTGCAGGTGTTGGGTAAGGTACATTCCAAAAGGGGCATTGTAATTAAGTATGGGGCTGATGACTGATAAGTAGAGGGCCACAATGACCTCTCTTGATCGAGATGCAAACCATTTCGTGATAAGGTGGCCTATATAGAAGGTCGTCCTAACCACTTTGGCAATGTGATTATCAAAGGAGAGATTACTATCTACATTGGTCACCAAATCTCAAATTACTACTTCTGTACGTAATAGATTACCAGCTATGTGGTAATTTGTGTGCACCTTGTTTTTCCCAAAGGGGATGACTATGCACTTTTTAGCATGTAGCGTGAGGCTGTGGCACCAAACATCCATCTCTGTGAGCCCTTTTGGAGGATGCTTGTGTCAGCTGGAGAGTCACTTATGGACCCATTTTGCAGTCATCTGAGAACTTTGTCAGCCATAATCCCCCCGTGTTAGCCTGAACCTCAGAGAAGTATATACCGAACAACAGAGGTCCCAGAACTGAGCCCTGTGGGACGCCACTTGTAACTGTTTTGGATTTGGACATGGCACCTGCGATTCTAACCATGTGGGTTCTATCCCTGAGCCAGTTTGCAACCCATCTTGTGATATAGGGGGTTGATATTTAAGCTGGTAACTTATTTATGATGCTTGAGTGGGGTATTGTGTCGAAGGCTTTTGTGAGGTCCAGGTAGGGTGTGTGGACAACCTTGCCCTCATCTATAGCTTTGGTAACTGTTTCAAAGATATCAACTAGGTTTCAGAGGCAAGATCTGCCCTTAACAAAGCTGAATTGGGTAGGGTCCAGTGTCTGGAGGCTCCCAATGTCCTTATTTATGAGTTCCATGATAATATGCTCCATTGCTTTACAGACCAGACTAGTAAGGCTTATGGGGCAATAGTTCCTAGGGTCTGTTGTGGCACCACCTTAGTGGAGTGGACCCACTGTAGCTGTACACCATTATTTGGGTACATATCCTGTAGTAAGGCTAAGTTTGAACAGTGACTTCATGTGAGGGTTCAGTTCTTCTTGGAGCTTGTGTAACACACAGACTGGGACACTGTCCAGTCCCATAGCTGCTGTGTTTTTTGCTTTGGAGAGGGCAGCTTTCTCCTGTGCATCTGTGATGTCAGGGAGGTTATATTCAGTTGGGATAGGCATTTGTTCCTTTGGGGGTGAAGGGGGGGGGGGATGTTTGAGCTGAATCTGTCTGCCAGGATGTTGGCTATGTCTGTAGGTTTGGTATATTTTGTACCATTATGCAACAATTCAGAGCATATCTGGGAGTTTCTACCCATATTCTGGACATAACTAAAGAAGGGCTAGTGTCTAGGGCAATTTCACTTTTGAAACTGGCCCTTGATGATTTTATGAGGGATTGAAGTTTCTTGCTAATACTGATCAGAGATGCCTTCCCTTTATGTGATTTTGCTCTGTCATTTAGTAGCTTCCTCCTTCTGTTGTATAGCTTAGTTATGGCTGGGGTCCACCAGACAGGTCTTCTGTTTTTGGAGGAGTGAGTCTTTGTTTTATTTGGGATAGCACGATCCATGCATTCCTGCAGGTGCTCATAGAATGCATTTGTAAAGAATTATGTGGATTGGGCTGTATTAACCTCTGGCCCGTGGGCTTTGAAGGATTCCACCTCTGTCTTGAGAAGTGCAAAGTTGGCTTTTGAGAAATTCTTTACAGTGATTTCCTTGGCTGGGGGTGGGGACGGGATATGGATGTCCATGGAAATTTGTTTATGGTCTGATCTTACCAATGAGGGGTTTACCTCTGGTGTGGAGCATAGACTCCCATGTTGGTGATGACCAGGTCCAATATGTTGTTCCCTCTTGTGGGAGTGGTGACCAGTTGTTCCATTGCATTACAGTTTATAACTTCAAGGAACTGTTGGGAGAGTGAGTTTGGGCCTGAGTAGTTGTCCCAGTCAATGTTTGGGTAGTTGAAGTCACCCAATAACATAGTTTTTGGAGAGACCTTGATATTCTCCAGTGTTCTCAGGAATTCCAAGTGGGGTTCCTGTAATAGGGAGGTTGTTCTGTAGCAGGCTACAAACTGAAAGGCAGTTTTGCCTGCTGTTAGTTGCACATGTATGGTTTCTGATGCTTTTTGCAGTGTCACTAACCTGGAGGTGTAGGTATCTTTGATGAATATAGATACTCCCCCTCCTTTTGTGCTTCGGTCAGACTTTTGGGGTCAAACCGCATCGTATGAGTTATAACCTGGTAGTGCTGGGGTCCTCCCAGGAGCCTTGAACCAGGTTTCTGTTACTGCACAGACATCGATGTTCTCCATACTGAGGAGAGCCTCGAGTGCGTACATCTTGAGGTGTAGATGTCTGGCATTGAATAGCATTAACTTTAGATTTTGTATCCTTGGGTTGTCTATGGAGGTGGGTTTGTCCTCTGAGCTTTGCCTAAAAAAGGCACTATGGGGGTGGCAAGAGCCATGGCCACTATATGAAAGCCTAAGGGTGACATGTGCAAGCTGTCCCTAGCGAAGCAACGTGGCTTGTTGGACATATCATCCCAGGCTAACAGACACTGGATCCCCTTTGAATGACACCAATACTTTAGACAATTTTTCAAACTGATAATTTTGTTTTTATACTGTGGCATCATTCTTGGTGAGGGCAAGATGCTACTCAAGGTCAGGGTCATACCAGCCTGGGCTACAGGATCAGAGAGCTCCTCTATGTCTCTTTTCTTGTAGTCCAGGGAAGTACGCCTCATGTCAGTCACACCAGCATGGACAATGATGGAGTCATACTTGTACTTGCTTTGGAGTGACCTGACTGCTTGTGTTATGTGGCAGATCCTGGCACCCGACAGGCAGCTTACAGTGACCATCTCCTTGTTCAGTCTGTTGTGTGGGACGTCAGTGTACCGGAAAATTGAGTCCCCTATAACAAGTGTATCTGGTGTGTTGTTTGGCCTTAAGGGCTGTGACTGTGAGGTACACTGATTTTGTGAGATATATGATTTGTGGGTACTGTCGAGGGGTGGCTGTTGCTTGGGTATCTGTGGCCAGTACAGTTGCTGCAGGTGTTGGGTAAGGTACATCCCAAAGGTGTCATAGTAACCAAGCATGGTTGTGATTAGTATAGGGGCACAATGACATCACTTGATCTAGATATGAAACCATATGGGATAAGGTTGCTTATATAGAAGGTCTGTCCAACCCTGTGGCAATGTGAATGTCAAAGGCGACAGTACAAACAAGTCATGTCCACAATCACCTAACAACTCCTACCGTATGTAATGGTGTACTACTTTTGTGGTACTGTGTGGGCATGTTGTTATCCCCAAAGTGGATGACTATGAAACTAATGGCATTTAGCTGTAGGCCATGGCTCAGGCACCAGTCATCCATCTCTGTGTTACCTTGTTGCAGTATGCATGTGGCAGCTGGAGAGGTGATTATGGCACCCAGTTTGCAGTCAAGTGCAAAAAAGGTCAGCCGTATTCCCCCTGTGGTAGCCTGTATGTCAGACAAATATATACTGAACAAGAGAGGTCCCAGGACCGAGCTATGTGGGATGACATGTGTAACTGGTGTATAGTCAGACATGGCACCTGCAATTTTGACCATGTGAGTGCTATCCCTGATCCAGGTAGCAATCCATCATGTGAGATATGGGTCCATATCAATGCTGGTGAGCCTATGCATAATGGCCCAGTGGATTCTTGTGTGGAAGTGTTTAGCACGCCGCAGGTAGGCTGCGTGTGCAACTGTCCCTATGTCGATGGAACTGTTAACCGTCTAAAGAATACAAACATGTTCAAGAGGCAAGATCTGGCCACAACAATGCCAAAATGTGTAGGACACAGTGTCTGTAGGTTCCTGATGTCTATGTTTAAGAGTCCCATGACAATACGCTCCATAGCTTTGCATAACAGGCTAGTTAGGCTCATAGGGCAATATTGTCTGTGGTCCATTGTGGCACCAACTCTATGGAGTGGGACCACTGTCGCTGTACGCCATTCCATGGGTACATATCCTGTAGTAACTCTGATATTGCAAATTGATGTAATGTGAGGGTTACATCTATTATGAAGCTCATGCAACATGCAGGCCGGGACACAAACTGGTCACATTGATGCTGTAATGTATGCTTTGGGGAGGGCAGCACTCACCTGTTACTGTGTGGTGTCAGGGAGGTTACACTCTGTTGGGATGGATAGTTGCTCCCTAGTGGGGATGGGGGTAAGACATCTGCACTGAACCTGTTTGCCAGGATGTTGGCTATGGCAGTGGGATTCAGGGTAAGTGTAGTCAGTATGGAGAAATTCGCAGCATATCAGTGAGTGTCCACCCAGGTTCCTGACATAACTGGCAAAGGCCTTGTGAAAGTCCTACATGTCTAGTGCAATTGTCCATGAGAAGAAGACCTTAGATAAGTACATGAATGATCTTACCTGTCTGCTAGTACAGATCACAGATGCTTTCCCCATCTGGGATTGTGCTCTATCATGTAGTAGCTTCCTCCTGACATTGTACAGCTTATTAATGGCTGGGGTCTACCAGACAGATCCCCTGCCATTGGAGGAGTGAATCATGTTGTTATTTGGGGTAGCACAATCCATGCAGTCCAGTAGAAGTCCATAGCATGTGTATGTAAAGGATTCAGCAGTCAGAGCTGTATTTGCCACTGTGTCAGGGTCTCTGAAGGATACCACCTTGCTTTGGTGAAGTGAGATGTTGGCTCATCAGAAGTTCACCCAGATTACCCAGGATGGGTGTGTGGAGTGTACATGTATGTCCAGTGAGATAGATGTATGTTACAACCTTACCATTGATGGGTATATCACTGGTGTGGAACATAGAGTCCCCATGTTGGTGATGAGCAGGTCCAATATGTATTCACCCTTGTGGCTGTGGTGACTGGTTGAGCCATAGCATATGAATGTACAAATTGTAGTGACTGTAGGGTGAGGTTGTTGGGGCTTGAGTAGTATCCACACTCAAAATTTGTGTACCTGATGTCACACAATATAATGGTGTTTGTGGAGACCATCATATCCTCCAATGTTCCCAGGAGAGCCAAGTGTGATTCCTGAGTATGGGAGGGTGGTCTGTAGTATGCAAAAAACAGAAAGGCAGTTTTGCACAATGGTAGTTGTAAATGTATGGTCTGTGATGCTTAGTGCAGTGCCACTAACCCGGAGGTGTGTGTATTTGTGATGTATATGGATACACCCCCTAGTTGTGTAGTCCGTTCCAAGTCCTGTGGTCAGAAAGCATGGTATGAAACATAACCTGGTAGTGCTATTGTGCATATGTGACCCTGAACTAGGCATCTGTTAGTGCACATATATTGCTATCCCCCATACTGAGGGGAGTCCTGAGTGGCCGCAATATGAGGGCAACACATCTGGTGTTGAGCAGCATTACCCTTAGTGTTATTTAACCTGTAATGTCTATGGAGGTGGGTTTGTCTTTTGAGCCCTGCTCAACAAATGCAGTATGGTGGTAGCAAGAGCCTTAGCCAGCATTTGAAGATCCAAGGGTGACAGGTGCAAGCTGTCCATAGTGAAGCTACGTGGCATGTTGAGCATGTCACCACAGGCTGACAGACACTGTATCCCCTATGAATTACACCAATCTGTTAGCCAACTGTTAAACGTGCTGTGATTGTCTGTAGACTGTGACACCATACTTGGTGGGTGTAAGATGCTAGACAAGGTCAGGGTCATACTGGCCTGGGATACATGATGACACTGTTCCTCCATGTACCATTTGATGTGGTCCAGAGAGTAACGTCTGAGGTTTTATGCACTAGCATGGACAATGATGGTGCCAGTCCTGTACTTGCTTCTTAGTGACCTGACTGCATGTGATATGTGGCAGATCCTGGCACACGACAGACAGCACAAAGGGACTATTCCCTTGTATGGGCTGGTGAGTGGTACGTCAGTGTGTCTCACAATAAGTGTTGCCTATCACAAGTGTATTATGTGTGTTGATTAGCATGAGGGCCAGTGACTGTGTGGCACCCTGACATTGTGAACTATGTGAGATGTGGGTATTGTAGTGGGGTAGCAGTTGTGTGTGTGCCTGCTGTGGAGGACTCTGCTACTTAGGCAGAGTTCATTTACAGCATCTGAGTATGTGTATGTGTGATAATGTGGTTTGAGTGCTGTCGGTAGAGGATATGTGAGACTGATATGTGGTGTGTGTGGTTACCTTCACCACCTGATAGACTATGGCAGTCATGGATCGAGAGGGTTCAGCACCCTGTATGTCTCTATAGGTGTATCTCATACATATATCTGTGTTTGTCATGAGGAGGAGAGTGTTGTCTGTTTACATGAGGTAGATGTGAGATTGTGTCTACATCACAATATTCACCAGCTGGACTGGAGAGTGCACACACACACAGCCCACCCCTGGACATGCTGGGATATTATGATGACATACTCTGTAGCCATATGACAAAGGATCAGTAGGGTGCTAAGTGTGTAAAGGAGTATAACAGGGACTACTGCTCAGGTTTGTTGGTGTTCTGTAAAGAGTAGCTGAGAAGGAGTCCAGACTGAATCATGGCACCTCCGACAGCTATGTCATATATAGCAATGTACACACATATATGTCATGAGTCAGGGCCAACTGTACCTGACTGACAATGCCAACATCCTGACAGACAGGCCCATATATACATACCTACCTCCCACTGACGATAGTCCATATCAGCATACCAGGAGATATCACTCCACAACATGTACAAATATGACTCTGTCAGTGTCCATGTTGGTGTGAATGACTTCAGATGTACCTCCTTGGACTACACAAAAAGGGACATGGAGGAGCTGTCCCATCTTTTAGCACAGGCAGGTATGACCCTAGCCCTGACTACCATCCTGCCATCACCCAGAATGATACCACAGTAAAAGTACAAAATGACTGACCTCAACAATTGTCTAAGCTTCTGGTGTCATTCTAAAGGGATCCAGTATCTGTCTGCCTGGGATGACATGACAGACAAGCCATGATGCTTTCCCAAAGATGGCCTGCACCTGTCGCCCCTGTGATTCCGGATACTGGCTAAGGCTCTAGCCACCCCTATAGTGCCTTTTTTTGGCAAGGTTCAAATGACAAATTCACTGCCCTAACAGGTACAGGCAAGAACAATCTGAGGGTATTGCTACTCAATGATAGAAGTATAAACCTCAAAATGCACTCTCTTGAGGCACTCCTTAAAATGGATAACATTGACATCTGTGCAGTGACAGAGACCTGGTTCAAGGCTCCAGAGAGTACCCCTGCATTACCAGGCTCTAATTCATACCACACCTTCTGGCCACATAACCTGGACCAAAACACTAAAGGCGGAGGCGTGTCCATATTCATTAAGGATATGCACACCTCCAGGCTAGTTGTTCAGCATAATGCATCCAAGATTTTCCAAGTGCAACTAACTCTGGGCAAGACTGCAATCCAAATTGTAGCTTGCTACAGATCCCCCACCATGCCCCAGGAATCCCACTCCTCATTTCATAATACATTGGAAAATATTAGGGTACAACCTAACACCCTAATAATGGGTGATTTCAACTACCCTACCATTAACTGGGAAAGCTACTCATGTACCAACTGTTGTGCTCCACGTGTTCTGGAATTCATATATTCCAATGCCATGGATCAACTTATCCACACCCCCACCAGGGGCAGCAATTTCCTAGACCTGGTTATAACCAACATGGGCAACTAGTGCTCCACACCAGAGGTCAATTCCTTGTTGGTCAGATCCAACCATAAGCTAATCACCCTAAACATCCACATCCCTCCCCCACCCCCCATTATGGAAACCACAGTAAAAATTCCCCCAAAGCCAACTTCATGCTTCTTAAGACAGAAGTGGCAAACTTCACGACACCCATGCTGATGGACAGTAGAGGTATGACTGCTGAATCCTACACAAATGCACTTTATAAGCACTTACATGAGTGCATGGATCGTGCAATCACTGACAGAACCAAGATGCTATCCTCCAAAAAAAGGAAGCCAATCTGGTGGTCCCCTGCCATACACAAACTGTACAACAGAAGAAAGAAACTGTTGCAAAAAAGAGTAAAATTCCATGATTGGAAAAACTCCATGGTCAGCTCCAGTAAGAAGCCGACATACCTCATAAAATCCTCCAAAGCTAGTTATGAAAACAAAATTGCCACTGACTCTAAAGACAAAACCACAAAGCATTCTATAGCTAAGTCAAGAATTTCAATGGCAACACTCACATCTGCTCTGAGTTACAGCACAATGGCACTAAATATGCAGAAACAATGGATATTGCCAACATCCTGGCAGATAGGTTCAGTGCTAGGTTTACCCCTCTGTCATCCCCTAAAGGGCCCATCTCTATACCAGAAGAATGCAAAGTTCCTGTAATCATGGCTGCACAGGTAAAAAACACACTATCCAAAGACAAGAACACAGCATCCATGTGACCTGATGACATCCCAGGCTATGTTCTACATGAACTACAGAATGAACTGGCACCCCACCTAAGTACCATGTTCAATGATAGCCTCACCTCAGGCTATGTGCCCACTGAATGGCGCACAGCAACAGTTATCCCACTCCACAAAGGGGGAGCCACCACAGACCCTGAAAAATACCGCCCCATTAGCCTAAGGAGCCTGGTCTGCAAGGCTATGGAGTGTATCATCATGGAACTTATAAACAATGACATTGGTAATCTCCAAACTGAGGACCCCACCCAGTTCTTGTTTGTAAAAGGCAGATCATGTCTGCAAAACCTGATAGATGTCTTTGAAGCAGTCACCAAAGCCGCAGATGAGGGTAAGGTGGTTCACACAGCCTATCCAGATCTCACCAGACCGTTTGACAGCATTCCCCACTCTGGAATCATAGATAAACTCACTAAACTACCTATTAATCTCTATGTCACAAGATGGGTCGACAAGTGGCTCACCGACAGAACCCACACTGTGCAAGTAGCAGACCCCAAATCGAGCTTCAGACCAGTGAAAAATGGAGTACTACAGGGTTCACTCCTGGGTCCTCTCCTGTCTGGTATTTACTTCTCTGATGTACAGGCCAATACAGAAGGTATTTGGCTAACAAAGTTCGTAGATGACTGCAAACTAGGAGCCATAATCAAAACTCCAAAAGATGTGGACATCCTACAAAAGGGCCTTGCTGAGACAGATGCCTTGTGTCACAGCGATGGCCTCAAGCTCAATGCCAAAAAGTGCATTGTCATTCCTTTTGGTAAAAACTCAGTACCCATGACCTACCACATAGGTGGTAGTCTACTTAACACCGAAAGTGTGATAACAGACCTTGTGACACAGGTGGACAGTAGTCTTCCCTTTGATAATCACATTGCCACAGTAGTCAGGAAATCCTTCTATGTGGCAAACCACATCACAAAAGTTTTCCCATCCAGGAGAAAAGAGGTCATTGTTCCCCTCTACTCGTCACTCATTAGACCCATCATAGAGTACAATGCCCCTTTTGGTATGTACCTCACAAGACATCTACAACAACTGGAAAGGCCACAGAAATACCTCACAAAGAGTATTACCGGCCTCAAAGAGATGCCCTTTGCAGACCGTCTCAAATAAGTGCAGCCTTACTCCGTTGCATATTGACTACTCAGAGTCAATCTCTGCCTAACACACAAAGCTATTTCAAACCCAGAGCTTTCAGACATGCTCCACTTAAAGAAATCACAATCCCTATGAGCTACACGCTCTAGGGGCCTAAACCTTGTCACCACAATAAACAGAACATGCTGGAGGGATAGATTCCTGTCCCAGAGACTTCCCATATTCTGGAACAAACTACCTCTCTATATCAAACAAAGCTCCTCATTAGCACTGTTCAAGAAAAACTTGATGATTGGTTGGGAGATAGGAAATTCACCCCGGGGATCACTTCTGTGGCTCTGCTTGACAGTGGCACAGGAAAATAATTTTCTTGGGTGGCAAAAGCCAGTGTTCCTTTGCCTAGGCTTATATAGTACCTACCTATGAAACCTATGTAACATGTAGAATGGATGAACAGCTACCCCCAATGCTAAAAGTATGGCATCAAGTGGACTACATTGATTCCCAGTATATGTGTCATGCAGAAACTACAGAACCAACAGATCCTGCACCTGAACAGTCAGCTGAACCTCCCCCCTACACAGGATGTGGAACCGTTGAATGTGTTACAGCAACAAATGGCACTCCACACAAGTGTTGGTGCACAACACACCATGGGAAGTACAGTCCAGTATGGCTATGAAGTCTGATCTGCAAGGCCATGGAGTCCATCATGGCTGAGGTCATAAACCAAGCTATTGGAAGCTGACATACACACAACCCTACTAACTGTGGTATGTTCATGTGCAGATCATGGTTCCCAAACATGCTAGATGTTTTGCAAGGCAGCCACTCAGGACATACATCATTGAACACAGCTATACATGTCTCACATAAACTTTGAATAGCCATTGATCAACATCCCAGACACATGTAGTACCCACAACACCAGCAAGCTCTGCATAAATATGTGTTGACATATGACGGACTGTCAATGTGTGCACACATAGATCACACAAGGTAATGATTCTGAGTTCATGTTCCAGCTGCTGACACCTGACGACACCCACATGGACCATTCCTGGAATGGCATTAAACAAAGTGTACATACATTACCATGTCCAGTCTGATGATGTAACCATCCTAGAAATACAGCAGGATAAAAAAAGCCACCCAGTAATGCAAATAGTGCACTGTGCTAATGCATCTCTCTCTAATATCATAACTTAGGTAGGTACAGGGTTTGAATCCTGCAAACACTGACTGTGTGTGTGTGGCGGTGTATGTTTGTGCAATTCTCTTTTAAAGGAGTTCCCTTTTTGAAGACTGGGAAAGCACACTAAACATGTACATTCCTCTTTGGAAAGACTGATGATGTCACCACACTAGAAATACAGACAGAGAAAGAAGCTACCCAATAAAGCAAATAGCATGCTGTGCTAATGCATCTTTCTGTAGTATCATAACATAGTTAGGTAGGGATTTGAATCCTGCAAACTATGTGTATGCAATTCCCTTTGAAAGGAGTGTCCTTTTTGAAGACTGGGAAAGCACACTAAACATGTACATTCCTCTTTGGAAAGACTGATGATGTCACCACACTAGAAATACAGACAGAGAAAGGAAACCACTCAGTAATGCAAATAGCGTGCTGCACTAATGCATCTCTCTCAAGTATCATAACATAATTAGGTAGGGGTTTGTATCCTACAAATGCCATGTGTGTGTTTGTCACACAGTTTGTCAATGTGTTGTGCATTTTACTTGTATTATTGTATGACATATTATTATAACAGTAAATTCAATGCACACATCAGGCATGTGTGTGCCACATACAGATATGCACCTGTGACCTTTAATAGTCCCTATGTGTGAAGCCTGCCTCATATGAATACAGTTGTTACCTTTGCCAGCATGTGCCGCAGCTTCCCAGACCTTAGGCCATACATGTATGTTGGTGATAATGCAGGCTACTGCAGTGATCTGTGTCCTAGGCCAACTATGTGACACACACCCATGAAAGCTTTGATAGATTAATGTGGGTGAGGGTTCATGTCTGCAGTATATGTCAGACATGTTAAAACACAGCAAAGTCTGTGAGTGATGGACATCCAGTGTAGGTGTATGGCAACTGTTGCCGATATGCATACAGACACCTTCTTGCTTAGGTGATACACCGAGGGACTGCAGAATACCTTTGGAAATGTGAATATCACAGGATAGACAAGATAACACTTGTCCACATGTACACACCATTACCCGTTCTACATGATGGGTGCTACCACTTACATGGTACTGTTGGAATACTATGTTAAGTACATGCCGATGACAATGCTACAGTTGCGTTACAGCAATACAGCATGGCTTGGACAACAGGTATCTGTCTGTATGATACCCTTGTGGTTGTTAGGTGTGTCATGTGTAGAATGCATTGTAGGCCACTGTATGCATTTGCAGTCATGGATGGACATATCCGTAGTGTGTTGGCATGTATGTGAGACTGCTATATGCCAAGGAGTATTGTTCTCACGGATGTGTGGGGCTCAGTAAGAATGGCTACTGGAATAATGTAGTACTGCAGTGATATCACTGACACCGGGTTCCTACATCTGTGTATCAGTTGAGGAGACACCATGTAATGACCACTGAATGTCAGGCTATATAGATTGTGTATACCACCAGACTGCAGACCATTGACATGTGGAAACCGTATCACCCACAGCATACTGTCAAACCATGTCATACATACATGTGACCCCAGGTGAAACATATGTGTAGTACAACACAAAGTGGCCAACAATAAGAACCACAATCTATGACTACTGTATCACATGGTGTATGTCACCCTTCCCATGTGTGCACTAAGCATCTACATATAGAGAATGCAACTCCACCTTGTTCACAAATGTACACTTGCAACTCTGTACTGCAAACATCACACATGTACTGTCCACTCCCCGACACATGCAAGCACAGGTACACACAACAGCCATGTGGCACATGTGCAGAGAGTACACGTTTGGAATTAACACTGGTGTATACAAAACTACAATGACAATCATAGTGTTAATGCATCATGCATGCTCGGATATACCCACAACAATATCATTACACTGTACTGTTAACAACATGATAATATTACTACAGTGCTATGTAGTCACCCTGTGCATCAGCACCATGTTATCCTGTTACTGCATTAATGTTACAGATGGCAAGAGGTGGCACAGTTTCATCATATGCACAGGGTGTGTACTTGGTTTGCCAGAGTCTGCCATTGACACATCGACATGTATGTGTGTGTGTGTTAGTTAGGGACAACAGTACAATATGGGGCAATGTTGATGCGATGTGTGTGTGTATGTGTTAGCTCTAGGTGCTAGCATTATGTGTGTGTGTATGCATGCACACAGTTACACCACATGGCTGCCATATATGGGTGTTTGTGGGCAGCCACAGACTGTACCGGCCAGGTCATACAGATCACTGTCTTTGGGCACGGACATGGTACCTGTGCCTGGCAGAGGTGCTACGGACAGTATCAGGTACTAAGCCAGACTGGGTACTCTCATCAGAGGTAGTGGGTTGTTGACTGGACACATGTCCCTGCTGGGACTGTCCAGAGCCACGTGCATGTGGTCGTCTAGGACGGTCTAATGACAGCACAGACCCAGCATTGCTGGGGCTGGTACTGGCACTATGGGAGCGGCTGCAGGTTTGTTGTCATCCGCGACGACTTCCAGCTGATGAGGTTGCTGGCATATGTCCACATCGACACATCAACCGTCCTGCACTGTCCTGGCTCATGGACATGTAGTCGTGGAAGAGATCTAATGTGTCTCCCCAACATCTATCAATGACCTCGCTGATATTACGGATGGCAGCTGCAACGTCACGCATAGTGTCATTCATAGCGGTGCGATGTGCTCTAAGCTCCCTCAGACTCTGTCTGGTGTACCGTTCCATACATGCCTGTGCCTGCATTACAACCCCGAACATAACTGAGGTTGAAAGACCTCCATGGGCACGTCTGACAGGGGCAGTACGACCACAGATGCTCCCACGAGAACCCCTGTACATCTGCCTGTGTGGTACCATGTCAGGAATCTGGCCATGGCTGCTGTGAGGGGATGCATGTGCCAATGATACCACACTACCCTGATCAATTCCCACTGTATGCTGTCCCTCAGCTAAGGACATTGGTGACAATGGATGTATCGGCAGGATGACTGTGTGCATTGATGGCGTTGATTGCTGTGTAGTGTCGATTGGCTGACCAACGACAGACCCTGTAACACCTCCCTGTGCCATTACACATGTATCATCATTATCACTATCCCCAGCAGTGGCTTCAGGTTCCCTGCTGCACTCCACCAGAGCAACATCAGAACCAGTGAGAGGAAGACAGGAAATACAGTTTACAAATGTGTACACAATGTCAGTACACATGCACACATGCACACATGCACACATGCACACAGGCACACATGCACACATGCACACATGCACACAGGCACACATGCGCACAGGCACACTTGCACACATGCGCACGTGCACACATGCGCACATGAACACATGCATACATGCACACAGGCACACATGCGCACAGGCACACATGCACACATGCGCACAGGCAGAAATGCACTCAGGCACACATGCACACATGCGCACATGCGCACAGGCACAAAAGCACACAGGCGCACAGGCACACAGGCACACTCCTCAGTACAGCAGATACAAACACACACACACCTGCAATCCAACACAAACATCACTGCACATGTGTCAGCATGCAGATTATGTGTTGCACAGGAACATGCAGTGCAAGTGTGGACAGCCCTTGTTAATAACAGTATACGTGTACTTGATGCTTGTGTGTAGTTGTTCAGTGATTGTCTCCACCCTGGGACACAATATGTACAAGGACAGAACAATGTTGTGCAAGTGTTACAAGCTGTGGGTGCATATATTTGCACACACACACACACAAACAACACATGATGGTGCTACACAATAACTGCTATGTGTACTTTTGTGGTCAGTGGAATTGGATGTGGTGTAGTAACATGAGCCATGATCAACATGCATCTTGTGGTCAGTCAACAATGATAATGTGTGCCGGACAGGCAGCTAGCATGCTGTACCTGAAGTGCAGCAACATGACTACATCCACAATTACACAGCCACCTGTTACATGGGTGTGTAAGGTGGCCAATAGCCTAACATGAATGTATTATTTGTTCAAGACTGTTGCACAAAGACATGATAGACCTATACCCCTCAGGTATATTAATGCGTAGATGATAAGTGGGATACTGAAGGGTGGGCATACAGCAGGTGTCATAATTGAACATGTGTAGCAGGCTAAGGTGTAGTGTCTATGCCAAACATGTATGTGTTGTGTACATGTGTATCAGGTATGCCTATCCAATGTCCAGTACTGTGTTGCCACACGTGTGTGTCATGATCTGTGTATTGCATGTGAGTGAGGCCACTACTGAGAATAATGGAATATGCATAGTCTCACAGCAAACATGCACAGCATGCATTATGCGTAGGTGTGTTACATGTGCACAGACTACACCTCCATATGACATGCACATGTCATTAGCAATGGTATTGTTATTATACACTCACCAGCATGGATTGGCTGCCTTGCTGTCACTCCAGAGGGGCCTGCAAAAATATGAGAGTGATTGCCAGTGGCCACAACTGTGCCATTGATACTGTGAGTATGATAACATACAGTAGTACAACAGTTGGCTTTCAAAGGTGTACAGATTATACTCAGAATATCAATCATGCACAAGAATAGGCAGGTTAACAGCTACACACACAGTACACATCTCACACATGCATAAACTACCAGTACAGAGAACAGTACCAGTACAGAGAACAGAGAACTACAGATATGGCATGTTACCTGCACACTCCATTGCAACATGCTGGGTGGTTCCGGCCTCCATCATGACACATATTTGTGGATGTTGTTGTTGTTGGCCTAGAGCCACAACACATAGGAGGAGCTCCTCCACACTGGTGAGGAGGGGTGGATAGGTACCCCACCACCTGTGGCAAGCTGTTGTCTGTGGATATCAGACGCACGCTGCCGGACATGTCTAATTAAATCACTGCAATGATGGCGTACCTGCTCATATGTCCGGTTATGCATGCCTATGTCATTTACCTGACGGACAAGATCTTGCCACAGTGCAGCCCTCTCATGCTGGTTTTGGCTGGTCCTGGAAAACAGCACAGAGAAATTCTGCACCAGGCTCTGGTGGATCTCCTGTTCCTCTGCTGCTGTATAAGGTGGGTTATGGTGATGCGCCATCGCCCTGAAAGGAAAAGAAATATGTGTGATCAAGTCATGTGGCACACTTAATATTCTAATGTACTAATATCACTTAACTGCCATATATAGCATCTGTCTGTCTATTAGGGGATACACACGTTCAATACCACATATCAGTGCTCAGCCCACAACTGTCTGACAGTGCCTGCCACACTCCACACAACAAACTTGTATACACCAGCACTCAGCACACTGTTTGGGATACAATGCACAACCTCACACTGGGGGTATGTATCAAGCTAATGGATGAAGAATATTGTCACCCCATGCAATGAATGCAATGCACATTTACAGTTTCAACGGTAATCCACCCTAGTCTTTGATGCCATACCCCTACCTGACATATGTGCACAGTTGTTAATATAGCCAGCATACTGCTGTCACAGAGTATACATGCTGCCAGGTACACACACATACCTGTAACACACACATGTGATTGTGGCCATGGTACTGGCATCATTACACACACATTACACATACATACAACACACAAATGTATGATGACACAGATGAGCATTAACTGTGTACCCTATAGTACTGTGTGCCCCTACTTACAGATACCTATGCATGAGGTATGTAATCTGTGCAGACTACAGGAAACACACCAGACAGTGTTACCAGGGAATGTGAACATACACCATACTGTAGTGTTTAGGCCTACAACTTCAGGTAGTACAACAGTTCATATGTGAGCTGGATTCAACAGCAGTACCACTTACTGAGCATACATGTATTGTTTCTGCCTACAATGGGACACCTCAGTCATAGACAGGGAACTACGGCACAACATATACCAATCTACTATGTTTGCATCTCGATAACTGACACATCTTTCTCTGGCCTCACACCTAGGACACAAACTACCATGACAGACACAAACTCACGCTAAGCTATCACACCTTTACAGACCTTGCACACAGTCAGTGTCATACTCATTCAACCTCGCATAGCTGGTATTGCACTGAGTACATGTGTGTGTGCATTGTGTCATAGGTAGGTACTATGCTATTGGCCCTGCCCCTAGGGCAGCCTAGCCATATGCTACCCTGCCCTTTGGGACACATGTGATGTGATTTTACTTGCTCCTATCGAATGGTTACACAGAGGTGACTCACAGGGCATATTACCTACCTCCATAACATTCATCAGGGGTATGTATGACATCTACTACTAAGGAGCCTTGTTTGTTAATGCTGGGTGGTTTAGTCCAGGGTATGGCATATTTGTGTATAGGAACCTGTACCTCCAGCATGTGCTGTTTAGTGCGGTGACAAGGATTAGGGCCCTAGGTCATGTAGGCTGGACAGATTGTGAGGTGTAGCCATGGTGGTTGGCCGACTGGTATGGGTGAAACATAACTCTGTATGTCCAGCAGTGGTAACCTCTGTGTAGCAAGTATGCAAGGCACTCTAGCTGTGGTTCTGTGAGTCAGTCTGCATAGGGAATGCATTTGAGGGCATTATCAGTCTTTGTTAGGTATGTCTGTGGCCTTTCCACTTACTGTAGTTCTCATTGGAGGTACATACTGCATAGGACATTGTGAGGTGTAGAGGGGTATACTAACTTACATTTCCCTAGCTGACACAACTTTTGTGATGACACGTACCATGTACAGGGATTACAAGACTAGTGTGCCACTGTGGATATCAAAGGGGAGGCTATTGTACACCTGTGTCCCATGTTCCCTTCTGACACCTCCAGTGGTAGGCAGGCAACCACCTATGTGGTAGTAGGTGGGTAACGTGTTTTGGAATGGGGTATGGTGCTGCAGTATCAACACTGGTGCTCATTCCATGCCTTGGTCACCAGGCACCTGTTGCAGTACATCTGCCCCCATGTCCCCCTCTCTCACTCTCTCTCTCTCTATCTATCTATCTATATATATATATATATATATATATATATATATATATATATATATATATATATATATATATACACATATAAATAAGGCATCGTAATTATGGATAACATATTATATGATAGTAAGATGTATTCCCTATTAGGGATGAAGATAGATATGTCACTGCATCCATAAATTAGATCAATATAGCATACAATAAAATTGACATGGATCTGTTTGACATGTTACAGGAAGAATTGATAGACTTTAACAGTTATAAATATCTTAAAGTTGAGAAGACAAGAATACCGACGGCTTTTGGGATCCCGAAAATACATAAAAATAAAGAGGATCCCCCACTACGTCCCATTGTGTCAGCAGAAGGGTCGAAGACTCAAGCCCTAGCCAAGTATGTTGATTTAAAATTCAAACCTATATGGACCAATAGATCATGTATATTGAAAGACCCATGGGACTTATTGAAGGACCTTAATAAGTGTAGATGGGAGGACAATGTGTTATTCATCACTATTGACATTATTGATTTGTTTTCCTCCATTCCCTACCAGGAAGGTAAAGAAATGTTGGAGGAAATTGTCTTTGAATACGGAAGTATGACCCATAACGACAAATTAGCCAGTCTTTGGCTTATCGACCTAGTCTTGAAATACAATTATATTCATTTTAAGGGTGAATTCTTCCAGCAAATTAAAGGAGTTGCAATGGGGGCTGCCTGTGCCCCCTCCTATGCTAACCTTGTCCTAGCTAAATGGGAGGAGAAATACATAAACGAATCTGAATACAAATCATGTTGGATTCTTTATAAAAGGTTCCTGGATGATATTGTAATTTTTTGGACAGCAGGGGTAGAAAAACTACATGAGTTTTTAGAATATATGAATAGCACCACCTGTTTTTTGAAATTTACACATAAAATATCTCCCAATAACATGACATATTTGGATTTGGAATTGTACAAGAAAGGTAGTAAGTTTGAGACCAAAATATATAGGAAAGACACCTATTGCAACTCCTTTTTACATTACCAAAGTGCCCATCCTAAACATTGTAAGAAAAACATAGTTAAAGGGCAGTTCGTTAGAGGGAGCAGGATGACTAGTTCGGATGTAGATTTCCAGAAAGAATGTGATCTACTGGAAACTATGTTTAAGGAAAAAGGTTACCCTGCCAAATTCATTAAAGGAATTAGAAAAGAAGTTGAAATAGGAAGGAAGGATAGATTTGCCCTTATATTTTTCACTAATGGGACGGAGCAGGTACGTGATGAAGGAGAAGAAAGAAATGTTAATGGGCCTCGGAAGGATATAAATAATGGAGATGATCTTACACAGGCATTGGTATTGGAATATAATGGACTGAACAATAGGATTAGAAATATATTTTTCAAAGAATGGGATAGATTTGTGGCCTTAACAGATATTGATGGTTTAAACAAAATCCCTAGGAAGGCGATATACAAGAACTCCCAAAGTTTGGGCAACATGTTAGAAAAAAAAACATGGACGTGGTAGAAACAGAAATAAAAAAGGCACATTTAAATGTGGGCGTTGTAGTCAATGTTGCCATGTTTTAAATAAAGAAGGGCTTTATATTGAAAGTAGAAAAAAATGGATAAATAGCCCTGAATATTTTAATTGTGAGACCAAGGGTATTATATGTTTAGCCCTTTGTGTTTTTTGTAAATCCTTCTATATAGGTAAAATGGAGAGGGCCCTTAAAAGAAGGATTTACGAACATATGTATGATATCTCTACTGGCAAGGAAAGCAACACACTTTTTAAACATAGTAAGTCATTTAAGGAATATAAATTCAAATTTTTAGTAATAGAACAAATTAAGAAAGACATCAGGGGTGGACCGTGGGAAGACAGAGTGGAATATAGAGAGTTGTGGTGGCAGTTGACTTTGAATTCAGACAAATATCCTGGTTTGAATGACAATATATCTATCCTGCCACTACTGAGATTAAGAGCAGCTAAATTATAAGTGAAAGCTGCAATCAAGGTTTTCCACCACTAGATGCCACTATTTACTGAGATTTTTCTAATATATTGTTTATGCCTTTTTTATATCCATATGGTTAAGCAACTGCTTTTTCATACTTTCAGATGTGTTTTCATATTTTTATATGAATGGTTTTTAAAATGGTTTTAGGTCTTTTAGACCAAAATATATATTTTACATTTAAACATTTAAATATTTATGTTTTAACAGTAATTTTATGCAATGATTTTTTACATGAATATTTTTCATTTGGCCACTGGAATGGTCATGTCGATCAGTCACATGTACTCCTGATTGTTTATTTATATTTTACATTTTATTGTACGTTTACACCTGTATTTATATTCACACTATTACTAATTGTGTTAGCAAAATATTCCATCAAGGAGAAAATGACAGACATATACCTATGTTTTGGGGTAATGTGTCTCTCTCTTTTTTTTAAGAGAAGGAGATGGAATTAATTTGTTTTATCAATTATTCAGTTATTTGTTAACTGAACAATTCTGCTTGCTATATATATACGGTGAAGGGTACTGGATGGGTTATCTAATGAAGTCATTGAATTTGACGAAAACGCTATTGTGGTTTTTTGTGGATAAGGCGTTAATGCAGGTTTTAACTTTTGGTATTGAATAAAAGTTGGTCAACGGAATCTGATTCTCAGTGGTCGTGCCTGTCCATTTCTGCTTTGGAGTTGTTTTTGGACTTCTTTGTGCCTTTTGGCGTTAGTGCTGTTTGTTTCTGATTTACATATAAATATAAATATATATATATATCAATATATACATATCCATATATATATATATATATGTGTAAATATATATACATATCTACATATATGTATATATATATATATATATATATATATATATATATATATATATATATACACACACCACTATATATAACTATATATATATATATGTATATATATATATATATATATATATATATATATACATATCTATAGACATTCATATTTATTTGTATATATCTCTGTATCTACATAGATATCTGTATATGTATCTATTATATCTATATGTATATACATATTCTATCTATCTATCTATCTATCTATCTATCTATCTATCTATCTATCTATCTATCTCTGTCTATCTATACATACCTCTCTATCTATGTACATATATATATATATATATATATATATATATATATATATATATATATATAGATATATGTGTGTATGTATATATATATATATATATATATATATATATATATATATATATATACACACACACATACTTCTAAACATCCATTGCTGTACAGATACATGCACATCTAGGCACATAGACTGCCCAACTTTCATGGTGGGAATATCACGTCTGAAACAGTTGTCAGACATTCCATTATGTAATGATATTGCACAGTGTTGTGCAGAATGCATTATGCTGTCCTCAGACCATATAGCTGTAGCAGGCCTCACTGGCTCAGTCCCACAGAAGTTCACCACCACATGACATATACCTGCACTGCATGCTGTTTTCAATGCCACACAGTACAACCTACATTGATATGTGCACATAGCAACCTTCAACTACATATCTATGTCCAGCCTTCACTAACAGTTGCAGTATGTCCCTTGCCCTATGCACATCTGCATATACATATAGATACAGACTGCTAACACATATGGAGGGTTCACAGTATGTAGATTACCTCTCAGACACATCATTCAGATGCCAGCAAATACATACCTGTTACATACATTACCTTTGTATTTCTCACCTCTGTCAGTTGTACCTGTTGATGTGTTGCATTTCTTTATTTTGCGGATTGGTGTCTCTGACAGCTTTTTTCTTTTGGCTTGCTTGCTTGCTTTTTTTTTGGTCTCTGTCTCTGTCTCTCTCTCTCTCCCTCCAGTTGCTGCAATGATATTATTGCATGTGTGGACTGGCAGTAGAGGCTGCTTTTGTAGGTATCTGCACATGTGCATATGATGGCCTCTGCACCAATTGGTGGCCAACATTTAGTAATTGCATGCAGCCTGCTGTGTGGTAATTGCAGTTCTCACTGTGATTTCAGGACACTGCTATAAAATTATAGGTTAGGTAGGCATAGGCCTTTCAGTTTTGCAAGGTGGGGACCATGCTGGTTTGCTGTGGACACTGTTGTGTCAGTCAGAATGTTGGTATATCTCTTATATCTGAGGCTGTGTTGTAGCCACTGAAATGCATGTTGTACTGAAACCTGACTGTTGCTTCTTCCAGTTCACTCTTCTCAGTGTTTATGTTAATTCACACCTGCTAATTCTAACATTGTTTACATGGGAGTATGTACTTTCCTGTGGGATTTGTGGATTAACTGGCATACAACAGTGGTTCTTGCAATGTGTTGCTATGGCTTTTCTATTTTCCCTTTACATTCACTCCTTGAATGCCTGATATTTGTCTTTACTGGAATGTGTTGATATGGCTTTCCTATTTTCCATTTACATTCACTCCCTGTAATGCATGATATATTTCTTTCAGCACTATGTTCTTATATGTCTGATGTGGCTTGGTGGTACTTTATGCAGTCTGGTTAGTCCAAGGTCTGGTGTTTGACACTTACAAAGGTATTTTATTTTGCTACTGAGCAGTACTAAGGCCTTGTCATACAGAGTGAATATGGCACCTTTAAACAGTTGTAAGCGGGAAGCAGGAAGTCAGTACGGACACCAGCTAGGGATGTGCAGGCTGGGTGTAGGGAAGGTCCATAGCTGCACATTTCTTTAACTGCAATAGCTGTACATATGTTTGAGATTTCATGTGACATTTGAAACCTTCCACCCCTGAGTGAGGGGTGAGGACAACCAAGTATATTGTACTAACAATTATGAATATCAGGCACATGCAGTGCTTGTGAACTGCTATACAGTCATTAGTATGTTACTGACTTCTGAACAGTTTGTGTTTTGCTTGTGTTGACATTAGCACAGTCTGCTCATGACAAGTGGACATATGTCAGTACTGTGTATTATTATGGATAGTAATCTGTCTGTGTACCTCCCACCTGTGGACATATCCAGCTGGTAGACGGAGGATAGCCTAGTATTCCTTGACTGTGCACCACACCAGTCTTTTAAGCACCTGCACAATGACATTGTCACAGGTGGTTGCTAGCAGTACATGGCTACATCCTTTGATATTTCTGTGTTGTACTCCTACATAAGGGCATGCTGGTGGATGTAATTCTACAGCTATTCGCAGAGTGTGTAACGGCAGACAGGCTGATATGCCTGTGTGTTTCTGACACTTCCAGGCCTCAGATGCTCTCAGGTATATATTTGACCAGCCTGAGGGAAAGGTACATATCAGGTGGATACACCCGTGATATATTTCAGATATTCTGCAGTTTTGACTGTGGGGTATTTTGAGCATATGTATTACTACACCATTTCTGACATGCAAGTAGTGTCTACTGTAACTTATTGACAGTTACCATTACGTGGGATTCCCCACCTTTCTGCCTACTGTGAGTACATTTCACAGGGAGTCAGTGGGGCACAGGTAACATTTGTTTGCAAATCAGGGACATCCCTGTGAAATAGTCACAGTTGGTAGGTCTGGCCTCTTACCTATTCAAATATGGCGGTGTTTATCCTGCTCTGATACTGTGTGGGGTTTGTAAGGTGCTACTGTAACATTCTTACCTACTAGCATGTCTGTTTCTCTTATCACACTAATGTAATGCAATTCTACAAGAATTGCCAGTAAAGATACACAGAACAAGCTTTGTGTAATGGCCTTCCTATTTTCCCTTTACATTCACTCCTTGTATTTCATGATATATGTCTTTCAGCACCAAGTTCTTGTATATCTGCTGTAGCTCAGTGGTAATTCATGCAATATAGTGTTTCCAAGGTCCAGCATTTGAGACTGACAGGGTATTTTATTTTGCAGATGAGCAGACTACAGGCCTTGTCATACAGAGTGACTAAGGCACTTTTAAGCAGTTGTAAGTGGGTTTGCACAACACTTAGCTAAGCGCACAGAAGCTCACAGTCACGCACTCACGTAAAGTGCTGCTAAACTCTGGGCAACTTTATTTACCTGGGTAAAGCACTGCTAAACTCTGGGCAACTTTATTTACCTGGGTAAAGCACTGCTAAACTCTGGGCAACTTTATTTACCTGGGTAAAGCACTGCTAAACTATGGGCAACTTTATTAAGCTGGGTAAAGCGCATGTTAAACTCTGGGCAACTGTGTTCAGCTGAGTAAAAACTGCTGAAATCCTTATTTCAAATAAAAATGGTCATATCATACCATTCCACATAACCTGCTGGTAAAGACCCACAGAACAAGATTTGTGTTATGGCATTCCTATTTTCACTTTACATTCCCTCATAGAAATGCATGATATATTTATTACAGCACCAAGTTCTTGTATATCCACTGTGGCTCAGTGGTAATTCATACAGTCTAGTGTGTCCAAGGTCCGGGGTTCGAGCCTGACAGGAGTATTTTATTTTGCTGATGAGCAGACTACAGGCCTTGTCATACAGAGTGACTAAGGCACTTTTAAGCAGTTGTAAGCGGATTTGCGTGAGTTTGCACGACACTTATCTACGCTTAGCTAAGCGCACACAAGCGCACACCCACGCTAATTTCTTTTAAAGAAAAGAAAATGGGGAAATAGGAAAGTGGTGAAAAAGGGGGCACAAAGAGGGTTGGACAGTAGGAAAACAAGCTCGGGATGTGCAGGAAGGATGTAGGGAAGGCCCATAGCTGCCCAATTCTTTACCAGAAACAGCTGTGCATATGTTAGAAATTTAGAGTGAGATTTGACACCTTCCACCTCTGAGAGAGGGGTGAGGACAACAAAATATGTTGTACAGCCAATTGTAATTATCAGTTTACATGTCCAGCAGACATGTATGCGAAATGGGCAGTTATGTATGGGGCGTAATTTTTTTGTAGGAACAGAGTGTCCTTTTTTATTTTTTTTTTCAGGTGAGAGTGGAATGTGAGGTACAGGAAGTAGGTATATTTGGGGAGGTAGGTTAGGGAGGTCAACAGACAAGACAAACAAGACGCATACAGGGGCGGAGTATGACACATGTGGGGGGTAAACACAATTGACGGGGATGGATGTTTGGATATTGCAAGCCCATGAGCCCACAGATGGTAACAGTGGAACTGAGATCCCCACCCATAGGCAGTTACCACTGCACCTTCACAGCCCAGGCTGGGGCTGTGCTGGGGGCTGGATAGGACAGGCAGGCACACCCGTGAGTTGCGCCACTCTCACCTCAAGCTGGCATAGGGGATCAGTCACAGAACGCCTGATCTCACTACACACCACAGACCGGACCCTATGGATGGTGAGTGGAGGCTCTCCTCCGGCCACACTTGCAGAGGGGGGGACGAGCCCCATCCCCTGCAGCGCTTCCACCCAAAGGTGGCACAGGACCACCGGAGGAGGAGGAGGTCCCGGCCTGGGCATTGGTGCCAGGTGCACTCGCCAGCTGAGGTGGGAGAGGTGGGTCTGCTGGAACCCGCCTTCCCTGTTGTGCTATGTTTAGCAGTATTTTATGGCATTTTGGGTTAGTAACAAACAACAGCATTCAAAATTAGTTGTAACAGCATGCATCAGTATTCCCATTAACCAAACACCCATGAATTCAAAACATTGAGCAGCAAGCATAACACATGCATATTTAGAACAACACTGCACATTCCAACAGCATGCAGGGTTGATTGGTGGCAACAGGCCATCAGGTTTGGATATGTGAACAGGGCACATACATCAACGTACATGCAGATATGTATGAACCAACAGGACAAATGTCCATGGGAATTAATTGTGAATACACATACCCAGTTTGGTGTGGAATGGCATCATTTGTGAAAATAGGGTAGGGTGGAGAAATATTACATTAACAACTTAAACTACCTATACATATACTGTACATTCCTAGTAGATGCAGATATATATCCCCTATATGTATTAGTACAGTTTCCTGTATGTAACCTTAGAAATGTTGGTGATGGGGATGTTACTGCTACATTAATATACATTCCATTTTTATTCATATATGTTCATATCTGGCTGTGTTCAGGTACAGCATCCTGCTACATTTGATTTATATGGGTCTAGACAACTGTGAATGTTCAGCATTTCATACAACCATACTATCTCCATAATGCAAGGGTACAGCAACATATCCAAATTGTGGGACGGACACAGTCCAGGTTCTGTACTTTATTTAAGACATTTCACTCTTTGGTTGTGGCTGTCTCATTCATTTCATTATGTAGTGACTGCAGTATTCCTTTATTCCAGACTTATTACAGCTTTCTTGCTAGATTCAAACTCTCTTTCTCACACTCTCTCATGTATTTTATATTTACATTTCAGGATGGTACTTAATTCTAGGCTTTATTAACATTTATTACTGGATTACAACAATCCTTTCCAGCTGACTCACTTATTTCATATGGCAGAATTTACAAGGATGTATTCGACACTTGTCTATCCTTTGTTGATTGATTACCACTCATTTTCAGGCTGAAGCAGTTATCTGATATTACAATACAGGTGGAAACTCTATTTGAGACTTGTTTAATCTTTATTACTGGATTGCAATACACTCTTTTCCAGGCTGCATTACTTATCTAATCTTACAATACTAGCAGAATCTTTCTTCTAGGCTTATTTGACCTTTATTACTGGGTTACAACACTGAACTCTTTTACAAGCTGTCTCACTTATATTCTATAACAATACCAGCAAAATAATTACTAACCTGCCTGGTGGCGCAACCTCACCAGCCTATCAGCATAGGCTTGCCGATTCACGGAAATGAACCCCTGCAGCTGTAATATAAATGAAGTAATACTGGAACATACCTATCCATACTATAGGCTAGGATAGCATTTCTTACATACTTAATTACATGGATACTTACTCAGTAGTGGGGCACTGGGCATTTGGCGGGCCTCCTGGATCCAACGGTTCAGTTGGTCCTCCATCCGTCGCTTCAGGTCTGCATGGTGGTGACGGACCTGTACACCAGTCCTCAGAATGCCTGTGGCACTGGTGAGATCATGTGCCAACCGGTTCCATGCCTCTGCCTTGTATGCTCCCCATTGAACCTGGCCCTGCATGAGTTGTGCTTCATGATCATGGACCAGGAGCCATACCATATATTTTGACTCCTCAACACCCCACCTTTGTGCTCTAAAGCGACTTCCCTCTCCTGCACCTGCCATCCTGACTGCAAATGGGTACCACAATCAGTTATGATGTGTATTCCCGCCTATGGGGCTTATATATGCCGGTTTTCCCGCACTTATCTGTGATGGCCGTTTTGGATATTTATCAGCTTACAGCAAACCTGCTTTGTCATGGTTCTATTTTCATTCATTCCTATATGTATGCTAATACTGTATTTCTAAGTACAGCTGTTATGGCTTAGTGGTTCAGTACTTTGACTATGGTGCACAGTATCCTGGGTTTGACCCTTGTCATTGCTTTTTTATTTTACTACTGTCTAGTCAGGCTAGGAGGTGTGTCTATGTAAAGGCGACTTTGCTACAGCTTGCCCTACATTGCCCGACGGTAAGCTGGTTGGCGTGCTCCGCAGTTCCGCGCAAACGGCTTATGCTGGGAAAAGCATTATTTAGTTACAGGCACTGATATTAAGCTGGGTAGAGCGCTGCTTAGCTACGGGCACTCATTTTAAGCTGGGTGGAGCGCTGCTTAGCTATGGGCACTCATTTTAAGCTGGGTGGAGCACTGCTTAGCTGCGGGCACTCATTTTAAGCTGGGTGGAGCGCTGCTCAGCTACAGGCACTCATATTAACCTTGTGAAAGCGCTGCTAAGCTACGGGCAGTTATGATCCTTTTTATATATATATATATATAATATAGGTTTTGTTCACAAATACACGGACCATTTCATTACATTTTACTTAAATTATATTTATATATATGTCGGAGAATTGTTTCATATACTTATTTAAAGTAAAATGGAGAGGGATGTTGTGGGGCTCGAACCGTGACTACTTCCTCTTTGGGCGACGCCTCTACCACTACGCTATTGCTACTTGGGTAAAGTTGCATATGTAGATCTTATATGCTTTTCAATGTCATATCTGCTAACTGTGGCTGAGCGAAGGGCACACGAGCGCAAATGCGTTCAAACATATCGGAAATTATAAAAAAAAAATGAAACGGTTATTTTTACATTTTAAACTTTTTCACTAGGGTTTAGTCTGTGGGGATGTGTGGTGTTGTGTTTCTTGACATTTCAGTGGACTCGCTCGTGGGTGTTTACTATTAGGACTCTAATTCTTCTGGGGGCGTGTCCCTTTGCAGTATTCGGCAATCGGACACGCCCCCTACTTTCCTACATGGACCATGTTAGACTAGGGTATGATTCAGCATGCCCTCATGAATATGCATGACATGCTGACGTCATACCGTTCAACTGCAGCCTCCGAGTAAGACATATTAAGTCTTACACGGAGGTTTCGTGAATCCGGCCCATAGTTTATATACACTTCTGTTCTTTTCCAGTAGGGTACACTGTGGTTACATTCTTGAAGCCCAGTACATAATATACAGTTCAACACACACTTCTGCACCAGTAGTTTAATATCCATATAACATATAGTTCTCTTACATTTGTAAGTCAAGCCTATGGTTCAAATTAATATTCACAAATGACGTATGATTATTTACAAAATTCCAGATAGCTGGACTGGCAGTGTCACATTTCTATATAAATCATATTAATATTTTCAAGTGACATATAATTATTTACAAAATTCAAGCTAGCTGGGCTGGCAGCATTTTGGTTTGTCACACAAGGTATCCTTGGATGCAGCTCTGATGGACATTTTGCACATCTGCAAAAAGAGCAGCATCAGAACACTAGATCCAAGGATTTAAATTTTGCTTGTGACATAAATAAGACATATTGGTGGACAGATTTGTGTCTCAGGGGATGAAGCAGAGACCATTAAGCACGCCAGTACATTTTTAACAAAACACACTATGTGATGTAGTGGTGAGGGGTTTGTTGAATAATGACCATCATTTTAGCCATAACTGTTAAAAGTTATTTCAGTCAAAACTTCCAGAAAGTAGAAATAACCAAGAAAGAAAAGACTGGAGAAGGTTAGGAGGCTCAGACACAAATAGGATAGCATCTGCATTTGAGCCCTCATAAAACGGCACAGTAACTGTATAATGGAAGATAGCTGCTGCTGTACAGTAGAAGTCCTGTAGATCACACCTGTAAAAAAATGCAGGCAGGGATCTTAAACCTGATAGATTCTGCAGAGAAATGCTGAACAGGAGAAACAGAGAAAGAAAGGGGGAGGGGGAATTCCAGGGTGTAATTGCACTTCAGTCTAAGCTAAGTATAACCAGTAAGAGAGAGAGAGAGAGAGAGAGAGAGAGAGAGAGAGAGAAACAGACAGACAGATAGGCAGATGGAGAAACATGAACTTTATTTGGATTGACTCCTATAGTTACCTGTGTGGCCATGTTAACCAGGAAGCTGTGCCTGTGGGAACTAAGAAGCCTGAATACCCAAAAACCTCTGGACTGCCATTAAAAGGGATGTCATTTCAGTAAATGTACTGATCTAATTTTGTCTGTTAAAGGTATGAGAGAGACCATAATGCTATGTTCCACCAGCTAACAATTGTAAATATTCTCCAAACTGAACTTTATTAATAAATTTATTTTGGAAATATCTGCTGAAGAAAGCTAATTTATGTTGCTGCCATTTTTCTGTTTTTCCTTTCCAAAAAATGGTCTTACTTTTATGAAAATACACGTTTCTTACACCTTCTTTATAAACAACGACAAATTCATTTGTCTGGAATCAAATAGTACTTATAACAGGCACCTTTCTTTTCAGGTACCTCTACTTTAAGTTGCTGAGTCTGCCCAAAGCTAATCCAAAGGACTCATACACTAAGTCCCTTACATAATGCACTCGTATGTTTAGCTGTTGAGTAAATCAAGAACAGACCTAAAGTTCAAAGCCTACCCATAATCTCCTTCTTTCTACTTTTTACTCCCTCTCTGCCCTTAAAACACAGACAATCAGACTCCCTTCATCACTTTTCTAACGATTTGTTCCCCCATCTGGCAATAACCACATTAGCAGTTGAGGGAGGAGTCAAATTGAAGCAAGCAATTAGCCTTAGGGAGTTCAGATAATTTTTTTCTTTATTTGGCCTATGCCTAACCCCACCACCATGACTGACATGCAATGATATGAATGTGGTATGTGAATGTATGCTGTCACACAAAACCACCATTGCAGACAATCTGCAGATGCATTCCATTTATTTTTTGGCGGGTTTAGTTACCCAATATCTACTGTGGGTGGTAGCCTTGGGCAGAAAGTCTTCTTTTCCCCAGGAGAGGGCAAGCAATTATTTTCCTCTTAATTTCTTCTGTTCTAGCTGACTCCTGGTCATAGTCTAGGATTTATTTCTGTGTGCCATAGGGTGTCCATTCTTTCTCTGCCTGTTGGGGTCCTATCTGTAATCCTGCTGGCAATCCAGCTAGTTATGTAGGGGTTATGCCCAGTTCTTTGGGTTTGTCAACTGTATGAGTTGGATATTGTATCAAATGCCTTAGCTCCATTTACTGACAGCATCTATTCTATCCTCTTCCCCTTTACTTTCACTTTCCTAGTAAAAGGTGAAGTATATACCTTCCTAAAATAATTCAAATACAAAACAATTTAAATATGCTTTATTAATAAAATACCAAAAATAATAATGTGATCTAAAAGACATTGCTTATCATGAAAACACAAGTCTCTCATGACTATATCTGCTTCAAGACGACTGTCATTTATAACATATAAGGTTCGAGAAACTTTTTTTGCCAAATTATACTGCATTCCACTTTTTTTGCATTTCATTTGAGACTGTTTTTGATACAACAGGTATGTAAATATCCCAGCCTTTGGTTTAGTATCAGTGGATGATCAGATAACAGTGGCCATGTTGTACTCATCAATAAATGTATTCAACCACACTTCTAGGACATTACATTGGATGTCTGAAATTTAAATACCAAACAGCAGAAGGTCCTGAACAGATCCCTGAGGTACTCAACCAGTTACAATTTCATGTGAGTTCATGCTATCTTTCACAATGGTAGTGTTATGGAAAGAATTTTCCTAAAGTAAGGTGTTTGGTTAGTTTTTAGGACGGAGTTAGGGTTAGCATGCATCAGTAAGCTGGTGTAGAGGAGCAAAGTCACCCTGCTCCAGCTTACTGATGTGTGCTAACTCTAACTCAAGCCCTACTTCTGCCACTGCCCCTAACCCTAATCCAACACTTTATTTTAGGAAAACCCTTTTGGCAACACTAACTTGGTCTGAATGGGGTAATAAGGCTTTGTTGTACAATCAGAAAAGGAAACTAATTGGTTTCCTACTTCAATCATTTTTATTTTCATTGTTTTTGTTTTCCAGAGATGATATTATTGGAAAGTTTTACTTTAGTGTTTGTGCATTTCAGTTATTCATCATGTACCTACATATATAAACATTATAGGATAGAGCTTAACAATGCAAAATCACAGTGCTTATAAGATGACAAAATATAAACAGGTTTGACAACCTAAAAGAAAAATCTAGAAATACATATATATTGGTTTACTAGGAAAATATTGAAACATAAGATGTTGAAAATCAAAATCCTGAGAACATAATATCACAATTCTAAAATGTGTTTCGATTAAACTCACCTGCAATTATTCATTATAAATATATATACATACACATACATACCACGGCGGTGGTGCTGCGATAGCATTGTCGTCTAACAGTTAGACGTTGTCCTGTTCGATTCTCAGCTAGAGCGTCTTCTCTGTGGAGACATGCATGAATGGACGTACCTTCGTTGAAGGTTGTGCGTCAGAGCTGGCAACTCGGCACGTAAAAATCTACTGCCAATTATTAGCGGACCAGAGTTCCGCTGTGGTGACCCCTAACCAGGAAAAGCCAAAAGACACAACAACAACATACATACACATACAAAACACTAAAAGGGAAAATTAAGTGTACAGGAGCAATTACTCGTGATATTAGCATATGAATTATTATGACAGACTGTTGTTAAAATTTCTTATGTGAGATGTGTGTCATTAATCACTTCGCATTCTTGTAATTTACACAAACAAGAAAACAGAATTCAAACCGATATTGCTTGTTTAAAGCACAGTTTATTAAGCTGAAACAAGAGATGAGCACTTTCACCCTTGTCAGAGCTTCATCACATCTAAAATATATATAGCAGTCACAAGCACATGCACTTTTCTCTTTTCCATATAAAAAGCTATGCAAATTACAGCAAAGGCTTTAATCCAAGGTACTAGAGAAAGAGAAAGATTTGCAAAACTACAAATGAGTATAAAGGACATGTACTTTGCTAGCATAACAAGTAAGATTTTTTTTAATGTTTTGTGGAACATAATATTGTTGTAAGAAAGGGATGAGGGATAGAAGGGCAGAAAAATGGGAAAAAAATATTGTAGGTGGCAGTAGTGAATAGGGAAGATAGCTGTAGAAAATGGGATGAGAGATAATACTGGTAGGAAGATGAAGGTGGAGTGAAGGAGAAATGGATCATAGGATGGGACTATCCTGGTGACCAGATCCAGGAATTAGGAATGAAAAAAGTTTTGAAAATGTCGTGGCTGGGTTATGGGGAATGAGTTCCAGGGTTTTGCTACTGTGTTAGAGTATAAGGAATCTCCTGTAGATTTTTGTTGGTTTGTGTATGATAAGGCGTTCTTTATCATTTGATGTTAGGTAATGTTGTGGGATATAATTTTGGAGAGTTTTACTAAGAGCTGGACAGGCTGAATGATTTTTCTCATTTTGATGCTGTTATTAATTGGGTGTTTGTAACATGGTGAGGTAGTTCTAACCAATTTAATTATTTTAGTGTCGTACAATGGTGGCTTTGGTTGGGTTTGTTTGCAACAAAGCATGCAGCCTTGTTATTATATTGCTCAAGTTTAGTATTTAGAGAGGTTTGGAGGTTTATAATAATGAATGCTCTATAAAAAAAAGATGGTAGTAGGTAACTTTAGTATTAGTTGTATAGAAGTATTTTGTTCTGTAGAGCATTTCTAACTTTTGGCAATTTTTTAATTGCATTTAGAGTACATAGGTTGAAATTTTGACTGTCATTTATGGTCATGCTAAGCAACTTAGTATGAGATGTTACTTCACTGTCAGTGTTGTTTAGGGAGTTGATTTTGAAGTTACTTTTGTCAAGAGTATGTGAATTGGGAAAAAAACAAGAGCAGTTTAGTTTTTTTTTTTGGGGGGGGGGGCTCGAACAGTAATTGAACATATTGGAGCCAGCTTTCAATGGAGTTAAAGGCTTCTTGTGTTTTTTGTTGAAGATGGTTTGGGCTATTAGACAAGCAAATGAGACTAGAAGCATTAGTATATTGTATGAGAGAGGCTTGTTGTGAAGAAGTATGGATATTGTGAATATATTAAACAGCATGAGACCAAGGATAGTCCCTTAGGGTACACCTATGGTAAATGGCAGGAAAGAGGATAGGGTGCAGTGCCATCTAACAGATTGTTGTCTATCAGATGAGTATCATCTGAACCCCTGAAAATACAGCATGAAAGGTCAAAGGGAAGACATTTCATGTAGGAGTTTGTTGCATGGAACAGTGTCAAATGCCTTAGATAGGTCTAGGAATAAAGAGGATACAGATTTGTTATTATCTCTCTCTTTGTTGGTGGTGTCTAGGAAGGATATGAGGGCAGTGGTAATATACTGCACTGGGCAGAAGCCATGTTGTGTAGGTGTCAGATATCGTTGCCGAATGAGGTATTGAAGAAGTAGCTTGTGGATATTTTTCCACTATTTTAGTGGCAGATAGGATGATGATGATGGGTCTAAAGTTGAATATTTCTGCTGAGATCCTCCCTTTACATAGTGGCATTATGTGTGATTTTTTTTTTTTTTAGGATGGAAATAGCATACTATTTTTGTATTGACTTATTTATAAGGACTGATACAGGGTATGCTATAGCATTGGCTGCTAACTTAAGAAATTCTAATGGGAGGTTATTAGCACATGGTGAATGAGGTTTGAGGTTGTAAAATAGTTTTTATATGCCCAATAGGGACAGTTTTTAATATGAAAGGTAGTATATACGTGGGAGGGATTTCAGGTGGGTAGGGGTATTATGGATGTTGGGGCTGATTTTGGTAAGGGTAACTGCTGTCTATGAGATATTAAACTGGCTAGCAAGTTTAAGTGGGGACGAGGTTAGGTGGAGGGTTGTGATTGTTTTTAGTCCCTGTACAGATTAAATCTTTGACCAAATTTTTTGAGAATTACATCTATGGCAGTTCTAAAAATTATTCTAATGTCGGTTTTTGTCATTGTTTTCCTGTTTATGTAAGATTTTGAAGCTCTCTAAACTATACATACACAGTATATACATATACCTACATACAAAACAATGTGAATGTGTGGTTACCAGTAATATACACATATTGTTTTGTTAAGTACATTCATGTGACTTGCTCCAAAATTATTATTTAAAAGCACTTTTGCTGTCTCTTTTTATAAACAGAAGGACTTCCTCAGATCTCTCAATGCTAACATGTTCCAAAGTGGTAGTTCATATTATTGATCAGGCACATCACCAACATAACATTAAATTAACTGTAAGAGAACAAATAAAATTAAAACAGTTGCACTATAAGTAAAAGTAATGATAAGACAAAGTAGAAATTAAAATTCTAATAAAAACATATTTCCACAGGGGCATAAAAAGTTAGCAAAATTATAAAAATATATACATATATTGTGATATTTGATGAGCACATTCATCCAATTTATATAAAGGACTTCATTAAGGCAAACTCTGATGAAACAGTAAAACATTTAAGTACTAAACAACTGATAAAACTAACAAATTTTAAAGATATGCATCTGGAGTGTTTCTCCCCAGGCATCTGCTGAAAATTGTCTTTGTTCCAAGTCGGACTTTCCCCAAATGATACATAACTAAATAAATAAATAAATAAGTAAATAAATAAATAAAAATAAAATAAATAAATGATGTGACCAAACCACCATAAATAATTTACAATGTTTAAGAACTTCTCAACATCTGCGGTGGTGCAGCGGTAGCGTTGTTGCCTCACAGCAAGAGGTTCTCCCGTTCGATTCTCGGTTGGAGTGTGGGTAGTACCTTCGGTGTGGACTCTGCATGTCCTCCCCGCGGTCGAGTGGTGTTATGAAAGACATGCGTGAATGGGAGTGCCTTCAGTGAAGGTTAGGCGTCGAGCTGGCAACTCAGCATCGTAAAACTCTACTGCCAATCATTAGCAGACCGGAGTTCCGCTGTGGCGACCCCTAACCAGGAAAAGCCGAAAGACAAACAACAACAACAACAACTTCTCAACATCATTACAAGAAAAATATACATCACTAGCTATAAAATAAAAAAATAAATAAATATTGTAATTTGTCCCTTTACCTTTTTAATACACTGGCAATACAAATATTCTCATTTAATCCATAAAATGTGTCTGCCCTAAGCTATGAATGCTAAACCAATTCCCTTTCCTTGATTAAGCCATGCAATGGGCCACCCCCTCGGGTTCCTGTCAATCTTTTCAAGCATAAAAAAATAATTTTTTTTAAAACCAATGTATCTATGTACATGCTTAGCAAGTTTGTAAGTGAAGTCACCTTTAAGTATATCATATACGTGCTGACAAATATGCTTGTGTAGGCATTAATAGTTTACCCAAGTAAAAACATCAGCAAGTCTGGCAAATTGCCAAATAAACCAGATCAATCAATCCACAAACAAAAGAGCCATTGACTAACAAAGGTTACAAGCACTACCACTATAGGTGCCTAACTTCTTATAAATAGACAAATGTCTATCATTTCCCCACTCAAGAGCACACTTTGGATTTTGTCCCTTTTTAAAAATAAACTTAGGGAAATCGCCTATGTGTTGTCCAAGATGTCATCCCCAATAACCAAAGAAAGAAAAACTTTTTTTACTTTGTGTCTATTTGTTAACTGATTACTCTCTGTTACAATTTGAACTTTTCCTGCCATAAATGTTAGAAGCATAAGAAATAAAACTGCTGAACTACATGCCTGGATTATTCAATATACACCTGATAATCTCACGAAACGTGGCTTAAATACAACATATACAACTCCAAAATTACACTTCCTAGCTATAATATCACCAGTAATAACTGTATAAAGAGGAAAGGTGGTGGTATTGCTTTAATATTTCCCAACAACTACTACATTTCCCCTTACAACAAACCAATACCAAAATTCAGGTTCAGCAGAGCTTCTTATTATTTACCTAAAAATAAACAATTATAAAAAAAATATGTATTACTCTCCTTTACATCCATCCTGGCAACAATACAGATATACTGGAAGATACCCTATATTAGATATCCATAGCAATTCCACAAGAAAAAAAAATACTACAAGGTGATATGAATGTCACTTGGTTGGACATAATCTCTAACACCCAAACAGCTAGCATGAATTTATACGGTTTCACACAGCTAATTAATAGCCCTACACATTATAGCAAGACATCAAACTCCTTATCAGACTGGATCCTAGTAGCATATCCTAGTAAGTATATCACCACAGGTACAATGTTAGACTTTCTCAGTGATCATCTCCCAGTCTACACAATCAGTCATCTCACACATCCACTCAAACAACAACACTCGACCTTTCCAAATTTAACCCAGAAATGTTCATTACTTACTTATCATCTATTAACTGGCACATCCTTAAAAATCTTCCCCTTAGATGATGCAGTAAATGAATTCAAAATAACTTTCCTGAGTATCCTAAATATGAAATGACAAAAACTAATCTAAATATAAGAAGTTAGGCACCTATATTTATAGTGGATGTAACCAGTGTACCTACATTTATTTACTTACATTAAAAGTCTCAATAAACATTGCAATAAACATGTGTTTTGTATAATTTTGTCAGTTTTATGCCCCTGTTGAGCATTTTAACAAGTCCAAGATTTTTGGTTTAGTTTATTCTTTCCTTGGAATTCATGCTCAGTTTGGTTTCTTAGTTCTTTTATCTCCAGCTTTGCATTCAGAGTGCCTTGCAATGGGCCTGAATTCAATGACATGACAAATAAACTTCTCATATCTCTTTCAGACTTATGCCTCTCTAGACAGAGGGTTGTTAAAGCCCTTAAACCTCATGTCTGAGGGGTGTTTAAGCATTCCTTTCTTGAGAGGTTTAATTTTTTTTTACAATGTAGAATGCTTTGCATTTTGTTTGTATTCCCCAGTATATGTCATAAAGCTATTACTGCATTCACATCTGTTAGTGCAGTCATATTTCTTTTTAAGGTTTGGACATGTAAAGTAATTATTTTGGCTTACAAAAACACAGCATATGTAACCTAGGGGTTGCAGAGAGAAAAGTATTTAGCTGTAGTTCTGTGGATGCAGTAATTTCTTTTTCTACCCAGCTATTAATATATCTTTCTTTTCCATAAATGAATTATGGTTGAAAGTCTAGAACCTGACTGATAGATTGTTCTCCCTTTATGATGCTCCAGTTTTTGGCTATTTTTCTTTTTATTACACGTCAATCCTTGGAATAAGTCAGGAGCATACTTCTTTTATGTTTGTCACTTCCTTCATTGATAACTGGCTGAGTGGCCTGTGACAATTTCCTTCTAGTGAGGCATCTGCACAGTTGGATCATTATTTTCTTTGAGGAGTTTTATGGATCCTAGCATGCTGGCCACAAAATTATCATTCCATCTTCCTTCTTGGAATTCTTGCTGTGGCTGATCTAGGTTGGTAAGAAAAGAGTCCAACTGCCCAGAAACTCTGGCTATTCCCATTCCCTGTGATCTGATGACATTTTTCTTAGTTTTTGGGGGGTGCATGCTGTTAGCACATAGAAGTTGATTCACTTGTTTAGGTTAGGTCATTCTTGACCTTCTTCTCATTTTTTCTCGCCCCCCCCCCATGCATCCCATTGTCTCAGGTAGTGGTTGGGCAACAGAGCTGCTATCTATGTTTGTGAAAGCGAGATTGAAGGTGGTCTTATTGGCTGTTCCAACAGTATTAAAAGACAGTCAGCATTTTCTAATTGAATTGTATCAATATATGGATGACATAGGCAGTGGATTTGATTGGACACTGGTGACTTTAGATGTGAAAAACCTGTTTACCACAATACCCAATCAGTTTGGGTTAAGTACTTCATGGCAAGAGTAGTTATACTAATGGTATTATTTGTACCCTTTTAGAGCTGGTTTTGATTAACAATGTTTTTATTTTCAAACAGAACATTTACTTGCAGAGATAGGGTGTCACTATAGGCACCCCCTGTACAAATTCTTATGCTAACTTGGTAATGTATGACTGGGAGGACACCTACGTTTTAACAATAATATTTATGTTGAATATGTTAGGTTTTACCGCCATTTGTGGATGACATCATACTAATTTGGTCCAGTGATAATGCTTTACTACAACAGTTTCTGACTTACTTGAATAACAGGACAGATTTTTTTAAGGTTTACACTGAAAGCTTCAAAAGCTACCACTGATTTCTTAGATGTACAACTTATTGTGATGCCTCAGGATACTATAGACACTAAGTTATATAAGAAGGAATGTTGGAAAAACAGTTTGCTGCCTTATGGCAGTATGCATCCTAGATACAATTTTCCTAATATCATCAATAATCAGTTTATAAGAGCTTCTAGACTCTGTACTAAGGAATCTGACTGTGTAAATACAATTAAATCTCTTAGTGAACTGTTTTTAGCCCGAGATTATAATAGGGAGGAAGTGGACAATGCTAGAAAGGAAGTATTAAATAAGAGACATACGGATTTCATGCCATATTATTTGAACAAGACTGTGAGATCCTCAGGTAATAGTTTTATAGCCACTGACAGTAAATGTAATATAAGCTTTATTACTAAGTATACTAATGATGTAGATTTTATACATAGCATTGTATGTAAGAATTGGCAGTTTTTGACTAATGATCACAAAACAGCAGACGTGGTAGGTCATATACCCAAATTTAGTTTTAGGAATAGTAACAGCCAGAATAATTTACTCTGTGATCAAGACTGAAGACAGCCTCCCACCTCTAAGAAAGCAGGTACATATCCATGCAGGACCTGTAGAGCATGCTCTGTTATTGCTAAAGAACAGATTTTTCAGCAGCCACGCTTTAACTTTATTTTTTAAACCTAAGTGTTATGCAGATTGATCTACTGCACAAGTTGTTTATTTGGCTACCTGCAGCTCATGCTCTTGTTTTTAAGTAGGAAAATCAATTAGAAAATTTAAAGAGAGGATTTTAAAACATTTATATGATATTAATAAGAATGATATGAACAATGCATTGGTTAAGCATGTAGCTGAAAATAAAGAACATACATTTTTCTTTAAGGTTCTGCAAAATCTAAAGCCAAATATAAGGGGGGATCTTAATAATCAGGTGGAGAAAGCAGAGCTGCAATGGATACTTAGGTTGCAGGCTGACAAGTACCCTGGGATAAATGCTAGTGTTTGTTTAAGGCTGGCTCTGAAGGGGAGTAAATTAAACTAATTTTAATGAATAATAGTTTTATTGAATTTTACAAATGCTCACATTTGATTGGTGCTTGTTAATTGTATAGGGTATAAGAGTTGGAGATGTACTTAGTGTTTATGGATCTGAAGGAGTGTTAAATACATGAAAGCGCTTATCCTTTGTTTTTACTTGTGGTCTTATAAATCCATGCTTATAGTTGTGGTAGCCCTGTTGGTTTTTTCTTCATTTGGTTTGTTTCTTTCCAACCTCGGCTTATGTGGGCTAGCTGGCTTTTTGTTATATTGACCTTCTTATTTTCTATCCTTATAGAAGCTGATGTCTAGGAATTCTACCTCATTGTAACTATAGTGGTTAGTGTAAAATGTCTGTGGTGTTTTCTACATAGAAGAAGAAACTACAACTTGTCCAGAGAGCCTTTTCATGTGATAAGATATCATCAATAAAACAGTAGTAACAATCCATGTATTGACAGATTTCTAAGGTAAAGATGGTGCTCTCTTCCCAAATGGCCAAGGCTATATAGACTAGGTTGGGAGCCATAGCTGCTCCCATAGCTATCCCCCTTGTTTGTACCATTTCTGATTGAAGTGACTGTAGTTGTTGGAGAATATGATGTCCAACATATATCCAATATGTTTAATTTCTCCATGGTTGGTGGTGGTTCTTGAGCCCATATACTCTTTCACAGCATCAGTACAGTAGTTGTGGGAAAGAACAGTGTATAGGTCTCTAACATCATTTGTGACTAGTATCATCTATGGTTGTATTTTTTATTACTTTGATTTTATTTTTCAAGAAATCTAGTGAGTCGAAAATGAAGACAGGAACACTCCTAGCAAGCTTTTTAATCTTAATTTCTATATAAATGGATAAAGTTTTAGTGGATGAACTACCTCTTGCTCCACTGTGTGATAAGGGGTGGGAGTTATTCACATTTTTGTGAGGTTTTGGAATGCCGAAAATTACAGTATCCTAGTTCTGGGGGACTCTCAGTCTACTAAAACATGGTTTATAGAAGCAATACCACCTTGAATCCTGTTTTCTTATTTTTAATAAGAATGCAAACTGATAAAAGACATGGATCTTATATAAGACGTTTTAAAAACCACTCGCACCACGCAACCAGTCTCACACAGACAAATTGCACCAGCAAACAAGACACATAAACTCACAAAAACATACTCGGAGGCTCTAAATAAAAATCTGCCAAAGCAACATAGACCTCCAAAGCAGACATCCAAGCATCCGCTACCCAACAACGACTTTCACATATCACATACTTCACAAAGTCAGTGTGCCATGCAGTCACAGTCCCCAAGGCTAAATAACACACCTAATGCACTAGTAATTGGAGACTCCATTGTCAGGTACACAGATGTCTGACTCACTAGACTGAACAAGGAGAAGGTCATTGTAAGCTGCCTGTCGGGTGCCAGGATCCCCCACATAACACAAGCACTCAAGTCACTCCACAACAGGTACAAATATGACTCTGTCATTGTCCATGTTGGTGTAAATGACCTGAGATGTACCTCCCTGGACTACATGAAAAGAGACATAGAGGAGCTCTCTGATCATGTAGCCCAGGCTGGTATGACCCTGACCCTGAGTAGCATCTTGCCCTCACCAAGAATGATGCCACAGTATAAAGACAAAATGATCAATTTTAACAATTAGCTAAATTATTGGTGTAATTCAAAGAGGATCCAGTGTCTGTTAGCCTGGGATGACATGCTCGACAAGACACGATGCTTCACCAGGGACGGCTTGCACATGTCACTCTTGGGCTTTCGAATACTGGCTAAGGCTCTTGCCACCCCCATAGTGCCCTTTTTAGGCAAGGCACAAAAGACAAACCCACCTCCATAGACAATACCAGAGACAAAAAACTAAGTGTAATGCTACTTAATGCCAGAAGTCTAAACCTCAAGATGCATGCACTCGAGGCACTCCTCAGTATGGAGAAAATCGATATTTGTGCAGTAACAGAAACCTGGTTCAAGGCTCCAGAGAGAACCCCAGCACTACCAGGATTAAACTCATACCATTCTTTTCAGCCCCAAAACTTGGACCGAAATACTAAAGGAGGGGGAGTATCAATTTTCATCAAGGATACCCACACCTCCAGGTTAGTGGCACTGCACGAGGCAGCGTAGACCATCCATGTGCAACTAACAGTAGGTAAAGCTGCTTTTCAACTTGTAGCCTGCTGCAGATCACCCACCTTGTCTCAGGACCCCCACTCGGCATTCCTGAGAACATTGGAGAATATGAAGGTCTCACCAAACACCATGATATTGGGGAATTTTAACTACCCAAACATCGACTGGGAAAACTACTCAAGTCACAACTATTTTGCCCAATGGTTCCTGGAGTTTATAAGCTCAAATGCCATGGAACAACTGGTCACCATTCCCACAAGAGGAGACAACATATTGGACTTGGTCATCACCAACATGGGGGCTAAATGTTCCACACCAGAGGTAAACCCCTCGTTGGTAAGATCAGACCATAAACTAATCACAATAGACATCCACATCCAGACCCCACCCCCAGCCAAGGGAACCACTGTGAAAAATTTCTCAAAAGCAAACTTCACACTTCTCAAGACCGAGGTGGAAAGTTTCAAAGCCCCCAGGAAAATGGAAAATGCTACCCAAACAGCAGAATCCTTTACAAATGCATTCTATGAGCACCTACAAGAATGCATGGATCATGCCATCCCAAGTAAAACCAAGACTCACTCCTCCAAAAACAGGAGACCAGTCTGGTGGACCTCGGCCATAAATAAGCTATACAACAGGAGGAGGAAACTATTACATGATAAGGCAAAATCCCAAAAAGGGAAGGCATCCCTGATCAGTACTAGCAAGAAACTTCGATCCCTCATAAAATCATCAAAGGCTAGCTTTGAACGACAAATCGCCAAAGACTCTAAAGATAATCACAAGGCATTCTTTAGCTACATCAGGAATCTGGGTGGCAACTCTCAGATATGCTCTGAGCTGGTGCAAAATGGCACAAAATACACTGAACCCACGGATATTTCCAACATGCTGGTGGACAGGTTCAGTGCAAACATTACCCCCCCTTCCCCCCAAAAGGGCCAGTGTCTATCCCAGAAGGATGCAGTCCCCCTGACATCAAAGACACACAGGTGAAAGCAGCCGTCTCCAAAGTAAAAAACACAGCATCAATGGGACTGGATAGTATCCCGGGCTGCATCTTACATGAGCTCCAAAATGAACTAAACCCTCACATAAATTCACTGTTCAAACTCAGCCTTACCATAGGCTATGTACCCAAAGAATGGCATACAGCAATAGTGATCCCACTACACAAAGGTGACGCCACAATGGATCCCGGGAACTATCACCCTATAAGCCTGACTAGCCTGGTCTGCAAGGCTATGGAGTGCATCATCATGGATCTCATAAACAAAGACATTGGGAACCTCCAAACACTGGACACTACCCAATTTGGTTTTGTTAAAGACAGATCTTGCCTCTTAAATCCAGTTGACTTCTTCAAAACAGTTACCAAAGCCATAGATGAGGGAAAGGTAGTCCACACAACCTACCTGGACCTCGCAAAGGCCTTTGACACAATACCCCACTCCGGCATCATAAATAAGCTTGCCAACTTAAATATTAACCCTTATGTCACAAGATGGGCTGCAAACCAGCTCAAAGATAGAACTCACATGGTCAGAGTCACGGGTGCCATGTCTGACTCTAAACCGGTTACAAGTGGCATCACACAGGTCTCAGTCCTGGGACCCCTCTTGTTCGGTATATACTTCTCTGAGGTACAGGCAAACATGGGAGGACTGTGGCTTACTAAGTTCACAGCTGATTGCAAACTGGGAGCCATAATTAACTCTCTGGCTGACACAAGCATCCTCCAGAAGGGCCTTATGGAGACGAATACCTGATGTCAGAACCATGGCCTCAAGCTAAATACCAAAAAGTGCATAGTCATCCCCTTTGGGAAAAATAAAGTGCCCGCAAACTACTACATAGGAGGTAATCCACTAAGTACGGAAGAAGTAATTAGGGATCTGGGAACCCAAGTAGATAGTAACCTCTCCTTTGACAATCACATTGCCAAAATGGTTAGAAAAACCTTCTATATAGCTCACCTCATCACAAAAGGGTTCACATCTAGATCAAGAGAGGTCATTGTGCCCCTCTACTCATCGCTCATCAGGCCCATAATTGAGTACAACACCCCATTTGGGATTTACCTTACCCGACACCTGCAACAGCTGGACAGACCTCAACAATACCTCACCAAGAGAATCGTGGGCCTCAAACAGATGCCCTATGCAGCTCGACTAAAGAAACTCCAGCTCTACTCAGTTGCTTACTGCCTACTCAGAGGTGATCTCTGCCTGATGTTCAAGGCCATGTCTTACTGGAATTGTTGGACATGCTCCACTTCAAGAAAACCAAATCTATTAGAGCTACACGCTCCAGGGATTTAATCCTTAGCACAACAATAAACAGGACATGCTGGAGGGATAGATTCATATCCCAAAGGCTTCCCTCGCTCTGGAATAGAATCCCAGTCCATGTTAGGCAGAGCCCCTCACTGACCCTCTTCAAGAGAAATCTTGATGAGTGGATGTGAAATCGTAAATTTACTCTTGGGATCACTTCTATGGCCCTGCTGGGCAGAGGCCCAGGAATCTAGTCTAAAAGGGAGGCGAAAGCCAACAAATTCTGGCTAGGCTTATAAGTGCCCTAGGGCAGATAGCCTAGTACCTACCTATGAACCTATAAAAACAGACAGTTTTAATAATGCTGATGCTGATATGAAGAGTTACTGTTCCCGGACAATTAGTTTTCCCTTTTTGTGTTTTGTTTTTCCTTAAAGAAAGAGTTTGCTACCCTTAAGGCTGGAAAATGGTTATGTTGTGAGTGTGTGTATAGGTGTGTGTGTGTGTGTGTGTGTGTGTGTGTGTGTGTGTGTGTGTGTGTGTGTGTGTGTGTGTGTATATATATATATATATATATATATATATATATATATGAAATATATGTATACAATTATATATATAAATCTAAATACACACACAGTATATATATATATATATATATATATATATATATATATATATATATATGTGTGTGTGTGTGTGTGTGTGTGTGTGTGTGGGTGTAGGGCATCAGATTGAACAGTGTTCCGGCATGCAGTAGATCAATGTCACAACATTGAAATCATCAATAGTGACATGACACATTCTGATCCATGGATTACTGTGGATCAGACTAAGCCGACAGCAAGTGTTTTGGCAGGGGGGACAAGCCCTCCCTGCATCCCCACACCCCTTGCCAATTATATATATTAACTCCAAGATTACACAGTCCCTGAGGAAAGGAAATATTTCCTTACTTGGAGATTCTCGATCTCGCACACCTGTCAGTCATCAGTCTGTGTTGACCAAATGGTGTCAGTCTCGCACACCTGTCAACGATCTGTCTGTGTTGACCAAATGATGTCAATCTACTGGATGTCAGGGCACTGTCCATTCAATTCAGTGCCTGAAACCCAAATAGATAGATAGATAGATAGATAGATAGATAGATAGATAGATAGATAGATAGATAGATAGATAGATCAAAATATAGATAGATTTACTATGAAAATGTTGAAACATAAAATTGTTGAAAATCAAAACCCTGAGACCATAATATCAAAAGTCCCCCCTTCCCTGCAGAACCCATGGTGGCACACATTCCTGGATCCACACAGGTAGGGAGATTTCATTTTAAAGATTTATGGATGTATAAACATATGTAAATATTCAGAATTCAAGATTTTTTATTGCTGTGGTCTTCAACATTTCCCAGATCATATCCCAACTCCATCACACAACCTCTGGGAGACAAATCTGTCACTCTAGCAGGTTCTATTAATGTCACATACCAGATTAAGGTCTTTAGAGCGAGTAACCTGTGAACCATCAGACTTATGGATATGCAGTATTTCCAATAAAGCAGAGTCAGAGGTTGCCTTATATGAAAGGCAGAGCTCACCTTTGAATAGTCTTTATGAAACAGAGTAAAGTGACAGTGATTTCAGACAATTCACATAAGACAGATGCTGAAGACCTTGAATTCTCCTTGTGAGGAACCTTTGTGGGCTCTCCAATTGTTGCAGGTGCTTAGAAAGGTACATACCAAAAGGGGCATTCTACTCAATTATTGGCCTGATGAGGGAAGAGTACAGTGAGGTTATAACTTCTTGTTTTCTGAGACAATGCCCTTACTTATGAGATGAGCAATATAGAATGCCCTTCTTACCACTGTAAAGACATGGTGATCAAAGATAAGGTTGCTGTCAACCTGTGTGCCCAGGTCTCTCACCACTAAGTGTGTGCCTAGCGTGTTTCTATTGATGTGGTAGTTAGCTGGAACATCACTCTTACCAAAAGGGATGATAATATATTTTTTGCATTGAGTTTAAGGCCATGACTTTGCACTAATCATTTGTTTGTGTAAGACCCTCTTGTAGGATGTTGACATAATTTGGGGTTCTATGACCACTCCCAGTTTGCAGTCATCAGCAAACTTTGTCAGCCACAGACCTTTAGTTTTTGCTTGTATTTCAGAAAAATAGATTCTGAGTAGTAGTGGTCCCAGGACTGATCCCTGTGGAACACCACTGGTTATGGGTCTGTTGTTGGAGGTGGATTCTACTATTTTGACTGTATAGGCTGTATCTGTGAGCCAGTTAGTGACCCACCTAATGATATAAAGGTTGATACCTAGCTGGGTGAGTTTGTCAATAATGGCTGAGTGATGAATAGTGTCAAAAGCCTTCCCCAAGTACAGTTAGGTTGTATGCAGAGTTTTCCCCTTGTCCAGGGCTATGGTGACTGTCTTGAAGAAGTCCACCAGGTTTAACGCACAGGATCTCCCTTTAACAAATCCAAACTGAGTAGGCTCAAGTGTTTGGAGATTACCTATATCTTTGTTGATAGTGTCCATGGTGATTCATTCCATGGCCTTGCAGATAAGGCTGGTCAGGCTAATAGGTTTATAGCTCCCCGGGGTCAGTGGAAGCACCACCTTTGTGCAAGGGGATAACAGTGGCCATTTTCCATTCAGCTGGGATGAAGCTGGTGCTTAGACTATGATTAAAAAGAGAACCCAATAGTGTTGCTAGTTCTTGTTGGAGCCCATGTAGGACACAGTCTGGGATGTTATCAGGTCCCATAGATGCTGTATTTTTGGCCTTAGAGAGGGTGCATATGACCTGGTTGCTAGTGATACAAGGTGGGGAACAGGTGGAAGGAATGCCACGGGGTATGTCTGGTGGGAACAGATATTGGATTTTTCACAGAACTTGTCTGCTAACAGGTGTGCTATGTCCACAAGCTCAGTGTATGTGAAATTATTAACTATCACTTCAGTGCATTTCTGTTTCTTACCTGTTAGGTTACGGATGTAACGGAAGAACACCTTATGGCTGTCCTTAGTTGAGGAGGCTAATTTGGATTCATAGTTTGCTTTGGAGGACTTCACAATAAGTCTTATTTGTTTGTTTAAGCTGAGGAGGGGGTGTTTCCAGTTTAGGGCATGCTCCCTCTTACTTTTGGACAACAATTTCTTCCTCTTTTTGTAAAGCCTGTTAATGGCAGTTGTCCACCAGGCAGGTTTGTTCTTCCTTGAAGAGCTTGTTTTGGTCTTATCAGGTCTGGGTTTGTCAATGCAGTTATAGCTGTATTTGTAAAAAGCATTGGTGTAGGACTCAGCATAGTTAACAGTTCCATCTGTGGGGGGGGGGGGGGGTGCAGTGAAGCTATTTATACCATTCCTTAGAAGGCTATAATCTGCTTTGGGGGAGTTTTTTAGTTTAGTTGCTGCTGGGGCGGGAAGGCTCAGGTGTGATAGTTACTTTGAATGAGACTGATTTGTGGTCAGATCTGACAAGGGAAGATTTCACAGTGGGGTGCTACAGTGGTTCCCCCATATTGGTAAGCACCAGATCCAGGATGTTGGCACCCCTAGTTGGTGTGTCCATCAGCCGGTCTAGGGCATTGGAGTTAATGAACTCTATGAATATTTTGGGCAAGTAAGTTTCAGCACAAGTAATTTTCCCAGTTAATGGATGGGTAATTAAAAATCACGCAGATCCATGGGGTTCAGATGTATCTTGATGAATTTCAGTAGATCCAGGTAGGTGGAGTGGATGTCCAGATTCATGGAGCGGATCCTGTAGTGTAGCTGGAAATAAGTTGAATAGGTGTCCTAACAACAGTTAGTTACACATGAAATATCTCCAGGGAATCATACTGTTTAACCAGTCTGGAGGTATATTTATCTTTAATGAATATTGATACACCACCTCCTTTAGTTTTCATGTCTTCAGTTTGTGGTCTGAACAGTGGAAGGAGGTGTAACCCGATATGGCTAGGGTGCTCTCCACAGCATTGAACCAGGTCTCCGTGATTGCACAGATGTTAGCATCCTCCAAGGTGAGGACTGCTTCGAGTGAGTGCAATTTCATGCTAAGACTGCTAGCATTTAACAACATAACCTTGAGGTTGTTTTTTGATGAAATTTTTAGGTTGGGAATTTTTTCTTTGTGACATTGCCTGTAAAAGGCACTATGGGGTGGCAAGAGCCTTTGCAGTAGCCAAAATCACAAGGGTGATAGATGAAGACCATCTCTGGCAAAGCATCAAGGTCTATTGATCATGTCATCCCAGGCTGACAGAAACTGGATCCCCTTAGAATGACACCAGAAACTAAGCCAGTTATTGAAGTCAATGATTTCCTGTTTATATTGTGATATCATATGCTGCTCAAGGCTAGGGACATACCTACCTATGACAATAACTGACAACAAAATTATTCTCCCAGGTTTTAACATATTCAGAATGTACAGAAAACTTAAAAGAGCAGGTGGCATTGCTATTATTTATAAAAACAACTTAGAAATAACCCCAGTCCATCTAAACATCCCCAGATTTAATAATGTTGAATTTCTGATTGCATACCTCAGTATCAGTCAAAAGAAATTTATGTGATTCTCAGCAGTACACATCCTACCAGGCAACAACATTACCACAACTGAAAATATCCTGCACTGGATATCTGACAACATCCCCAAGGAAACCTTCATATTAGATGACTTGAATATAGACTGGCAATCCATAAACATTAGCAACCCCAAGGACTCTATTCACCTTTTTTGGCTTCACTCAACTAATAAGCTCCACCATCAGAATCAACAAAAGCACTAACAGGCAGTCCATTCTGGACTAGATATTGGAAAATAAACTGGATAACATGAAATACCCTGATTGCATACCAGATACTATAAGTGACCACCTCCCAACCTATGTGAACAGACAGTAACATGATTCACCCAAACAAATAATCTATGCACAATTTAACCATATTTGACAAAGACACATTTATTACAGCCATGTCCCACTTTAACTAGAATGTATTAAAAGTAATGCCCCTAGATGAAACAGTTATTGACTTCAATTACACCCATACCTCTCAACCTCTTAGTGCAAGATAAGACAATCATAAGGCCTTCTTTAGCTATGTTAGAAACCTGGGAGGAAACACCCAGATATGCTCAGAACTAGTTCAAAATGATGTGAAGATTACTGATCCTACAGACATTGCCAACATACTGGCTGACAGGTTCAGTGCAAACTTCTCCCCCCCCCTCCCCCCCAAAAGGAGAAATATCTATACGAAACGATTGCAGCCCCCCAAACATCTCTAACGCTCAAGTGAGAACTGCTCTCTCCAAAGCAAAAAACACAGCATCCATGGGACCTGATGGTGTCCCCGGCTGTGTGCTCCACGAACTCAACGAGGAATTAAACCCACAGCTAGGACAGCTGTTCAATCATAGTCTCACCTCTGGATATCTACCCAGTGAGTGGCGCACTGCAACTGTGGTCCCACTTCACAAAGGCGGTGCCTCCACCGACCCTGGAAATTACCGGCCCATTAGCTTGACAAGCCTTATCTGCAAAGCCATGGAGAGGATCATAATGGACCTCATAAATAAAGACATAGGGAATTTGCAGACTTTGGATCCAACCCAGTTTGGCTTTGTCAAAGGCAGATCATGCCTTTTAAACTTGGTTGACTTTTTCGAAACAGTCACCAAAGCCATTGACGAGGGAAAGGCAGTTCATACAGCCTACCTCAATCTGGCGAAGGCCTTCGATACAATACCCCACTCGGGTATCATTGAAAAACTCATCAGCTTAAATGTTAACCCATACATCACAAGATGGGTTGCAAACTGGCTGAGTGACAGAACCCACAGGGTCAGAGTTGCTGGCGCCATGTCAGACTCAAAGCCTGTCACAAGTGGTGTCCCACAGGGCTCAGTCCTGGGCCCACTCTTGTTTGGCATCTACTTTTCCGAAGTACAAGCAAACACAGGAGGGTTATGGCTGACAAAGTTTGCAGATGACTGCAAACTGGGAGCCATAGTTGAAAACACATCTGACACAGATATCCTTCAGAAGGGTCTCACAGAAACGGATAACTGGTGCCAGAGCCATGGCCTAAAGTTAAATGCCAAAAAATGCATAGTCATACCCTTCGGGAAAAACAAGGTTACCCCTAGCTACCATATAGGTGGCAATCCACTGAGCACAGAAGAAGTTATCAGGGACCTGGGGACCCAGGTTGACAGTAGCCTATCATTCGACACCCATGTAGCTAAAGTAGTTAGGAAGACCTTCTACATTGCCCACCTTATCATGAAGGGATTCACATCTAGATCAAGGGAGGTCATAGTCTCCCTATACTCATCACTCATCAGACCAATGATTGAGTACAATGCCCCATTTGGAATGTATCTGACCCGACACTTGCAGCAGCTGGAGAGGCCACAAAAGTTCCTCACCAAAAGGATAAAGGGCCTCAAAATCTGTCCTATGCTGCCCGACTGAAAGAACTCCAGCTCTATTCAGTCGCACCGCTTGCTCAGAGGTGACCTTTGCCTGACATACAAGGCCATGTCAAACCCAGATTTGATGAATATGCTTCACCTCAAAAAATCTAGATCAGTCAGAGCCACAAGGGCGGGAGACTTAAACCTCGGCACGGCTATTAATAGGACGTGCTGGAGGGATAGATTCATCACCCAAAGACTCCCTATGCTGTGGAACAAAATCCCGGTATATGTGAGGCAGAGCACCTCGCTGGCCTTGTTCAAGAGAAATCTTGACCAATGGATGGGAGATCGCAGATATACCCCAGGGATTACCTCAGTGTCGCTGCTCGACAGAGGCACAGCAAAATAATGGGTATAGTTCCCCATACTAAAGGGGTGGTGTAAGCCACAAAACTATGGGCTAGGCTTGTAAATGCCCTCGGGCAGATAGCCTAGTATGAACCTATGAACCTATGAACCTAAGAAATCTGGACAAAGCCTGACAAAAATGGTGGGGCATAGGCCCAAAAATAGGACAAATTTTAAATACTGCTTTTATAAACTTAGAAAGTTGCTAGAGTAAAAGGGGTTGTGTTAACATACATTTTCTGAAGGATTTGAAGTCTGAAACTCAAATGCATGTCATTATTTGGTGACGTCAGTCCTCAGATCATTCCAGTGATTTGCCAGAAAACCACAAATTTTATGAGACATAGACCAAAAATATGAGGCAAAAATCTGGATATTCTGTAAAAATCTGGACAGTTGAAACACGATACACCTAAAAATACTAAATGATTTAGCGCCGGTTAGGACAAGAAGGGTTAAAATCTAACACAGCACAATGGGTAACAAAAAAAGACCAAACAGCTCATGCTGCAAAGAGAATAAGCATAAAAGGATGGTATAAGAATAAAACACAACATATCTATCAACATTTAGATATCTCAGATTCTTGTTAAATATGACAAGAAGTCATACCACAGTAATCTGCAATAAAAGCAACAAAACAACCCCAAGCTTTTTTTGGTCCTTTCTAAATAAACTGTTACACACAGGCCATACGTCTACACCGTGTCCTTCCACTTTAAACAACAAAGAGTCCATTGCCAGTCAGTTCAGCAATCATTGTATCTAGTCATTTCTATCACTAATCAATTACCACCTCACTTCACCTCTCCAACCTCCATCTATTCTCGAAAGCAACACGCTGTCTTCTAGTTTTCAGTCTATCCCAACATCAACCATAAAAAATGACTAGCCAAATTAAAAGCAACAACCTCAGCTGCCAATAACCTTCCCACTGAAGTCCTCAGTATAGGTGCAGCAGCACTAGCCTTCCCTTTCTCCATTCTGATCAAACGGTCAGTAACTGAAAACTATGTCCCCTCTATCTTGAAAAAATCTATTATTATATCCCTTCAAAAAGGAGGTACTTCAATAGAGTTAATAAAGTATGGACCTATTGCTATCCTATCACCCCTTTCTAAAATCTTTAAGAAATGTATTCACTCTCAGCTTATGAAACATATAAATAAACGCATCCTCCTCTCCAACACCCAGCACAGTTTCAGGCCCAACCACAGTACTACTACTGCCCTCCTCAACTTCACCAACAAAATAAATCAATACAGAAATGAGGGCAAAATTGTTTCTTTACTTTTGCTTGAGCTTCCAAAGCATATGACACAGTGTCCTACCAAAAGTGCCTTTCTGAACTTGCAACTCTAGGTCTCACTTACCCTTCCCTCTCCAGGTTTCACAGTTATTTATGCAATTGTCAGCAGGTGACTAAATGGCAAAAAAAAACTTTCAGCTTTTCAACCACTCTCTGTTGGTGTTTCCCAAGGGTTAATACTCAATCTTCTTCTATTTAATATTTTCATGAATAAACTTCATACCACTACAACATTTGCCACTCTTGTACAATATGCTGACGATTCAGCCTATATCTGCTCTGCCCCATCCATAATAAAATTACAGGAAATCGCTCAAACATCTTTCACTGACATTGAAATATGGATAAAAAATTCTAGATTGCTGCTTAATGCCAAAAAACAAGCTTATGTTATTTACTCCAATACAATACCTTAATCAGAAACACACATTTCATATTATCTCAAATAATAATGCAAAAATAGAAGCCGTAAGCCAAGCTAAACTACTCTGAGTCATAATAGATGTCATCCTCAAATTTGTTCACCACATACTTCATTCCTTCAAGAAGACTCAACAAAAACTCAGCTCTCTCTATAGAGCCAAACACTACCTGACAGATCAAGCAAGGATTACCATTGCAGCAACATACCTCCTTCTTTCTGTATTACGTTTCCCCTATTGTTACAAATATTAGTACTACATATAACATTAAACTAGCCTCCTGCTACTCCAAAATAGCTAAATTTTCAACCGACCAACCTTATAAGACATATAACTGCCTTGCTTTAAAACAATTTAACTGGGTTTAACTCCCAAACCAGTTGACATATTCGTTGCCCACAGCCTATTGTGCTGTCCAGATAAATGCCCAGCATTACAAAATACTCTGCTGTACTATTCACCCACTAGAAATGTTTGCATTAGCAATAAACTCTTACTATGCATAAGTAAGACATTTGACACTGCTGGAGACTCTCTCTCTACTTCCATTACGTGTCAAGATAGAAAACTTAAATAGCTCCAAAACTCTGCTTAAACACCACCTATGCCAAAGATGGCTCTGTTCTTGCTGCTTAGCTGGCTAGCTTTACTCAGATATCTTTTCTCTAACTTTGCTTCCCAATCTTTTTTATCATATCACTTCACCTCACACTGCACTAATTTCCTAAACACTTACTCATCCTCCTTCTCTCACACCCCACCACCAACGACCTTCCCTCCTCAGTTCATTTATCATCCTGCTCATTTCCATAATTTCTCCTTTCATATCTCTTATCATCAATTTTAAGCTACAATACTTCTTGTCTGTCTTTTAATTATTACTGACCTCATAAATACCCCAGCTTGATCTTTTCCCTGCAGCCAGCATGCTATAAACACATTACCTGCTGTTGTATTTTATTTTTCTATTCAATAATTAGTCAATTTATGTTAATTTTCTCTTGTTTTTTAGTATTAAAATGCTGCATTCATGTAAGAAATATTTAAAAATCATGTAAATAAGCTCATGTATAGATTTGTTACCATGCAATTATACATGTGCATTATGTGTAAATTAAATGTGAAGCATTTCTCCCCAGGCCTCTGCTGAAAACAAGTTTTACCCAGTTGGAATTTTCTTGGTCAACAAAGAAAAATAAATAAATAATTCAACACTATGGCTTTTCTGCATTATGGACCAATGATTTTGATTTTCAACATGTTGTGTCTCAACATTTTCACAGTAAACAATATATGTGTGACTTCACTGCCACTTCTCACTCCCCACACACAGAAAAAATAATCTTTTATAACAATTTACCAAATAATCATATGAATGATTTTTCTGCATCTTTCCCTTTTGGAATATTAGTTCTGATTACAACACACATATTATATCAGGTCAAGGTCTGACTGAATGGTGTGTCTATGCCGCACTACTATGCCTGCTTGACTGCATACTATTGGCTAGGCTGTTAAATACTAATTCTATTATGAAAAGCACTTGTGTGCGGGAAACATAAATTGAAAACCTCACCAAGACTTTTGGGATTCAGCATAAAATAATATCAGTAAAAGTATAACTCTATCACTTGTAGCAGCACTGAGAATGAATGCCTGCATGCAGTTATTTCTCTGTGTGGTTCTAAAGCTGTAGTACAGTTGAATATCAAGCTTCTGCTACTGTAATGTGATATGAGCATTCATTCATTCACTTGTATCTCTTTAATCTATTCAGTGTCACAAGGCTGTCAGAGCAAGCAATGTGCTGAAGGAATGGAATCAGTCTTGAGCAGCATGGGGTTCTAAATGCAGAACAAATGCTTACATGTGGACGATTTACAGGCTCAGCATTTCATCTAATGACCTAATGACATCTTTGGAATGTAAGAGGAAAGTGGAGTATACCACAAACCTGTATGCAGATGTAGGAAGGACATGCAGACTCAGTAGAGGAATCACCCATGCAGAAACCATACCAGACCATGCTGTGCAATATTAACTGTTACAAACACTGTGATGCATCTTATTTATTTCATAGTGTCATGACCATGATGTGCAATATTAACAGTTACAAACACTGCGATGCATCTTATTTATTTCATAGTGTCATGACCATGATGTGCAATATTAACCATTACAAACACTGCAATGCATCTTATTTATTTCATAGTGTCATGACCATGATGTGCAATATTAACCATTACAAACACTGCAAAGCATCTTATTTCATTGTGTCATATCCTCTGCAGTGCCACTGTGCCAACATAAGCTGGCCTTCCACAATGCTTTGCAATCATAATGGCTATTGTGATATATTTACCTCCTCCTCTACATTTTGCCTTTTGGTCAGCATTTGAACAGCAGTGCTGATCAGTTTCCAAAGCCAGCACACAAGTCAAATGTCTGCAAGGTGTTTGACTTTCTCTGAGCTGTGTTCAGCTAAGTGAGAAACATTTTATCAAGGACCAGTTTAATGAACATAGTTCAAAGACCTCTTAATCAGGTAGGACAGATAACAAAGATGACATTTTCTTTTTAATGCAGGAGATGATAACCTACATCCCACTTACAATGCAATCAAATCTGAAGTCACTGCAGCATGGAGAAAGAGGCTCTTCTCATCATGTGGTGAAGCTGTATAAATACAGTGAGAATTATTGAGCTGTGCACTGCTGAACTCTTGAGATAACAAATACAAATGCTACTTTCATCTTCTGTTTCATCTCCTCCATTTCCCATTGTTCAGCTGTGTCCCTCTCTTTTCCAACATGTTGGACTTTGGGGACACTTTCAGAAGTTTTAGGTATATAGATCAGAGTTTGTAATGTATTTATATTTTGACCACCTAATGAAAACTTTATAACATGAGGTGAAAGACAGGTGCCAGGGCTTAACCACATAACAGCATGCTCAAGCAATTGCTAGGTAATTGAAATTATTTCAAGACTGAAGTTTGGGAAGTAATTTTAATTAACTAGCAACCACACGGATGCAAAACTTTGTGCTTATGCCTGGGAACTCATTTGTCTCTGTAGTGCTCAGAATTTGTTAAAGAACAATGGAAGATAGATGACCTGTTTTAAGAATAATTTCATGTTGTCATGGTCATCTGTTTATTATTACACTAAGTTATTATTGAGAGATCTTAATGTTATGTGAATTTCTTAAAACTATGCAGGATCTTTGGTGAGAGTTTTGTGTGATATTGATAGATAAATATGTTGTAGCCATTGCTTTTATTTCTGGCTTTGCATATTAGCTGGAGCTTATGCCTGTCTGAAGAAGGTTCAGACAAGACATGTTTTTTCCTTCTGAAAATCTGAAGTTTGTTTTCCACTGTCACATTTCACTCTGTATTTAGAAAAAAGGTGTTGATGCATTCCATTATCTGTCACAGAAGTATAATAAGTTACCCTGTCCAACTATCAAACACAGCAAGGTTTGCCTATGCATTCAGTCTCCATTAGTAACCTATTAAGTGCTACATTCTTCTCCACGACGTATGGTTGTATCAGCAGAAATGCAGACCCTTCCATGGCTTACCAAAACCAAATGTCAACAACAAGTATATTAGGAGAGGAAGACATTGAAAAGTTCTTCTGTTAGTGTTAGCAGGCATACAATAAAGCTGTAAAAGCATATGACAGCAGGCCAAAATAGTCTCATTCTTTTATATCAAAGCAGCAATGTTGCCAGACAACTCTGAAAACTGTCTCTGTATTTCACACCCCCCCCAAAAAAGTTTTTGTCATGCACATATCTGGATACATCCCTATTGTTAAATTTCTATGACTTCATCTTTCCTAGGCTACATCTCTGTTGGAATAGCCTTTGTGTCTCACACTTCTGGGGCTATAGCTTTTGTGGTTCACCATTGTGAGGAACAGATTTTAAACATTGATCCAGATGCATCCTGTCTTGCTCATAACTTTCTGGTTACAGTTTCTTAGTTACTGCATACCCTCTACATACCTGCCTTCTGGTGCACTCTTTTTATTATGTGTAGTATGTCAACTCCACTGACTACATATTTTGTGTCTTAACCCTCCTTCAGTACAACCCTTTGAATTTGTACAACTCTGCTACTTTACTCCTTGTTTATATTCGCTTGGGTACAGTATTTCTATCTCACACCTCCCTGGATGGAACCTTTCAATTTTTCTTCTGTGTACAACCCTTCTGATTCATACAATAGAAGCAGATTTGTAAGGTAAATGAGGGCTACCTGTCCTTCCAATCCTGTTCACTTCCCTACCTGGGAGACAGGCTGCAGATCCTATTTATGAAACAGTTTATTTAACTTCCATACCTGTTAAGAATTCTCTTATGTATGTCTTATGAAATTCTGAATTTCCCCATGTTTCTGAACACACCATCACTGCATAAAGGCTACTTCAGTCACTTACCATCCAGATTTCTGAGCTTTTTGCCCCCACTACCTGTTGACCATTAGTCCTCCTCTCAGCCATCTTTTCCATTTGTTCTCCTTATACTAGAGCAAAAACCATCCAAGAAGGACCATTATTTATGTAACCAGCAAGTTTTTTTTTTCTTATGGCTCTAACCCCATGACATATAGTCAGTAACACCCAGAGTCTGGCATGTAGTGGACAATCAGGAAGGTTGATTACATTTGCAAGTGAGGTATCCCTCAGGATTGCCCTCCCCCACCTCAGAAGTCAGTGCTCCTATGTGGCATCTGGTCTCTACCAGGGATTCTACCTCAAGGTTATATGCCCCTGGCATCTTCCTATACACCCACTGGGTAAATTGAAGTAAGTTGGCAACGTCATGTTACTGGAAGATAATCTATTGTAATTACATTTATACAGGGAAACAAAAACTTAGCTACATTTTGGTTGTACATATCTGCAGTCTAAAAAAAAGCTATAACATTTCTCCACAAAACATTAACATGGTTCCATCACAGTTTTACTGGAGACCTCTTCCTATTTTGGGAATTAAACATTCTCTAGGATGCTAAAATTAATGACAGCCTGTAGAGCTACATCCAGTTGATGAGCTTTATTCAGTTCAGGGCTGGTGTTGCATTCTGGGGGCCCTCGGCAGATGTCAAATTGGGAGCCCCCTGGGCACTTCCATTCTATGTATCACCTTGTCACTGCTACCCCTTCCTAAGCAATTTTAGTTCATGCTGCAGTAGTTAGTACTGACTGACCTGTAGCTACAATACTCTTACATTACAACAGACCTATTTACCACACTATGTTGGTCCATCTCACAAAGGGACATTTACAGTTGCAACAATGATACATTGCAGCAAGTGTACGTACAGGTCTGGACTTAGGTGAAATGGTGCCCTAGGCCTATTGTTTTAGCCACTCCCTCCCAGCACACACACACATGCACACACACACACACACACACACACACACACACACACACACACACACACACACACACACACACACACACACACACACTTCAGTCTTCCCCTGTTTTCCCCCATCTTGGGCACCCTATTCTCACATTTTGCCTTACTCTTCATCTTTTTCAAGAAACCATAACTTCCTATATGCTCTGAAGTGCAATTTATTTATTTATTTTTCTTTTTACACAAACTTTTCCTTCAATGATGTCTTAAACAGAAATTATGATTAAGGAAAGAAATAATGTTGCTCTACAGCTTTAGTTTTCCTTGCATCTTTTCAACACATCTTTCCTGACCAAGTCAGCACAGTAATAACCATTTAGGAAATAACTCAAATAAGCCAGGGCCCAAGAAGCCATAGGGTTATAGATGTTCTGGGAGGTATTTTAGAGCATTTCCCTAGCCTTTTAATCCATTAATCCTTTAATAATGTGACCTAAACAAAGAAACACGAGTAAGAAAAACATTTCAGTCTTATTTTTTTTCTTTCAGTGAAGACATAAGTTGTACCCAATGCTTTATGTTCAAAGATGATACAATAATTTCTCACAATAAACTAATAAGCCAGTTGTTGTGTGGACACAAAAGTCCTACCTGGGAAATGCCTGCATTCCTAACCCCCCCCCCCCCAAAAAAAAGACTATGCACCCCTCTGGTGTTAGACTGGGATGAAAGCAGAAGTTCAAATGGCCACAGTCATGTATTTCAAGTGACTGCTGAAATACATATACATATACAGTACATACCATACCTCCTCACTCCTCATTCCTAACCCACAAAGGCAGCCACCTGTATATGTGCCTGATGTGTAACTATGAGGAAACTGAAAAAAATAATGATTACAGTAATGTAATCATAAGCATATTTTTTAATTAAAATCCAAGGTTTGCACTGATATTAGCAACTGGGCTGCTGATCTTTCTGTTTACCTTGCTTATGTTCAATATCAGCTTTGTCCTAAGAGAGTCATATTACAGACCTGTTCAGGTTAAAGAGCATAATCAGGAATTAATACATTTTTTCTTCTCATTTCTTCCAAACCAGCAACAGCTTTTGTGTGCCCCCCACTCCGTCAAGGATGATTAAGGGAGCCCCCTTGCAGTCACAAGTATTGCAAGTACCTAAAGCTGGTTGTGTTGTTATTTTACTAGAGTGAATAGCCATTAGCAGGGTTTAACTAAGCCAGGGGCACTATATCAGTGGTAAGACATTTAATGGAATTATGAAGCCTGTTGTTTGATAAAATTCTATTACTATAACCAGAGATATCCTTAAATTTTAAAGGAGATATAAATAAGAGTTATTACTCAGCTGGTTTATTAAGTATACAAGATTGTTGTACTAGCTTTTGTTGGTTTGACAGACATGTTACAAAATATCAAGATAAGATAACATGCTGTTGTTGGGGGCCCACAAGAACAGGGGGCCCCCAGTGACCGCAGGGTTCACTGAAGCCTAAATCCAGCCATGATTCAGTTAGATATCAACTCCATCACATGAGGAGCCAAAAACCAGTAACAATACACACTGGATTGGATACATTCAAAGGATCCTCTAAAGTTCCTCAACAGTGGTATTCTTCCAAACAATCTCAGCAACTGTAACCCAACTTTTGAAATTTGAAAAATAAACTACCTTCAGCAAAAAGCATAACCACCAATACTGACACAGTTGTACAGAGATTCAGAAACACCCTACTTGTTTTATTGCATGAAAATACTCCACCTATAGTTGTCAGAATAAAGACATCATCCTTACCCTGATTGATAAGGATACAAGGGAAGTAAAAAAGCAAGAGAGCAGGCTTTGAGCACCACAGACTCAACAAAAATCCAACAATTACAGATAAATGGGGAACCGCTGCCAAAGGCAATCAAACAATCATGGAGACACAGTATAAAGCTACAAGACAGAAACAAGGATAAACGTGTTATATTCTAAACGAAAATCAACACATTTCTTTGTCCCTTGATAATCTTTCTGTGGTATACCAAAAGACGTTTTTAGGTTTCATAGCTTATCCACTACCACTACTAATAAACAACAAACTTTATGAGGGCTTATGTTCTACAACATGGTCGCAATCTAAAATTATTCCTCATTTCAAAGGTGCTGAACCAAACAAAGTTGAAAACTGCAGAACAATAAATATCCTGAGCTCATTAACAAAAGTCTTAAAATAAGTTGTTCACATCTGTGAAACAGGTTATCTGATACAACACAACCGACTGACAGACATCCGGCTTACCTTTTGACAAGAACATAATATGCAAATAACACTCACAAAATGAGCTCAGTACAAGGCAAACAGTTGTGGCAACAGCAGTAATAATACACTCCTATGTTTCGCTTCTCAAAGGCACTTGATGTTGTTTATAGGTCCTTTCAGCCAAGGAGACCATCAGGAAGCTCAAACACATCACACAAGACTGGTGAGAGACCAGAATGTACTACATTAAGCAGACTTCACCCATATATCCCTGGAGAAAATCTGTGATCACCCATCCAGTCATCCAATGTGGGATACACAGGGTTAACTATCTGTTGCTCAGTCTGGTGTTGTTGATTTGGTAGTACAGGTTTAGGTTTCAAGAGAAGGTGTGCTTTACCATTGGTTCTATCTAGGTGAAGGAGTGCTGAGCTGTTCAAAGCATGGAAGGATAAGCCAAGATCACCCCTCTGGAATCTGCCTGACACTTAGCAGGGGGACAAGGATTTTAGTCAATCAGAGTAACTAAAGATACTGACCTCTCATATCTTATTGGTGAATAAATGTTGAGGTCTTTCAAGCTTGTTTAAGTGCTTAGGAAGGTACAAGTTCAAGAGTGCATTAGATTCAGTGATGGGTCTAATACGGGATGAGTAAAGTAGGACTTTAACTTCTTTGGATATTGAAGAAATACCATGAAAAACAAGTTGTGTAAGGATGGAGGATTTTGTAACCACCACAGGGACATGATGGTTAAAGGACAATCTGTTATCAACATATCCTCTATTGATAACTGTTTTAAATTAAGTGCAATGGTATCTATATGGTAAGCAGTAATGATGCTAGATTTACCAAAGGAGACAATGTTGTTTTTCTTGGTATTGAAGGAAAGTTCCCAATTAATATACCAAGCATTTGTTTGGTCCAACCCTGAGAATTTGAGTACCAGAATGGGATTAGATAACCAACTCAGTCTGCAATCATCAGCAAACATGATAAGCCATAGACTCTTGTTATTTGCTTTTATGTCAGAAAAATATATACCAACCAGGAGGGGAACCAGGACAGACCCATGCAGGATAATGTTTTGACATGTTTTTGTCCAGAGCAAATACCCCTGATCCTCACAGTATGCATTCTTTCAGACAGACAACTACCTATCTAGCAAAAATGTACAGTAGGTGTCAATAATCCCAGCATGGGGATAGTCTCAATGGCCTTGGTAAGGCCCAGATAAGCAGGGTGGATTTTGCTCCTTTTCCACAGCCTCAGTAACTCTTTCAAAGGACTCAATTAGGTTGAACAGGCATGATCTGAATTTTACAAAGTCAAAGTGAAGTGTATCCAGGGATATAAGGTCACATATATCATTGTGTATTAGTTCAGATATAATATATTCCCCAACCTTGCAAATAATACTCACCCAATATGACTTCAAAGACTTTATGCTCTAGAATATAACAACTATGGACTGTCAATGATTTAAAAGCTATCTTAAAGACATATCACAGGCTATGCTATGGCAGAACACAATATTTCACTGCTTTACATTGAACATTGGAGCCCCACAAGGCTCCATATTAGGACTACCACTTTTATTCAACCTTTCCAGATGAGATGCACCACAACAAATAAATTCATCTACTATGTGGATGACTATATAATTATCTATAGTAAAAGTAACACAACATTTCTGATTTCTGAAATACACAACTTATTCAATAATCTGATGTCTTGGCTTCTTCAAACTAAAGTAGTCTTAAATGAGGACTAAACTAAAACTATAGTTATTTGGAAAAAGAATCACAGAGATGATTCTACTTTGGATAATGATCCCATGTTAAAAGGTGAATCTGGCATTATTGAAACAGTCACACAATATACAAATATAGAAATCACCACAGATAACATTTGAGGAGTATGTGAATATTATTATCAAAATGTCAACAAAAAACTGGGGGCACTCTACAGACATAACTTACCTATCCCATGAAATACAAAGAGATCAACTTTTCAATGCTGCCATCAGCATATTACAAAATAGTTAATTTTGATGCCCATATTCCATCCATTTCCATGTCAGAGCTAGGCACTCGACGGTATAAAAACTGGCTCTAGGTGATTCAGTTGTGTTGACTAATGTCCTTGAAAAAATGGGTATGAGTATTTGCCAGTGATAAGTGGGTTGAGGACACGGCCTACTCCAACCTGCACCAGGGAACAATCCTAATGGTGGGGGGAGTGTATGTGCCCCTATTAGCCATTGTATGCCCTCCATAAAGTCCAGTAGCCCTGGGTCAATAAGCAACTGGATGGCTGGTATCCAGTTTTCCAACTTGGGTTACCTGGGCTATTTCTGTTTATAGATGTAAAACCAATCAACCTGCCATATATGAACTGACGAAAACAAAATTCAAGAAATCACAAACGTTTTAAAAAACACACTTTGGCACAGTTCAGGTTGTCCCAGGTAAAATCTCCACTCAAGTCAATGGATAAAAATCACCACAAACTTTAATTCACAAAAATAATAAAACAACAGTTAATTGGTGAGCGCTTTAGTTTAAAACAATGTTAACCTTCTTCAGACACAAAAATCACTTTTTTCCTGTTTAAATAATGATACCTTCTCTCTGATTGGGCCACTTTGTTAACAGGTCATTAACTTCCTAGTTCCTTTCCATATACTTAAAACATTAAACTTCTATGTTAAAATCATATCTAGTGTGTATACACCTACGCACTAGTTCATTCTTTCTTACATTCCCAAAAACTGTTTCCATTGTAATGTTTCCTTTTGTAATCTTTTATTTATTTTGTTTTATTTTATTTTAGCTCTCTCTAATGCTTTTAATTTAAGGATGGGTATAATAGAACTCCTTTCATTTATGCCAGGCCAGCTGTCTGCTTGAAGCTTTACCTGCCATTGTAGTTCCTTCAATTCCAGCAACAACCCCCAAGCTTTCCTATCATCTATTACTACATTGTCTATTACAGTGTAATTAAATTGATGTCCGTCGTTCTCACTTGTATGTTTTACTAGGGCGTTATTTAGATTACATTTCTTGATGGTGTACGCATGTTCATATACTCTCTGGGAGAATTTCCTTTCAGTTTTACCAATGTAAAAAGCTGAACAGGAGTTACACTTCCCTAAATATACCACCACCTTCAAGTTACAACTGTACTTCCCTTGTATTTGGTATTTTATATTATTTATCGTAAAACTCTGCCCTGCTGTCACTTTGTGACACCAATTACATACCCCACATTCCTTCATTCCTAGAGATATATTGCTGAAATTGCTGCCTTGATATTTAAGTAAATCTTTAAGATTTTTCCTTTTCCGGTAAACAATTAATGGTTTCTCCACCATCATGTTTCTAATATGTCCATCCTCATTCAAGATGGGCCAATTTTTCTCTAAAAATCCACTTTATGATCCTATAACATTCTCTGTAAGTTAGGATTAGTGCTTCAGAAATGTTCCTCTCATTTCTGGTGAGCTCCTGTTGTCTTAGTTGATTACCTTCTCCTATGTCTATCCCAACTTCTACTGCTCTCTCATAACTTCCAAGTTCCATTCCATCTTTTCTGTCTAATGTTGGTTTAAAGTAACCTCTTTTTCTTTTATTTTTTACTTCCTCATTAATTAATCTAATAATTCTGTGGGGTACCCGCTTACACAAAACATTTATTTTATTTATTTAACATTTGTTGACCGGGAAAGTCCGACTAGGTTCCACAGAGCCTGTTTTCAGCGGAGGTCCGAGGAGAAATGCTCCAGATGCATGTCTTTGGAATGTGGGAGGAAACCGGAGTACCCAGAGAAAACCCACGTGAACACAGGGAGAACATGCAAACCCCACACAGAAGGCACCCCAGCCGAGAATCGAACCGGAGAACATCTTGCTGTGAGGTGACAATGTTAACCACTGCACCACTGAGCCGCCCAAACATAGATCTTAAGTTAGCACATTCATTTAAAAAATCTTTTTCCCTAGTAATCATTCGGGCAGCTCTTACTAGTTGCCCCTCTCTGACTGATCTCCTCTGGTGTTTAGGGTGTGAGCTAGTATAATGTAGTAGGATGTTAGAATATGTTTCTTTTCTATATATATTTGCTATGTATCTTCCTTCTGTTGTGTCCTTTGATAGCTTTCTATCTAAATACTCCATGGTGTTGAAATATACTTTCCATTTGAACTTCAGGAAGGAAGTTGTCTCATTTATATATAGCAAAAATTCCTCTAATTTTTCTGCTGAACCTTTCCAAATAATACTAATGCCGTCTTGAAATCTATAGTAAGATTTTATATACTGCTCAAATCTAGTGTTAAATACAAAAGTTCTTTCCCAATATGCCATAATTAAGTTTGCATAGGCTCCACCACATGGTGACCCCATAGCAATACCTTTTTGTTGTAAATAGTAATTGTTGTTGAAAACAACAAAATTGTTATTCAAAATTATTTCCAATATTTCTATTAAAAGGTTAGCCTTTTCCTGGGGTACTTTATTGATATTTCACTCACCCATTCTATTCCTGTCTCCTGCGGGATAACTGTATATAAATCACATACGTCTATTGTGACAAATATGTCTTGTTCACTATATAGGATGTTGTTCATGTTTCGTGAAAAAGACCACGAGTCTTTGCATATCTGTCTTGCCCCCAGATTCACTAATCATCCGTGCAGGACTAGCTTAGTCCTGCACGGAAACGCCCATGTAGGAGGAGGACAGCAGCACGCCATGCATATTAATGAAGGTGAGCTGCACGACCTCCTAGGCTTATATGGAGTGTGTACGAGTGCAGGGGGGGGGCGTGTCTTAGAGTAGAGCTCTCAGAATAAACATGCCCCTGCAATGTAGAACAGCAAAAAGTGGAAATAAATGAACGAGACTGCTCATAGGTGTCCGCATATCCCCACCAAGAGTTCCCCATGTGTACAACAGCAACAGGACATAAAAATCAAAAGAAGAAACCCCTTTATTTTTTTTTTTTTTTAAACTCAGAGTACAGCTAACCATAGTTGCACGGGTGTGCCCATTGCTTAGCTACGATTAAAGCAGCTTAAAAGGCTGAAGAGGATAACAAGGAAGATATATGCAAATGAAGCAGCACAGCAATAGTATAGTGGGCCGAGCATTCGCCTAACGAGCAGGCATTCCCGGTTCGATTCCCACTGCAGCACAGTCTATTTTACATGGTATAACCAGTATTTTTTTTGCAAAACCCACTAAATATTATATATTTCTGAACTGGAATACTGCAGGAAATGCACATGTGAAGAGTCAGTATCATAATGAATAAGGCAGTAGTAAGGAGGTGTAAGCACAGATAAGCAGTAGTAAGCATATGTAAGCACTAGTAAGCATGTTCAAGTAATTTTGCATGGGGGTAAGCATTGCCTACACAGATTAGCAAATGAGAAGCTAACTGGGTGTAAGAAACTGTGACTGGAAGTTAACAGTGCTTACCTCCACGCAAACCCACTTACAACTGCTTTAAAGTGCCTTAATCGCTCTGTATCCAATGGGCCTTGTTCTGCCCAGCAACAAAATAAACAGCCATGCAGGTCAGGACCCTATACACCATAGTCCCAGTAGCTGTCCACCAAGCCATCACTGAAGTACAGAAGAATGAGGCAGTAGTAAACATTTCCTCACCATAGTATAACCAAACTGAACCTGTGAAAGGCATCGGTATACAGTCATATGTGCCATAAATGAATGCATAACATAAATATGTGAACTGGAGTACAGCAGTAAGCCCAGATGTAAGGTGTACTTGTAATAGAGTGTCAAAGTCCCCAATAAAACACAAGGACCCCAAAGAGTGTACATACACATCAATCAGGGATACAAGGCATACATATAAGGTGTAATGAATAATAACACAATGCCAAAAAGGCATTATAATGAATGTCTACTGTAGGTAACACCAAGCATTGCACAGGCCAGTGTAGGAGGTGTGAGCAATGTGTACACCAGCTAACTCTTTGTGCCCAGTGGTATACCCCTTTAACCAATGCCAACCTTAGGTAAGCAGGTTTGCCCATAGCTTAGCCTTTTCAAAACCAGCCAATCATGGAAACGTGTATGAAATCAGCCCTACTTCAACCCAAGAGGAGGGAATACAGCTCATAACAGGTTTTAGCTTCCCCTTGCAGGCACTATGGCAGTAAGGGGAGAAGGACTGCGCTTCCAGACTCAGCGCTGGTGCATCCAGGAGTCCAAGGTCATGGCTGGACTCCTAGTTAAAGTAGAATACAACCACATTGAGAAAAGACTTTTAATACAAAAAGCAGCAGCACCAACTTTCTTCTCTAGTAGCTCTAAGTTCTTATTAAAGTCAGCAGCAGTTTCAGATAGTGAAATGGAAAGGTTGTCAGCAATTTCCATCTCTCCAGGAACCAGATTAAGAAGTGGATTAACCTCTCTAGTTAAAGAACATGCACAGAGACTGCTGCAGGGCCAGTACCAGGGCTCCCAGTATAAGGCAGAGGCTTGGGTCTGTCTCTCCCACAACCTCACCAGTGCCACTGGCATACCCCGAACTGGTGAGCAGGTCAGGCACCACTATGCCAACCTAAAGCGGCAGAACGGGAACCTCTTAGAGGAGTGGCTCCAAGAGGTTAGAGCATCAGGGGATGTCCCAGCCATGTATAAGTATCAGTCCACTACCTGTTTAATAATTGCCAGCTCAGGTATATCACGGATAGGTATGGCTAAATATTCCTCTTATGTCCCCCGCAGCTGCAATGGAGTGAGCCACGAACCAGGAGGCCCACATCTGCCACCTGACGTGGTTGCAATGCGAGGCAGGTCAGTAATACTCGTGCTTTTACTGTCATAGGAAATAAAAATAAAAGTAGCAGAAAAGTAATTGCTAGTATAAAACCTGTATTGTTCAAGGCAAGTACTGCATACACTAGAGAATATGGCAAGAAGAGTCTCATATTGTTAGTATGGCAATAAAGGTGTAATACCCTAACAAAACAGGTCTAACTGCTGGACTGTATGTGTATAATCTAGTATCATATGGTAATGTAGATTTGCAATCATGTAATAGTACTGTAGTATTAAGCACTGTTACCCACACCATGCACCATAACATGAATGCATAGGAATGCCTGTATATGACAGATGTAATCCCCAGAGGCCATTTAATACAGCTGAGAGACACATAGACAATAAACAGGGGAAATGCAGACAACAAAACCCGTATAGCACATGCAACTGAGTTGTGAATTGTTGTTTTATTAGCACACACAACCACAGTTTGAATCCTGCCAGTGGTAGTAGTCTGCATACAGAAAATATACACCACAACTGTACAGATATGTCCAGACTGTCTACTAAAGTGGCCCATATCTGATGCCTATCAACCTGTCCCCCCTGGAAAATCAGTGGGATTATCCCAGACGTATAGGCAGCAAACAGGAAATACAACTGATTGACACGCATCTATGACAACAAACCTGGCACACTAGCAACTCCCCAATACCTTATGTGACTAAGAAGCAAAGTATGTCCCATTTACACCAAAACCAGTTAAGCTGTGGTCAGAGTGTGTACAGTAACAGAGTGAGATGTATGTGCATAATACTAATGTGTAATCTGGAACCTTGTGTGGCAACAGTCACATAGTGCTAACAAACATTGCTCCCACAGGTGTGTTGGATATGAACACTGTGCTGTGAAATAAAGACCAATATAACCTGTACTGGTACCGTCCACCCTGGTATTGTAGGGGATCATGAGTGTTGCAGTTTCTCTGAATAATAAAGTATCACTGGTCACTGTCACTCACACTGTGCTACATAATATAACTGTGTAGGAAAGCATGTATATGTGTGTGTCAGGTCACTAAAGGTGGAAGAGGGCAATAGTCTAGATATGTCCAGGCATACTAGCATGTGGTCAACACATGGCCAGAGTCTGTGCAGAATGAGTTGGATAGCATAGTGCAAAACATCAACCTGGAATCTGGCCGTATGTGTACAAACAGTTAGTCAGTGTTAACAAACATTCCCCCCACAGGTATACCAGGTAAGAGGTGTATATTGCAGGTAAAACTGGTACATGTGTGATGATGTTGACAGCCATATAAGTGTCCAATATAGGTCTATAGGGTAGTGTAGTAAGACTTGTAAGGTACAGATAACAGCACTGACTAGGAAAGTAATGTGGAGTACAGGAATATACTACTTGTTAATTGACATCTTTCTCTCCCCCCACCTTATCTCCAACAATAATCAACATACCCACCCCAACTGGTATGTACTGACTCTGATCATGGCCAATCATTTGATAAATATTCTAATGGTTCCCATGCATGTGCCATATTGAATTATTCCAACATTGTTGGCATGGTGCCATCAATGTACCTGCATGCTGTTCTTATTACCACTGTGGTCCCATATATGCATGTGTTCTGTTTGCTATGCAACTGTTCCGTATCTGGTGTCTGGATTAATGGGAATATATATGCATGCTGTTATACCTAACCCTGGAATGTGTTGACTATTACTAACCCATATATGATGTTGAAATCTAAACACTATAGCACACTTGGGAAGGCCGGTCCCAGTGGACCCACCTGTCCCACCTCAGCTGGCTGAGGCACCGGGCACCAGCATGTCTGTGGCCCAACCTCGCACCTCCCTGTCTATTGGTCCCGCATCACCTTCGGGTGGAACCTCCTCAGGGGATGGGGCTCACCCCCCCTGGGAGTGGGCACAGACAGGCACCTGTCACCTGTCGCCAGGTCGGGTCGTGGTGCACAGAGTGATCAATGCCCAGGTTGGTGATCTTCTACACCAGCTTGAGGGCCATGTGTCATGATTAGAGAGTCAGCCTGGCTCAGCCCCCAGCACAGCCACCTTCAGGGCTGTGAAGGTGCAGTGGTGACTGCCCATGGGTGGGGACCTCAGTCCCACTGTTATCACTAGGGGGCTTGTGGGCTTCCGCTATCCCACCACCCCTCCCCTTCAAGGTGTTTACCCCTCACATGTGTCCTATACCACCCCTGTATGTATCTTGTGTGTCTTGTCTGTTAAGCTACCCAACCTACCTCCCCAAATATACCTACTACCCCTCCCCAGCATCCCACTCCCAATTGAAAAAAAAGGGCAATCTGTTCCCACAAAAAATCTCGCCCCATACATAGCTGTCCATTTCGCACGTGTCCACTGGACACATGTAATCTGGTCTAATTGGCATCACAATGAATTTATGTTGCCCTCACCCCTCTCCCAGGGGTTTGGGTGTGCAAATCTACCTCCAAATTCAGTGTATATGCACAGCTGTTGCTGTAGAAGAAATGGGCAGTTATGGACCTTCCCTACACCTTTCCTGCACATCCCTAGCTATTTTTCCTACTGTCTTTTCCTCTTTGTGCCCCTTTTTCACCACTTTCCTGTCAACCCTTTTTTCTTTTCTTTTAAAGAAATTAGCGTGGGGGTAAGTGGCAGTAAGCACTTTTTAGCAGCAGTAAGTGGGTTTAAGCCTGTCTGCGCAGGGGTAAGCAATTTAGAAGCTGACTGACTGTAAACGGAAGTTAGTAATGCTTAGCTCCGTGCAAACCCACGCAATCCCGCTTACAACTGCTTTAAAGTGCCTTAATCACTCTGTATCCAATGGCCGGTGTTCTGCCCAGCAACAAAATAAACAATAAATGGCTCGAACCCAGGATCCTGCACACCATACACAAAGTGATTGACCACTAAGCCATGGCAGATATACATAACCCTGATAATTTCACAAACATATCATCTAGCACAATCAGTCAACAGTACAGGAAATGTAGTAATATCACACCACACAACCTCTTAATGCAAGAATTCTGGACAAAGTGTGCCAAAATGTGGGTAGAAATAGGGATATATGTCAAATACTGCTCTAATACACTTAAAATGTTGCTAGTTACACAGTTATATGTACTAGAACACATATTTTGAAGGAGATGAAGTCTGAAACATAAATGTGTCGGCACTAATTACTGACTTCAATCCTGAGATCATCCATGTCAGTTGCCAAGAGAATGAGGTACAGGCCAAAAATATGAGCCGAACATGCATGGACATATGGACAGATATATATGTGTAAATGTAGACAGATAGCTATATATATATATATATATATATATATATATATATATATATATGTGTGTGTGTGTGTGTGTGTGTGTGTGTGTGTGTGTGTGTGTGCGTGCGTGTGTATGTGTGTGTGTGTATATGACTCACAAATAATCATATAACATCAATTGTATATAGATAGATACATATGTTCATATGTATGTATGTATATATATATATATATATATATATATATATATATATATATATATATATATATATATATAGAGCAACGAAGTACCAGCAACAGCAACCATGCATGAATATAGTTCTTCTTCTATCAGTAAAAGTAAACCATAAAGTTCCACCACAAAACGACTCAGATAATTTTTAAAAGAAAAACAGCAATTTTAATCCAGAGTGCACTCAGTCAATGGTAAGCGCTTTCACGGGAGCTTCATCAGACCACAATAGATACAAATTACTTCCTTCACTACTGCTTAGGACTGAAAAACATTCCTGATTTGATGTATAACACTGTTAAAATCATTTATAAACATTTAATAAAACCTTTAATTCATAGCAGCAACTGTATTTGTGTATATAATATAATAAATAAGGCTTAGCGTATATTATATACACAAATACAGGAATTAGTGAGTGCATGAAGCATTCCTTATCATATTATTTTAACTATTAATGGATGTGAAGGCTCTTAACTAGATGGATGAATAATTATATTTGGCAAGTTCAATGCAATGTATTGAAATGTTTATTTTTACATTGAGATGGATGCATTTAAGGTTTTGCGTATCTCCAACGCTCTGTACAAAATGTATATCTAATATATGCACCTGTCGCTGCTATAACATAAGATAAAGTTTGATTTGGTTGAGTTAATGTACGATGGAATGCCCAGTGGAAGATACCTTTGGAGTATGAATTTTTGTTTGTGTTTGTTTTTGTTCAAGTACATTACTTAGGTAAAAGTTATAGATATGTTACACAGAACTATATGTTTATTTAATATGGTTATTTAATAACAGATAACTATATTCATCAAATCAGGAATGTTTTTCAGTCCTAAGCAGTAGTGAAGGAAGTAATTTGTATCTAAGGAAATGACATCATTATGTATCTGAAGTGTGATAGGTGAGGTGTTATTTAAATACTTGTAACAACTCAGTCTATTGTGGTCTGATGAAGCTCCCGTGAAAGCGCTTACCATTGACTGAGTGCACTCTGGATTAAAATTGCTGTTTTTCTTTTAAAAATTCTCTGAGTCGTTTTGTGGTGGAACTTTATGGTTTACTTTTACTGATAGAAGAAGAACTATATTCATGCATGGTTGCTGTTGCTGGTACTTCGTTGCTATAATTTTGTTTTTTTGTTTGTTTTTTGGTGCTTTATCCAGCTCAGCATTTACCGACAGAGGTGCAGTAGCTTTCTTTGTGACTGTTGTTTTATATATATATATATATATATATATATATATATATATATATATATATATATATATATACATATACAGATAGAAATGTGTGTAGCATTTCCACATGGGAACAAAATCCTGAACCACTCACTACAACATAACAGACCATAAGCACTGTTAATGGGGGTGGGGCTCATATGAGGGATACCTGGTAATTAGTGCTATGTTACCCCCCTCCACAGCCCTAACAGATATGCTATGCAATCCGATATCCAGCACATGCATTTCTTGACTTCAGGACCCTCTACAACACAGCTACAATGCTTTAACAGTAATCCAGTTCACATTAAAATGTCAGGGCAATATCTGTATCATATGCAGAAAAGTCATCTACCATAGGGAATGTACAGTGTGGAAGGAGTACACATTACAATGGTTCAGATATGCACATACATCTATACATTGACAAATATGTTCAGGTATATATATATATATATATATATATATATATATATATATATATATATATATATATATATATATATATATATATATATATATATATATATCTATAGGTACATGCACATATACACAGACAAAAGGAATTAGTAGTCATACATATGTAGAAGTAGTGTGGAAGTACTGTGTGCAAAGTATATCCCTCAGCCACAAATCCTGTAACTGGTACCTGTGAAATGTGTAGTGTGGCAACCATTCCCACAAATGAGAATACTTAAATTAAACATATACCCACTCACAATTCAAAGGACATGACATGACATACAGGTATGCATACACAGAAAACCTGTATTTGTGTACTATACAGTAATGTATGCCATTACTTACAGCACATACATTTTGAAATATGTAATCAGTGATGAATGCAAGGCCCACACAAAACAGTAGATGCAAGCAATGTGGATATATAACATACTATGCTGTCCAAGCCAAGGCCTTCAATTAGTACAACAGTAGACAAAGGATTTGCCTTCAAGATAAGTAACAATCAACAATTACAGATGTAGTTCAGCAGCTTCCAATTACACCCTGTAGTCAAGCCCTAGGGGGGATGTATTAGTTGTGGTAATGTCAAAATATCTGTCACATGTATAGACACTGACCAACATATTTTGTGGGAGTTCACGATATGACTGGGGTGATGGCAGGAATGATAGCAGTAAATAATGATAGGCCATTACCTAACAGCTCCTAACTGTATCACAGCAGGACAAAGCCTGCAATATATATGGAGGACAGAGGCAGGAACACAGGGTCATACTTGCAATATTGCTGTTACATACCCTGGAAACTGCTGGTGTTACAGGATTTGTTGCAACATACCCTTATGCAGGAATAAGACATCAGAAACACAAATGGATGTAGCCATGTACTGATAGCATGCAACAGACAGACTGCCAGTGATATATCTAGGACAAGACCTGTGTGGTGCACAGACAATCCACTGGCCATCATGTGGATAGGCCCACAGCTGAGAGCTATGCAGACAGACTGCATTCCACCCTAAACTACTATGTACACACAAACACTGCAAGACCAGCAATATACAATGCACATAACAACACTACTCGCTCTGCCTGTAGGTCTGGAACCTCATACAAATGTGTAGTTGGCATGTGTCTCCAAGTCCTGCTGCAAGAGGTATTGCAACCTGCTGTCTGTAACACTGCTGCCCACATACAGGAAGGATGTCCTCCATACTGGAAAGGTTAAGGGACAATGCCCACATGAGTCAGTATTTTATAGTACTGGGTTGCCATGACAGTGGTTATCTGAAGTACCACACAGCAGGCTGCATGCAGTTAGCAACTGTTGCACACTGATTGGTGCGGAGCCCATCACCTGGTCATGGGCATCACCTACAAAAGCCATGCTGCAATCCATTCAAACCAGCTCGAGAGAGGGAGAGAGAGAGAGAGAGAGAGAGAGAGATAGACAACAAATAAAATTTACAGGTATGTAAAACATATATGCATTTAATTGAATGTAGTATGTAATATAGAATAATAGGATATATGATGTAGAATGATTTATATGTGCCATCTGTAGTTGTCCCTGTAATGATGTTCTGCTGAACAACTGCTCTGGACAATACTGTCTGTCCCTGTAGGCAGTGGGACATACCTGCCAACTGTGCAGATCAGCAATGAATGACAAAGATGTAAGCCATAATATCTGTGTTTGGTATGTTAGTGTGGGCAACAGCTGGTGGTGGAAGTACTGCCATCATGATAGACACATGGGTGTCAGAGCACACCACTTACAGGACAGTCATGTTAATGTGTAATATAGCATGCACAAATGCCATAGGTGTATAATAGGCTTACCAACAATCTCTTACTATATATGCCATCCTAATGTTAGTCTGTGTTCACATGTGACACCTGTCTGTGTTACAGCAAGGCAGAACAGTGCAGCTGTGAATGAAAGAGAGTTACAGAATGTGGACCAGATGTTTGTATGCACCCCACATATAGATAAATATCTGTGTGATATATAATTAGACATGTATGTCTGCAGACATACAGACACTCATATAGATATAGGTATATAAACAACCCACAAGATATATCTACACACACACACACACACACACACACATATATATATATATATATATATATATATATATATATATATATATATATATATATATATATATATATATATATATATATATATATATATACACATAGTGGCACTGACAATGGCATGCAGGTGAAATAGTCTGTAACAGGCCAGCAAAGATGGTGTCCCAACAGGGAACATGGCTATAAACACATAGCACAAAGCGTGGTGCAAACACATAGCACAAAGCGTGGTACAATACAACATATGTCCAAGTGGTAGGTAAGCTGCCGACATACCAATTGCATTGTGTGAATGGTTTGTTGTAGCTGATATGGTGGGGGGAGACAGAGATGTGTATTAAGAACTATGGTAACCCTGCTGCATGAGTTGCTCAGACCTGTTTCCATCTTTATGTCTTCCAAGGAAGATGGCTCACACCTGACTGCCACCATTCAGTGCCGCAGAAACTGATGTAATTGTTGAAGACATGATACAGCACTACCAGCTGCTGTTTGGCAAGACAGCCCATGATCAGAAGGAGAGGACTGCCCTGTGGAATGATCTAGTCCACAGGGTCAATGATGGCCTGCAGAACTGCAGCTATGAGCAGGTTCGGCATTATTGCTCTGACCTGCTTCGCCATGTACATCTGTGTGCAGCTGCCATACAGGGGGGCCACCTCACAACAGGGGGGAGCAAGCCATCCATCCACCCCTCACCCGTGTGGAGGAGCTTCTCAGCAGCCTTGTGGCACCTGCCCGCCTGCAGAACCAACAACTGTCAGAGAGCATTGTGGAGGTGGGTGCCACCAATACACCATCTGAGGAGCATGCAGGTAAGGCCTCAGGGCACATCAGTACACCACTCTTGTGTATGCAACCGCATCTGTACAGGTACATCATGCATATCTGAGATGTCATATACATAGTCTGTTGCTGTGTAGTAGTAATAAACAGTTGTGCATAAGCTGTAGTATTGTGGACTTCTACTGTTGATGTACCATAATGCTGCACTCACCCTTTATGAATTCCACAGCTGTGGCCACTGACATTAACTTTCATACACTCTTATGTAGGTCCCTCCAGGATACCACCAAGGCAGCAACTTGTAGCTGGTGAGTATGGTTCATGTTCATGCTTGACAATACACTGGGCATGTAATAGCTATGGGATATTCCATGCACACATCTAACACACCTACCCATACTGCATGCTGTACACATTCACTTTTGTTGCTGTGAAATGCACTGCATCACAGTAGAGACCATGATGGGGTATCGGAAGGGTACATCAGACACATGCAAGATAGCTAACATCCTGTCATTGTGAAATGTGTCCACAGGGATGAGAAGTATGGCAGGACACACAGCCTACAGTAGGGACATGTGTAAAACAACACCTTCATGGCTGTATCTGCACACAATCAGGTTAAGTAACTGTGGCAGATGTAACCCTGACCCCACAGCAATAGTGACAGCAGTGTGTGCACTCCAAGGGATGTACACATGAGTAGACCTTGCAACCATGCAGAGTTGTGGGACATGTGTAGGGCACCCCCCATAGCTATGGTAAAGTCTGGTGGTTGTCAGTGTAATAGTCTTGTATTGGTCATACATGCACCGCTGATGTTGTGATCTGTAAAGCAGACATCAGGCATTTACAAATGACATCTGTTCACATATCATCCCAGGTATGAGTTGCTCTAACACATAGGGGCTGTGAGCATTGGAGCTGACATGACTGACACAGTACTACATATGCAGCAATGGTTTGTACACCTGTGAGGTATGGTGCACAGTACAAAGTAGGGTGCAGAACAGGTCCACAGTAACACGTTATACATGGGTGCAGTGTTATCAAGGGGAAGAGCCATCACCTACCAACACATCTCATGCATCACACATGTATACTGGCGCTAGCATGAAGTCACTATAGTTGCACTACATGCTGTTGAGTACCATATGTAATGCATGCTGACAGAAGGGTAATGGGAGGACTATGTGTACAAAAGTTGCGCAACCTCACATGTAGGTGTGTGTGTGGGGGGTGGAGGTGTTGATTATGTCTGTAAGTGCAATCTGGTGGAGTGGAGTGTGGTCGATCCATGTCAGATGTGTGTGTACATGTGTGTCTGTTTGTGTGGGTGTCCATGTATGCACAGGTAATAGTGGGGTTGATCACATGACAGTACTTCTCCTTGGGATTGTGCTGTACATGTACATGGAGTGACACATGAGACACTACTATAACCTGTCTGATATGTGAACACAGGACAGCTGATAGCATAACAAGGTCTGTAGCATGGGACATGGATTTGGAGGGAAAGTACACACCAGGTATACACATCATGTTGCCAGCAGCAGATAGATAACTGGCTACCCACGTATGCAGCATTACTAATGCAATGGGGAATTAACAGAGCACACCAGTGAGTGTATCCAGGTTTTACTGTTGTCCACATGATGGGTTGATTGTGCAGCAGATGTGGCATGGACTGAGCAAGACTGTAGTATGAGACTCCAGTGTGTGACATATGTAATGAATGTAGCAGCCCCAACCATATAGGGGCCATGTACACTATGACTGGATATACACAGGGTAATACTGGATGACAGCAGTAAGGCCATGTACAACCTACTCCACTCAAGTCAGGGAGGTGATGGAGTAACAGGTCATGTGTTGTGATCACATGTGTAGGCATGGAGAGGAATGATATGTTAATGGGTAGTATTAATGAGTATATGTTAGCAAGTGCCATGCAGGATGGGGAACATATGTAACTGAATGTGGGACTGTCTGTAAACCCAGGGACAGGGAAGTGAGTAAGGTAGACTGTCAGTGTGTGTGGGTGTACGTGTGTGAGTGTGTGTGTGTGTGTGTGTGTGTGTGTGTGTGTGTGTGTGTGTGTGTGTGTGTGTGTGTGTGTGTGTGTGTGTGTGTGTGTGTGTGTGTGTGTGTGAATGTGTGTACTGTTATGCAATGCTGTACAGGTCTTAAAGTGTATGTTTGTTTCCCCCACTCTGAGGTAGGTGTCTGTACAGACACTGATGATGATGATGGTACTGTTGAGGCACAGGTGGGTTTGTCAGAGGCTGACACTGCACCATCATTTGTCATCACCCTATTAGCCACCCCAAGCCTTCACACAGTTACAGTGCCCCTACAAACCCCATCACAAGAGGCCATAGCAGAGGGACAGTTGACGGTTGGTGCTGGTGACCAGGAAAGTGTGGTGTCCATGCCAACTGTGTCGGGTCACAGTCAGCATAGCCAGATGTCTGACAGGGCATCACATCGGCAGATGTACCATGGTGCTCATGGGAGGGCCGCTGGTCATCATGCCCCTGGCAGAGGCGCCACAACTGGTACCACCAGGAGCATGTTTCAGGCCGTAATGGAGGCACAGGCATGTATGGAAATGTACACCAGACAGGGCCGGAGGCTGCAGAGAGCTGCTTTCTCATCTGTAAGTGGCAACACCCATGAACTTGCTGCTGCCCTCCGTGAACACACCAAGGTCATGGATAGATGGTGGGGTGAGATGGTGGGCCTCCTCGACTGTAGTATGTCCGTGCTTGAACATGTGGTGGGAGTGGTGTGATGGCTGCATGGATGTAGGCCAGAAACACCACCAGCTGGTGGTCAACATGGATGTGCTAGGACACCAAGCTGCTCCTGTAATGGCAGTACCAGCCCCAGCACACCACTGGGGGTGCTGTCCACACTACACCACAGCAAGCCTCGTGCACATCGCCCTGGCCAGTCCCAGGCAAGACAAGGTTCCAGCGGACATCTGTCATCATCAGGGGAGAGTAGCACCTCAAGGTCTGTACCTGCATGTGCCCATGGAACTCCTGGCAGGCACACAGTCAGTGTGTCCATGGCCGGAGGTGGTGAACTGCACACCCTGCCAGGTATGGTCTGCAGCTGTACAACAACACCTGTATAGGGCAGCCACATGGCAGAACTGTGTGCATGCATACCCACACACTATGCAACCACACCTGGGGCAACCCCATCCCGACACACACCACATCACCACACCCCAATCAAAGACGTAAACCTCTCACCCACACACATGATGACAAATGCATGGACCACCCTTGGCCTCTGGCAAACCAGCAACACACCCTGTACATATGATGATACCTGTGCCACATCCCTGTCATCCATAACATCAATGTAGGGAGAGGCTAATATGGTTCTGATGCACACGGTGATTATAATAGAGTGCTGCAATGTACTGCAGTGTAAGATGTTGTCAGGGGTAATGTGTAATGCATACATGTCAGGTAGTGTAGTCATGCAGCTATAATGCATTTCTGCTGTTAGTAACACTGATTGATTATCTCCATAATGTTACCCATTTGTGTTGTAGGTGTACATGTATCAGCAGGAGGATGGTCTGCAGTCATATTCCACAAGGGTTATGGCACTGTGGTGACACCATGGCCGTGACATATCTGGTGTACAGTTGCACATATCACAGGTTTGTATAACAGTTATTCCCGTGCCACATTGACAGGTGACCTGCTGATACATGTATAATCTGCACCCTTATGTCAACCCATCCACATACACACACATCCTTACTTGGCAACACTGTGACTAGACCCCTACCTAGGTATGTAGTGCTACTGAAATGTGTGGCTTTCATTGCACACACCACACCTTGTTTAGGGTGAGGTGTGTACCAGGTTACATGTTACATGCAGAACATCCACAGACATGTACAATATGGTAATGGGGGATTTAATGTTTGTATATGGAGAATACATGGTGTGCCATGTCATCAACATCATATACACATTGACAGACACATAACAGGCAGACACACATCTTAGAGACCTGGGCTTATTGTTGCTAACTAGCTAGCCTGTGTTTCCAATGTGTTACAGGTAGGCTGCACACAGCACATGTGTAACTGGGCTGTATCCTGTTATCAGATACCTGTATGGTTGATGGTGACAGTGGTCACCAGAAAGTGGTACGTGGGACATATACTGGATGTACCATGGTGTAATGACAGTGTACACAGCACCCACATCCCCCAATGGATATTGTACACACTGGAACCCATCATGATACTCTGACATTCCCACTATCACACATTGCCCACTATGGCAATACAACCCACTGTATATTACAACAGTGGTACCACAGGGATATGCATGTAATGCACATGCCACAGGCACAGCAGGGTGCTGCATTGTGATGCCTCACCTATGGGCAGTGACAACACTATCTGTACTACTGTGTGGCAATGTGTAGTGTAATAGGAGTATGTGGCCTTGGTATGGTGTACCCTACAGATATGCAGACATGCACACATACACACACTTGGCAGACCTCAATGGGTTTTCCATGCCTTTCAACCCATTTGTACAACACTGTTGTGCTGGTACTGCAAGGCACGTGTAGCTGTTAGGGAGAGGAGTGTAACAGGGTACATGTCATGTCCAATACTGCAGCGGCCACATCTGACTATGGCAATGGGAGTGGAGGTGGTTGTGAAGGCTGTCATGGAATTCCCAACTACAGGTGTACTAACACACAAACAATGCTATCCTCAGTAATGCACATGTACATGTGTCAATACTGTGGTGCATTGCTGCAGATGGTCATAGCTATGTACCTGGCTATTGTCCAAGGAGGGATTGGATGTGTAGGGGGTGTGTGTACATTGGTATCATGCCACCTGCCATGTGCCAGCAGGCACTCTATCAACAGACACCACATTAGTGACTGGCAGGGTGAGAGTGACATGCATCAGGCAATCCTCTGTGTGCCTTCTGCTCATGGCCACTGAGGTGATCCAGTTGACATGTATGCAACATGTATTACAACACATGGTTAATGTCTGTGATGGAGACCTGTACCGAAGCATGTTCAGTTGACTGTGGTAGTGTAGTGTAGGTACCCCTGGCATGTGGCCCATACAGGGTGATGTCTCCTATATGTGACAGGTAGCACACAGCTGGCCACACATGTCAGTGTCAATCAAGCATAGGTTGTTTGTATGTATCCCAGCTGGATACCTGCCATTTGCACATCTGCAGAGGGAATGACAGACACCAGTTTGGCGAGTAGCTATGCAGTAGGATGAATGTGTCAACAGATGGATGTTTGACAACAATATGTATGCCATTACTACATGTTGTAAGCCCTCACTAACATGTGCTGTACAGACGGTACTCTACAGTTACATTCCACATGTCTGATTATTGTCCAGTAGGGGATATATACGGTGACACAGCTTACACACAAGGAACATGACAGTGAGCCTGCACAGTGCAGCTATGCCCGCAGGTGTGCTTGTTGTCAGTAGTAATGTTAGTACTCTAGCCTTCCCTGGGACAGCACTGTTGGCAATAGTAATGCCATTTACACTACATGCCAGTGTGACAGCAGATACCCTGGGTTGCTACCCCTGTATGTCACACATTCACATGGTTAACAGTGCTGTGCAGGTCTCATATACTTGTGTGCCCCAAACATGACACACAATACCCTTTGCTACTGTAATGACAGCACATAGACGTATGTACTGTACATGGCAGTACATACACATATTACAGATGTAATTTCCCAGGGTTTGACATAGCCTTGTATGTTATGCAAAGATAGCCTCTGTGTAGACGATATGCCACAGAGTATAGCTAGAAGATTTATAGACGGTCAGCAGAGGCCATCTGTTTTAGGCCTGTGATTCTTATAGTGAGGTATTTCCACTGCCTTCCCAGCTGTCATAGCTGTCTTGCGAGGTGCATACCAAATGGGGCATTGTACTCTATACTGGGTGTAATGGGGGATGAGTACAGTGGGACAATTACCCCCTTTTTTCTGGATGTAAAGTCCTCAGTGATGAGGTGTGCAACATAGAAGGATTTTCTTACTGTTGTGGCAATGTGGTTAATGAAGGTGAGACCACTGTCCACATGTGTCCCTATGTCTGTCAGCACACTTTCAGTGTTTAGTGTACTGCCACCTATGTGGTAATTCATGGGTGCATGGTATTTCCAAAGGGGATAACTACACATTACTTGGCATTAAGCTTGAGCCCATGGCTCTGGCACCAAGCATCTGTTTCTGTAAAGCCATGTTGTAGAATATCCACATCATTTGGGGATGCAATAATGGCTCCCAGTTTGCAGTCATCTGTGAACTTTGTTAGCCAGAGTTCCATAGTGTTGGCCTGTACTTCAGGGAAGTAGATGCCAAACAAGAGCTGTCCCAGGACCGACCCTGAGGTACTCCAATTGTCATTTGTCTGGAGCAGGGATTGGACATGGCTACTTTTGCAGCCTGAGTTACATCAGTAAGTCAGTTGGCAACCCATCAGGTGACGCAGGTGTTTATGGCCAGCTTCATAAGTTTATCTATGTCTCTAGAGTAGGGGATGTTGTTGAAGGCCTTGGCCAAGTCCAGATAGGCTGTGTGGACTGCCTTACCCTCTTCCACAGCTCCGGAGACTGAATCAAAGCAGTCAGTCAGGTTCAGGAGACAAAATCAGCCCTTCACAAGCCCAACCTGGGTGGGGTCCAGTGTTTGCTGGTTGCCAATGTCTTTGTTTATAAGTTGCATGATAATGCATTCCATACCCTTGCAGATCAGGCTTGTCAGACTGATGGGACGGTAGTTCCCAGGATCCAAGGTGGATTCCCCCTGTGGAATGTGATAACTGTAGCTGTGCACCACTTGGTGGGATAAAAGCCTGAGGTAAGGCTATGATTAAACACGGCACTTAGGTCAGATGCAGGGTTATTTTGTAGTTCATATAGTACACAGCCTGGGATGTCATCTTGTCCCATGGATGCTGTATTCCTAGCAGTGGATATGGCAGTTTCCACCTGTGTGGCCATGATTATTGGAATTTGGCAACCTTTTGTTACTGAGATGGGCCCTTTAAAGGGTGAGAGAAAGGTGAATGTGGCACTAAATTGGTCTGCCCAGATATTGGCAAATTCCTTTGAATCAGTATATTTAATGCCATTCTGTTGTAGCTCAGAGCAGTTCTGTGCATTGCCATTTAGATCCTGGACATAGCTATAGAATGCCTTGTGGTTGTCTTTGGAATCTATGGCAATTATATTTATGTAACAAGCTGTGGCAGACTTTGAGGAATATCAGCTTCTTACTGAGGCTGGTAAGGGAGCAGTTTGCATTTTGGGATTATCCTTTTTTCTGCAACAGTGTCTTCCTTCTGTTGTATAGTTTGTCCATGGCAGTGGAGTGCAAGATTGTCTTCATTTTTTGGAGGGCAGTGTTTCAGTTCTATTTGGGATGGCACAATTCATGTACGAGTGGATGTGCCCATACAGTGCCTTAGTGTAGGATTCACCAGTTGCAGTTTTAGCTCCCATCACCATAGGTGTCATGAGGTTTGGCACTTTTGACTTGAGTACCATGGCATTGGCTTCGGAGAGGGTTTTTATGGAGGTTCCCTTACTGGTGGGTGGAGGTAGGATGTGGATGTCAAGGGTGATTACCTTATGGTCAGACCTGATCTATGAGGGGTTGACCACTGGTGTGTAACATCTTATTCCCATGTTGGTAATGACCGGGTTTAGGATATTGGAGACCCTGGTTGGACAATGGATTATTTGATCCAGGGGGTTGGAATGTATGACTTCCAGCAACTATTGGGAAAGGGTGGTGGTACATGAGTTGTTTTCCGAGTTAATGGTAGAGTATTTGGAATCACCCAGTATTATGGTGTTTGGTTGTATCTTAATATTGTCCAGTATGTTTATAACAGTGTAGTGAGAACCTTGGGCCATGGAGGGGGATCTGTAGCAAGCTACAATTTGGATTGCAGTCTTACCTAGTGTTAGTTGCATCTGGAGATTCTCAGCTGCATTGTGTTGGAAACTAGGCTGGAGGTGTGAATGACCTTGATGAATATGGACACTCCTCCACCTGTAATGTTGTGGTCTTGGTTTGTTGCCCAACATGTGTGATAAGGGTTGTAAGCAGGTATTACAGGTGTGCTCTATGGAGCATTGAACCAGGTCCCAGTTACTGCACATATATCGATGTTCCCCATTTGTAGGTGTGCCTCAAGAGAGTGCCTTTTTAGGCTTAGACTTCTAGCATTGAGTCACATTACCATCAGTTTTAAATTCTTGTATCTGTTACAGTGGTGGTTCTGTCCTTTGAACCTTGCCTAGATAAGGCACTATGGGGGTGCCAAGAGCTGCAGTCAGTAACCTGAATCCCAGGGGCAACACGTGCAGACCATCTCTGGCAGAGCATCATGGTTTGTACATCATGTTGTCCCAGGAAGACAGATACTGGATCCCCTTTGAATGACATTAGATGCTTAGCCACTTGTTGAAGTCATTGCTGTGTATATGTATACGTGTGAGTGTTTATATGTGTGTGTGTGTGTATATATATATATATATATATATATATATATATATATATATATATATATATATCCATATATGTATGTGGATATGTATATGTCCATATATGTATGTGGATATGTATATGTGTATATATCTACATAGATATGTGGATATATGAGTACACATATATGTTTACTATATGTACAGAACATGGAGTAGAGTCCTACCTCAGTACCAATAGTCCCAACCCCGTAGTACAAGGGGATGTCATGGATGTATTGTGGGTATATATGTAGACTGTTGCTACTGTCATAGGGATGTCTTAACAGACATGTTGGGTATGGGAGGTCACATCTGTTGTAAACATGTGAACCATTGCCTACAGACATTCTAGGGGCAGCATAGTACAGTCCCACTGCTAGCACAGTAATGATCCTGTGGACTACAGCAGGGATATGACCACTATATGTGGACAGTCTGGCACTCTGTGGTCAGCCCAGAAGTGTACACATGTCCCCTTCATGTGAGACATGTGGACCATGCCTCCCAATGTGGATGTTACTAGCCATGTACATGGGTATATCATGACAATACTGGGGTACATATGCCCACACAGTGTATGCATGCACACATGCCAGTCTGTCCAGACACATAATACCTGGTGGTGCTGAGTTCACATGGCCACATACTACCCAGTAGATAATAACATACATCTGTAGAGCATACCACTGCTTTTGTCAGAAATACACAACAGTTATGCTGGCCTGACAGCAGTATGTCTTGCAAATAACTGGACATAACAGCACACTAGGTATTTACTGTAGGCTGCTAGGCATGTCACAAAGCACTGGGCAAACTACAGGCAGATTGCCACAACACTGGAATACATATTGTATGGGGGAATACACATGCACCTGTGATTATAGTGGGCCCGACACGCAAGTCACAGCACAGCATAGCAGACACCTGTGAGAAAATGCATACCCACATCCAATGTCACCGCAGCCACAGCCACATATGATACACAAGCTTAACACTGGAGCAACATGTAACATCAGATAGAACAGGACAGAGAACAATGGCGTTTATCACAGTCTGTATAGAGCCCATGGTTCATAAGCGCAATACACATACAGTCGTCAATCATCCTAACTCAGGAGTCTGCAACCTGTGGCTCTCAAGCCACATGTTTCTCTTCAACCCTGCTGTAGTTGCTCCTTGTACCTCTGAGGATTAATGGACACTCTACTGCACAACACACGCGCACACACACACTCACACACACACACACACACACACACACACACACACACACACACACACACACACACACACACACACACACACAAAGATCAAGCAAACCCAATACAGGAACACAATTATGCACATGTTAGGTATTGTTCTTATACACTTAGTTATATTATATTTAGTATAACTATATATGAAACCGTATATGCTC